>NW_022990908.1:0-487500 GCF_902827175.1 Gymnodraco acuticeps
TTGAACCCCATCATACTGACCGCCGGCTGCCGTGTGTTCGTAAGTATCAATGATGCTCAATTTAGAAAAATGAGTCCAATTGTGTATAATTACAAGTGGTTAGTGGTTTATAAGTGGTTAGTGGCTTTTAAGTTGTTGAAGTATAAATTATAGCTTAATATAGCCAGACATCATAAGAATAAACAGTGATAAACATGTGCAAAAGTATGTTATTCCTTTGTCTGTAATTATTTTACCAACAAAGTAGCTATTTTACTTGCCCCCTCAAGACATAGGTATTGAGGGGGCATTGCATACCTATTGCAAATAACCATATATTTACAGCAATTACTGACAGATATGTCACATTACTACAGGCTTGATGGTGTTGTGTTTATTTATTTTTCAAATGTGTGCTTCGACTTTAATAGCAGCACCAGCTTTCTTTTATTAATGCATTCATAGATATGAGCTTCTGATCTACTGAGAAAGAAAAAGGTTAACATAAGAAATAGTTTGAAGAGATATCTGCTCACAAGCTTATAACTTAGTGATATACTATGTTTAGAAAATCAAGTCATTATTTTCAGCATGTAACCTTAGTGTAAATGTATTGATCTTATTTATTTTCTTCCTTTCCAGGCACAGTCCACTTCTATTTCATTCACCAGTCTTCTCGATGGTGGACTGAACTACTGCAACCTCTACAACCTGCTGTCAGGTGAGTTCAGGATCACTTGTCAACATGTCTCCACCATGCATGCTTAACCTTTTGTTTCTCCACAAAACAGTAAGAAAATCCAGTTATTTTTTAAAGTACATTTGTTAAATATGGGTTTCTATTATCATGCACACGTTAATAAACTTTAAATTTAGAGACATTAATGGTTTATCAAGGTCTATGAATATTAAGCATAATTAATATAACAAAATGTCTGATTGCAGCGAGCGGCCTCATCTCATCCCCCAGACTTCATGGAGATGACCAATGAATGGGCTTGCCTGGGCTACGGGCTCGCCTCTTGTAAAGCCTGACAATCCTTAATTGTTAAAATAATAAAAAATTAAACATTCATGTCATGATTTTTTGACATTATAATTGGAAAGTGGTTTTCCCTAGTGTCTCTAACTAATATGTGAAATATTCAGTGAATACCTCAGAATTCAGAATAAAAAATGAAAGGCAGTGAAACTTCAATAAATGTAATTCTCTGTGATCTGTGTGTCCGTTCGTATTCTTTTCTCCTGCAACTTGGCATGGTGAGGGATCCATCCATTGAACAATAATCTAGTTTGATCTTCTCTACTTCAGCCAAGTTTGCCCAAATGAACTTTTCCAAATAGCTATACAATAACAGGAATATTATTGTTTGTTTAAAAACAATAGAGTTTTAACAGGCGGTGTAATAAACCTCTCTTCCTGTCTCCCATGGCTTCCAACTCTTCAGTTTTGTTCATTTATTCGTAAGTTATGTTTCTCTGGTGAGAGGTCTACGTCTTTCATGCCAAGATTTTTTGAAAAATCCATAAAAAATAAAGCGCGGTCTGCAATGTGTTGACAAGGTAACGCTAGCCATTACTCTAGAGCAGGGGTTCTCAAAGTTTTGATGAGTGAGGGCCAATTTAGGTACCCAATATTGGATTGAAGAAAAAACGGAACACAAAATAATTCCAAAACAAATCCTTTCTTTATTGTACTAACCAATTACCGCAACTCGTGAGATGCCTAGTTGCCATGCAACCAGTAGTCTAGCAAACTTTCCACAAGCTGTCATTCATAATTTAGAAATGACAACCCAGGGGGCGCAGTTTTACCATTCTTAACCCTCTGGAGTCTAAAGGTATTTTCTCGATTTTTAGATGTTTTCTTAAATCACCTTTTAAATGTATTTCTTCTAACATGGCACCCCATGTGTTAAATATCAAAATGTTCAGGACAATCTCTGGTATTGCTATATATGCATATTGCTCACCTTAGAGCACTGTTTGATGAGATAAGTAGCTCAAAAGCTTAAAATGTGAAATCCAATTTTGGAAAATCTTCAAAACTCTTGTGAAAACACAAATTTACTCATGTGATCACATTGTTTTGGTGTTTTAGATTTGGTTACCAAAGTCCTAGGATCACAAAAGCAGTGCAATATTTGAATTACACTGTATATAAATGTGTTATTCATGTCTAAAATGAAAAACATTAAATTCAAATTTTGAGTAAAATATGTTTATCACTCTACTTTCACCAAAGCAGGGACTGCGATACATTAGGACTGAATAATGACTTCATATTACATACCAAGGTTCATGTGATGTGTACAAATACAAATTGAGCATTCAACCTTTTTTTTTCAACCAACAATTTAATATAAATATGTTTTTTTCAACCAACTATTTATATAAATATAAGAAACTGGAAAATCTCACTATTTACAATATTGAACATCAGAACTTTCAACCAACTATTCATTATAAATGTCAAGACAGTGTCAAGGTCTTTGTCTGTCTTCCAAGACAGTGGGTCTGGCTGCTGTGTAGGTGGGGGTGATGGTGCATGGGCTGCTGTGTAGGTGGGGTGTACAAGTGCTATACGAGACCTCCACGAGACCTCCTTGCTGGCTGGGTTGAAGGTGATGGCTGTGGTGGAGCCTTTGTGCTGAGGTGTATCTTGACCTGGTGGCAGCCACATGGAGGTGGAGGCTGTGTGAGTGATGGTCTGCTGCCTTGGTGGTGATGGCTCTGGTGAAGGCCCTTGAGCCACAGTAGATCTTGACCTGGGGGCCGGCACAGATGGATGAACGCTGGATAAACGCCGCCTGTGTAGGACAATAATTACAACACATTTTATTGAAATAAAGTTCAAGTAAAATGTTGCTCAAGCACAAATAACAATGCACACATCAAATAAAGTTTGGGAGGTTGCAGAAGGAGTCTCTCACCACACACACACACACACACACACACACCACACACACACCCACACACACCACACAACACACACACACACACACACACACACACACACACACACACACACACACACACACACACACACACACACACACACACACACACACACACACACACACACACACACACTTCCAGTTACTTTACATTCAGTATAAAATCACAGACACACATATACATAGGCTACATCTGATTACAAAGTCTCATCTGTACAGGACGGTAAAATAATAACAGGCACACATATAAATACATCTATGACAAAGTCTCATCTGTACAGAACAGTATGATAAAATAATCGATGGCAAAAACTGTCACTGTAAATGTCTCCGTTGTGGGACGAATAAATGATTAATTTAAATCATCTACACATGTAATCTCACTTTTACACACCAAAATAACGTTAACACAGAGTAAACATTTGCTAATGGAGAGTCTATTTTGTCCAATAAAAAGTTAATGACTATCGATAAAAAATATATATCAATAAACCTATTGTTCATTTTCGCGGTATTCCCCACACATTACCAGTACACTATTACTGTAATATTTACACTTACCCATGTCCAAATGGATCCTTGTTGTTGTCTTTGTATTCTTCTTCTTCTTCAGAAGAGTCGAAGACTTCAGGTTCTGAGGCTCTATCTTCACTGCTGCTAGCGAAAAAAAACTCTAGCGAAGTCGGCAACTGTAACGTTTTTTTAGCCATTTTATCTGTCTCTCTCTCTCTCTCTCTCCTAAAGGAAACTGATGGGAGACACGTGGTTTATGTTTTTTTTACATGGTGGGTAGGCCCTTAGTGATTTCTCGATGTCCATTGGTCATTTCAGACCATGATGGCTGCCGGCCGAGATTTCCTTGACGGACACACAAATCCACCAATCCCACACAGTGTAAAGTCAAGCTGCTTTGAGCGGCCATATTGGCTGCTGTGCCCTGGTTACAGTCTCACAGGAGATACCGCTGGAAAGCTACTCATTCTAATTATTACTAGATACAACCATGGAGGATTAAAATATAACGCATGCATTTCAGCGTGTCACATTAACTATCGCGGCCGCCAGAAACATTTCCGAAGGCCGCCATTGGCCCGCGGGCCGCACTTTGAGAACCCCTGCTCTAGAGTCTAGACTCTGGAGCTATTTCAGTCCAAACCACTTTAGTCAAAGAAAATGTATTTAAATCTGCAGTAAGCAACATCTGCTGTATGGCTTTGTCTTGACAGATTCCCGCCTTTCCAGATGCATACATGCATGCCTAAGGCTAAAAGAGCAGCAGCAAAATGACCCCCATAGGGTACAGAACAAAGCAGGCATCAATGACAACAGAAACAACATTAGGGCCCAATCCCAAACCACTCCCTCGACCCTACCCCTCCGTGATGGAGTGAACTCCGTCTGTAGCCACACTCGCAGCTCAACGAGGCTCCCTCCTGTCAGATGGAGGGAGTAAATACAGCAGCAAGCTTTGGGACGGCCTCCCCTCTTTCCGGCAGAAACAGGAAATGCCGTAACTGTATGTAACAACGGTTTCAAATCAGCATCTCTTAGACAACAAGTTTAAATTAATAACTCAAATAAAACTCCAAACATCTTTCATTGTGTTTCAAAGCTCTTTTAGTTTTAAACCTGATGTTTATAAGCTTCTTAGTTTTTGCAACGGTCTGTAAATATCACAACTTTATAATAAAATGCACACATTTACCTTTTTCTAGACTAAACACAGGTATGATCCTAAGTTAAAAACATATGAGGTTATCATGAGATTGTTAACATCGCAATTTATCAGTGGATGTTTGCTGTAACTACTTGTAAACAGCGTGTTTCCTGACGGACACACACAGCGTGACTCCGGTCAGGTAGAGACCGGTCTCAAGTCAGCACCGCTGCAGACTCGCTGTTTGAGGGCTTGATAGCCCACTCCCCCTCCACACTCGTTGCTTTGGAACAGCCCTCAATATGGCGGACCCTCAGCGTGAATGCGCAAACGGAGGGGTAGGGTGTAGGGGTAGGGTGTAGGGGGCGGTTTGGGAATGGGCCTTAAT
The DNA here is from genome assembly GCF_902827175.1 of Gymnodraco acuticeps. Classification (NCBI taxonomy): domain Eukaryota; kingdom Metazoa; phylum Chordata; class Actinopteri; order Perciformes; family Bathydraconidae; genus Gymnodraco; species Gymnodraco acuticeps. The sequence continues at coordinate 4,982 of NW_022990908.1, forward strand.
GTGTCAAATACAGCATGAAAGAAGGAGGAGCTGGGGTGTAGGTAGTTTACTTAGTAGCCTGCAGAGGAAACAGCCATTGTTTGAGGTTTTTGAGACCCTACAACAGGGGTGGGGAACCTTTTTCCTCTCAAGGGCCATTTCAATTTTTACAATATCCTCAGAGGGCCGTACAAATTATTGACCTCTGCTTAAAAAAACTAAAATCACAGCCCATTCATTTCAGGCTGTGCAAAGAAAAAGCAACCTCTTAATCCAGATATCTGCATGCACGTGCACGGTGTGGCATGACCACCAAAACAGAAAGATATGGACACAAGATGTGTGCAAATGTATTTAGTTTTCTATCCATGTGAACATGATTTAAGTGGGGGGGGGGGGGGGGGACTAACCTTCTCTAGGGGGGTCCGGGGGGCATGCTCCCTAGGGAAGAGTATTTTTTAAATGTTGAAGTTAAAAGCATCAATCTGGTGCACTTTGAGAGCAACATTAGGAGATCTATGGATACATCTCTCAACACCCAGATGAAACAGAACTGTAAGCAGATTTATTTTTCTTTATGAATATTTACAAATCACTCTCCTTTCAAACTGTATTCTTCTTTATTAATAACAACTTATTTTACTGTCATATAGTATTTTGTACCTGTTTACTTTATTCTCTTATTTTTTGATAACTATAATGATCATATAAAGATGTGCCTTTACCTCACTGGTTGGAGAAAAAGCGTCTTGTATTCGTTAGCATAGCTAGCTAACCAGATGCTAATAACAACAAAGTTATTGACTGTATGATCAGTGTGACAGATGAACAGATCACCACTGGGCTTTCAACTAAAGACACAGCCACGCAGGAACTGCAGCATGTGTACGGCTCCTTATGGTAACTGCAGTTTCTGAAGTGCCGGAGCGGCGTTCTGGTGCTCTCCGTCAGAACTGCACCCGTCAGTCGAGACATATACCACGTGATGACACGCTGGGCTCGTGTTGTGTTCAAGGATCCCGACCTTGGCCAGGAAAAACAGGCACTCGCTTGTTTAATTTTTTTGCGGTCTAGATTTCTTACATTTTTTTCTTTTTTGCTTGTTTTTATAAATTACCTCGAGGGCCGTACCAAATGGTCTCGCGGGCCTTATACGGCCCGGAGGCCGGAGGTTCCCCACCCCTGCCCTACAAGGACCCCCAACACAAACAGCTCCTAGTGCAAACAACAATCACTCCAACAAGGGAGTTGTTCATCTTTGGTCTGTCATTTGTACTATATTGTAACATCTTAGTACATTTCCATTTTATGTCCAGCTATGGAAATTAAATTGCAGAGCACATCCCGATCAAACCTAGGTTAACCCTGTTACCCCCAAGTGTACAGTTTTGGGATCAACTCTGTCGGTTGTTTTGCCCCTATATTGAAAAGTACCTCACCTACAAACATTATGACAGTATATATAATATCGTTTTTTTCTCTTGTGTATGATTTTATTATCTGTGCACTGCGCATGAACCTATATGGAGCACGTGTGTACGTATGGCTCAAATCACAAGATTTTCCAATTTCAAGGACCAGAAGTCATCATAGTCATTCACAGATCAGAGGACTCCTGTTAGCCATACATGTTGGTCACAGTGACCACATGGAGAACAAATGACATGCATGAAATTATCACATTCTTCAACAACAGCAAAAAGTGGCTGATGGCCATTCACAAAGCAGGTGACTATTCAGTTTTGTAAATGACCTAAGTAAGTGTATCATAAAAATAAAGTTGTTTTTTTTTACACACATACCTACATTAATATCCAAGTCTGGCAGGGGAGATGGCATATGATGAGTCCTGGTTGGTCAGGGCTACTCTTAACTGTGAAGCTCGCTTAAAATGTTTTTATCGTTACCCTAATGCTGTCCAAAACACAACATGTGGTCTTCGTTCTGCGATGTATGGCCATCATTGACGAAGAGCTCAGTGTGCTGCAGTCTGGTTATGGAAACTGATTCATCCATAGCCTATATTTAATTACATTTTAATGTATGCCACTTACCACCCTGACAAAAAGCTCCCTGTTGCTTGCTTTGACCTCCTACATCAAGTTAACAGGTTAATTATAATACATTCATGTGAAAACTTGAAAAAGCATGTGTTTCAAGGGTTTTTGAGCAGAGCAAATACATGTTTGAATATTTTGTAATGCTCAATGTTTTATTATTGCAAACCATGAAGTTTCTCAATGATTAATAACTAGTGCTCAATGAAAAGAGAAATAATATATAACCTTTGAATGTGGTGATCGGGTGAAATCCCTGGCCTCGGTTAGTGTGACCTGAATATATGGGGCCAAATCGAAAAAAGGGACAACAATTATTGATTTTTTTAGTGATCAATAATATTCTTGAATTGGCTCACTTTAGCAGCCAAAGAGTAAATACAACCATGTATTTCTTGCTTTTGATGCCAGAATCATACCCTGAGAGCAGTGGCGGCGCCAGAGATTTTCTCTAGGGGGTGCTGTGGGGTAGCTTGACGTTTCATAGAGGGTGCTTAAACATGTAGGGTTTCCCATTAATGCACCAGCGCTACAGTTGAATTCTCTACTGCAACACTCCCCACGCACACACACACAGTGCACCCGCGACTGTTACAATGAAGGCTCGATAATCAGCTCACGGCATATAGGCAGGGGTAAAGTGCTATTTTTACAAGTGGGGAGCGGACCTCACCTCCTCTAGGAGGGTCCTCACCTCCTCTAGGGGGTCCGGGGCTAGCTCCCCCGGGAAGATTTTTTGTTAAATATTGAAGTTAAAAGCATCAATCTGGTGCACTTTGAGAGCAACATTAAGAGATCTATGGATACATCTCTCATCACCCATATGAAACAGAACTGTAAACAGATTTTCTATTTCTTTATAGACATTTTACAAATCACTCCCCTTTTAAATCAAACCGTTTGAGACCCACTGAGATAACTAGACTAAAGTTAACTATCTAAACACTGAGAGAGTCCTTTACTTCACCTGAGTTGAGGTTACCTGAGACTCTCCGTCTGACAGGAGAGAGTTCTCTCTCCACCTTGTTGTTGAAAAAGCTCCTTATATCCATTAGCTTGGCTAGCTAGCACCAGATGCTAACCACAACGATCTCCGGTAGATACCCACTGGTGCGCGAGGCGAGCTCTCTCGCGCACGCACGCACACAAAATGGCTCGTGCCACACACACACACACACAGAGCAGGGCTTGAATGAAACACAGAGACCCAGAAGTAAGCTACTTGTACTCACGAGGCCTATTATGTGCAGAATCCCTCTCGCTTTCAGTTGGTTTTGATTGAGTGTCCACACGTGGACGTTTAAGGACTAACAAACGATCAATCCATTTTTCACTTTGCTGTTAGCAAATCATTTGGCGCTCTAGCTAACAGGAAGTCACTCAAGTGTCACAAAGTAATTTAGCCTATGGGTAGGTCAAAAATCGAATGGGTGCTGGCCATTGGCCTAATCATATCACCTGTGTTGGCTTTATGTTTTTGGTCAAAAATGTGTTTGTTTCACATATGCATTGATGTAATCAATAATATTTCTAATTTAATTTAATGAAAATAATAATATTTTTTTTTTTTAAAAACACATATTTATTGGGGGTGCTTAGGGGGTGCTTTGGCAATCCTGGGGGGTGCTTCAGCACCCCCTAGCTCCCCCCTGGCGCCGCCCCTGCCTGAGAGAACAAAACTAAAGAAGTGAGAGCATGGCTGAGAGATGAAGAGAGGTTTATAAATCTATTTATGCAGATACTATTGTTTCTTCCAAACCAAAAGAAAAGTAAAAGTAATGTTGCGAAAGAAAGGAGATCTGTGTGATCAAACAAAATTATTTTACAAGGGATGCATCCATCTCAATGCAAGACACAGGAAAACCGACCCGTAATGACATTTCAAGATGTTATTGTTTTTTCTTTCCTATAGGCAGAGGTATACATAATAAATCAATACTAGTTGCATACAGCCCACCTGGACAAAACAACAAACTAATTCAAAGGATTCAAAGCTTCTTAGGCTTTGCAGGTGGTGAGTCCGTAGCCCAGACGAGACCATTCATTGATCATCTCCATGAAGCCTGGTGAGGCTCACTGCACACACACAAAACAAATGGATGTAAATTAGATCATCGAACACTCGTGCTTAACACTCAGTGGTATTTATGCAATCATTATGTATCTGAAGATAGATATTAATAAAGCAGAGCATTCTTATACATTATGATAATTACTCTTCCAAGAATCTTAAATCTATCAACCCTTAGATGCACGAGTGACTGGACCCTACACTCTTCCATAAGAGGGTCAAAATTTACCCGTATTAGAATGGTTTTTTTTGGTCACACTTGTTTAATAATTAGTATTATATTTTGGTTCACACAAGAAATATTTAATATTGAATTTTTCACTATTTATAATTTTAAACGTTTTTTTACATTTAAAAAAAAAACATTTGAACATATTGATAATTGAAAAGCACTCACTCACACACACCACACACACACACACCACACACACACACACACACACACACACACACACACACACACACACACACACACACACACACACACACACACACACCAATATCAATTTGATGACATCAAATATTTTCTGAGGTACAAAATTAAGATAATCAGACCGATAAGACCGATCTCACTCATCAGTACTCGGCCCCTCCTCTTCATCATCTACATCCTCCTCTCAGTCCCCCCCCCCCCCCCCCATCAATCCATGCCGGTTGATCAAGTTTGATAGTCCTATACTCCCCACCCTAACCTTCCATTATATCGTAAAGCGATTTTGAGTCCTTGAAAAGCCCTTTAAAAATATAATGTATTATTATTATTATACTGACAGGTAGGGATTTGGGCCCCATGAAATATATCACATTGGTTACTTTCAATGACACATGAAAATAAACATTTGGAAGCTTGTCACAATTCTGTTGCATTTGCCCCTGAAATTAGACTTTATAAAATGTTAAATGTCAGACTCATCATGAGTTAAGGTCCTTGTAATTGATTTGTTCATGGGTATGACTTATGTGTCTTGTGGTGATTATGTGACAGAACAGCCCTGATTGTCTTTAATTCCACAATGCCTCTCATTTAAAATCCTGCAAACCCTTGAGCAGTATCGCAATTCCACAAAATACACATTTTTATGCCTGGGGAATTTAGTGACAGTTGCTCTATATGAGAATGAAATAAAATTAAAGATAAATAAATACAAACTATTTATATACAGAGAAGTAAAATAAGTTAATGTAAAATGTCCAATAATCACATTTTTATAAATGAAACATGCCCCTGACATAACATTTTACCAACATTTGTGAAGAAAGTTTAGAAGTCAGCTTTCCTTTATTAGTAAGTAATACTTTTTAAGATTAAGGGCCGATTTCATCAATCTGGACACAATGTCCTGATTAGTCTTAATATTGTTAAACCTTAGTACGAACACTTTTGCTTGGAGCTACTTAGTCAGAAAGTAGAGGTGTTGATGTTACATGTTATTAAATGCAATCTTGAAGATGAGACAGCCACAACATGTCATGTTTCAGAGCAACCACAATCAAAAAGGATTTACATGTGGCTCCATGGCTAAGGGGAAAGGAGTATTGTGTATAAATGTACTGTATGTATCAGGAAAGAAGAAATATATTTTTCTGAAACTTTTCGAATCTCTTAACACAGATATAAAGACGTGAAAAAGTTGATTTTGCATAATAGGTGACCTTTAAGACAATGGTCACAAGACACAAAGTATAGGCCATTAACAAAATCAATTTCAAGGGTCCTTTGCTTGACAAGCCTGATTTTTAGTATAAATTAGCTGGCAAGTAGACCAGTCAGCATCCAGCTCTCTCAGAAACACCACTGCTCTCCAGGAGGAAGAAACCTGCTCCGTATCAACATGAAGACTCTGCTGCTGGCCTCTGCTCTCTTTGCAGGACTCTTTGTCTCTCTGGCTGCCGTCCCTGTTCCTATTCCTGCTCCTTATCATGCCTTCTGCAAAACAATGTGGTGAGTTGGGATGCTGATCTGGTTCTGAGATGTTACATGTGTTGTGTGTGTTTCATCATGAGCTGAGACAATATTTTGGTGTCAGGAAAGTAAAAAAACAGAAACTGGATAAAAAGTTGCAACATGTTACTCTGAATTGTTGTTGTTTTTTTGCTCCAGGCTCTTTGCAGGACCTTGTACTGATATCAAGACCATGTTAGTCACACAGATTCTAGCCTCCAGCCTGAGTATACGGTAAGAGCCGCTGTGCTGTTGATGATGTTTTAGAGCAGGGGTGTCCAAACCGCGGCCCGGGGGCCAAATGCGGCCCGCAGGCCATTTTGAATCGGCCCTCAGCTAATTAAAAAGTGTAATGACATATGGCCCACAATGAGCATTAGTAGTAGTAGTAGTAGAACCTTTATTTATCCAGGAAAATCAATTAAGAACAAATTCTTATTTACAATGCATTGTTCTTGTTTTATATTGTACTTCTTAAATATACATGTAAACATGTATTATACAGTATTCATGTGTTAATACAACAAATAACATTTTCTATCAAATCTAAGTTGATGAGAAAAAGCCCAATAACTTATTTACATAACAAGCTTGAAATAGACGCTTCCTATTTCCTCTTATTATAAGCAATCTGAGGCTTCCATTTTAACGAATGAACTGAATGTATCAAACCGTATGGAGATCTGTGATTTAAGCTGTTTTTTCAAGTATCAAGCATGAATTACCTACATTTGATTGATTTTGCTAACTTACAACTTAACTGATAAGGCAATATACCTCTAGTGAGCGGCCCAGCCCTTCTTATATTTTTCTGTATGTGGCCCTTGGAGAAAAGGGTTTGGACCCCCCATTTTTAGACGGTTAAGACAAAATAACAGACACCAATTCTATTATCTTCATGTATTTAATAATGTTTAGTGTAATGCTATGTTTCTGTTTCAGCTTGTGTCAGTCTTCCCTGGTTTTGTCAAAGCCAACCACACGTCCCCGAAGACCCCCGAAGGAGAGACCATCATCATCTCATTTTACCCCACCATAGTGACTGGAGGCTGTCGCATGAGTGTAAGTATCAATGATGCTCAATATTATAGCGTTAAAACAAATGCAATAAATGGTTCACTGTAAAATTGTGACTTTTTTTTTTTCATTTAACAAAACGATTTGCTTGGTGTGTATTATCTGCCCAAAAAATAACTTTCTTGTTGTCTCCTGGGAGATAAACATTGGGATTATTACCTCTGCAGCCCATTTACATGCACAAAAACCTATATAACTCACCACAGGAAAGGGAAAACTCCCAAAAGCATAATAAGGCCTCTGTAACCGATGATCTGCTGATCTACTGTATTTGAGAAACAGAAATTCACAAGAAAATAATAATTTGAGTAGAATTGTACTCACAAACTGTCAACAAACTATTATTATTGAAGGGTTAATCTATATTTGAAACCAAAACTAAGGCCATCAGTCACTGTGAGTAACTTTCGGACAAATCTATGTTGTGTATTTCCTTACTCACCAGGCACTGTCCAAATCTAATGGATTCACCAGTCTTTTCGATGGTGAACAGAACTACTGCAACCTCTACAATCTGGTGTCAGGTGAGTTCAGGATCACTCCTCAACATGAACTGTCTCCCCCATGCATCCTTTTCTCTTTGATTCTTTTAAAGCTTGACACCATTCAGGATGATACATTGTCATGCTTGCACTTTTTAAAATGTATATCTGTTTAATGAATGTCATTGAGTATAATGAATGTAATTAATTTGTGTTTGTTTGTGTCTTGTAGCGAGCGGCCTCATGAAAGAACCAGGCTTCATGCAGATAATCAATGAATGGGCTTGCATGAGCTACAGACTTGCCACCTGTAGCTAAGCTTGCTTCACCAAATCATGTTGGGATTTGATATATTTGATTTGGAAATGGTTTTTTTTCACCTTACTTATGCATGCACCCTTAAGAAAAAAGACCAATAAAATATATTGCAACTGATTTTGCTTCTTACTCCTTTTTTATTTTCAGAACAAGTATAGGAATCTGTTATTTGTCCCACAGTTAGGAAATGTGCATTATTACATGAAATTACCAGTGCAAATAAAAGTAATAGATAAGATGAGTACGCTAACATTTTGAATAGAGAGAAAAACAGGTAAATAAAATAACATAAAATAAGAACATACACTGAACAAAAATATAAACGCAACACTTTTGTTTTTGTTCCCATTTTTTATGAGATGAACTCAAAGATCTAAAACATTTTCTATATACACAAAATAACCATTTCTCTCAAATCTTGTTCACAAATCTGAAAAAATCTGTGATAGTGAGCACTTCTCCTTTGCCGAGATAATCCATCCCACCTCACAGGTGTGGCATATCAAGATGCTGATTAGACAGCATGATTATTGCACAGGTGTGCCTTAGAATGGCCACAATAAAAGGCCACTCTGAAACGTGCATTTTTGCTTTATTGGGGGGGTCCGAAAACCAGGCAGTATCTGGTGTGAGGGGTAGGGTTAGGGTAATGTTGTGAATCGAGTGGCCTGTGTTCGTCGTCCATTACATACGCCTGCCCATACCCCACCACCACCATGGGCCACTCGATGGATCCTCACAATCCTTCATCAGTTTATCAGGGGAGTAGAGATACTGTCAGACATTGTGAAGGAAATTATTTACAGAAATCTCCTGTATAATTTAAACGTTAGTCCCTGCACAACACTGTATTTCCCTGTGTGATGGTGAACATCTCTTTCTCTCTCCCCTGACTTCTAGTTTAGGGAATATTGTTTGCCTCCAGTGCATTAGGTCCAGCGTTTTTGTGCAAAGAGCTTTTTAATAATCATAGTTAATCATACCCTGGTTTGAATATGCCAAGCAGTACACATTTCATTGGTCACTATAATTTCATGTGAGATAAGATCACAACAAACTATTCATATTCTCGTTTTGGCTGTCTTTACCGGGTCACAGAGTGAAACAAAATTGAATATTCTGGCAGATACAAACCAGGCTAGGATCTATCTGTGATTTCTTAACAGTTTTTGGGAGAAGAAAAAACGTTGGCCTCTCGCTCGAGGGAAAAATCATATCATGAGAGCAATTGAATAAAACCTTAAGAGGTAGAAGGCAAGGGAGACAGGACTGCGCACTCTCCAGTTTTTTCCTCAAACCCAAAAGAAAAGCAAAAAGATTTTCTTAGAGAAAAGTGACTTATAGATAAAACTATTTTTTGTTCAAGGTGTGGCTCCCATGTTCAGTTGCAAAAAAGAAACGAAGCATAATGAAATGGTAACATTTTATTGTTTTACCCTACAGTCAGAGGTATGTATAATATATAAAATAATAGTTATATACTTGGGCAAAACAACATTTACAAATTCAAAGGACTCTCAGTTGGTTCGGCTTCACAGGTGGCGAGTTTGTAGCCCTTGCAATTCCATTCAGTGGTTATCTCCATGAAGCCCGGTTCTAACGGGAGGCCGCTCGCTGCAAAAAAATAAAATAGACCAAATTAGATCATTCTAATCAATAATGTCTTTAAATGTTAGATTAAAAAAGTTGAATTATACCAATATATACATTTGTGAAAGCATGCATGGGGGAGAGTCTTCATGTTGATAAGTGATCCTGAACTCACCTGACAGCAGGTTGTGGAGGTTGCAGAAGTTCTGTCCATCATCAAGAAGACCGGAGAGTCCAATAGAAGTGGACTGTGCCTGGTAAGTAAGCAAATAAGATGGTTACATTTACATTGAGGTTTACAACTATCATGACTTTGTCAGTGTTTTTTGACACATTAACAACAAATAAACAATACCTTGTCAAAAGATTTTGTCTATTTTCCACATAAATGATTTTCTTCTGTCAACCGATTTCTTTGTCTTTTTCAAATTTTTCTGTAGCTTACGGAGCCCCCGTACGTCCCTCTGAGCTGAGTTATTGACAGATTCGAATCTCGCAAAGTCTTTGCGATATCTCGCAAAGGTTTGTGCGAGATCTCGCAAAACATTTTATTTTTTTTTCAAATGTTTTTTGTCTTCTCCATGTCCCCTAGGGGGCTCCGTAGTAGCTCATCAATTAAAATGCATGCATAAAAAGAAGCTGGGGTTCTTTAATTATGAGCGCACAAAGTGAAATATCACCTTCTATAACAAGCATGTGAAGCCTGCAGTTACAATGAACAAAAATATAAACGCAACACTTTTGTTTTTGCTCCCATTTTTCATGAGATGAACTCAAAGATCTAAAACATTTTCTATATACACAAAATAACCATTTCTCTCAAATATTGTTCACAAATCTGAAAATCTGGGTTAGGGTTAGGGTAATGTTGTGAATCGAGTGGCCTGTGTTCGTCGTCCATAACATACGCCTGCCCATACCATAACCCCACCATGGGCCACTCGATTCACAACATTTACCCCAACCCTACCCCTCACACCAGATACTGACTGGTTTTCGGACCCCCCCAATAAAGCAAATGCACGTTTCAGAGTGGCCTTTTATTGTGGCCAGCCTAAGGCACACCTGTGCAATAATCATGCTGTCTAATCAGCATCTTGATATGCCACACCTGTAAGGTGGGATGGATTATCTCGGCAAGGAGAAGTGCTCACTTTCACACTGGACTCATTGGGGTACTACCCCTTGATCATATCATGCAAGCATTCATCCACTGAGAACTTCTATAAACGTAGCCGGCCCCGGGGCAGCCCCTACCTGAATGCGCTCGCATCTCACCGTATAAAAGGAGGCCTCGCCTCCTGACTGTCATCCTTTTCTCTTCAGCAAGCAGGATTGAACAACCTGAGCAGTAAGACGAGAAAAGAAAGAAAGAAGAAAAGCACTGGACTCACCACTCGAACACCGGACCTGTCCGACATGCCCCTGGCCTAATCGCGGGGGCTGATCCGCCACCGCCTGTGCTTCCAGTGCCTGGGGCCGGACCACGCCGAGGACGGCCTAAGCCTGTCGCCGGCCTGGCAACCACTGCCGGATGATCCCTCGTTTGGCCGCCGACATCGTGGGGATCATTTTTCCGGTGAAGTTTGGCCCGCCGGAGGAGGCGGAGGTACAGGACCTCGAGGTGGTGGAGATGGGTGAACAGGATGACGAGGGTGCCATTCGTGTTCGCCATCCCGAGGGACCGGGTGGGCCACGTTCACGGAGGAGGAAGACAAGGACGCCTCGTTGTCTGGTACTTTCGGGTCCGGCGGCCAGGAGGGTCCAGCACAGGTCTGCGTGTCTGGACTTTCCGGCAGTGATGACCCTGGCGGCGGAGCGTGTGGGCCCTACCGCTCCCCCCACCACTGCCACCCGAGGCCAGTAAGCCGCCTTCGACAGGGGTTTTTACGCCCGGTGCATCGGGCACAGCCAGCCTTCGTCTCACCCCCGTTGCCAGATATCAGGCAGTGTGTGGAGGCGACGTGGCGGCAAGCCATTGACGAGGAACGCCCCAATAGCAAGCCATAAATTAAAAAATTAATTTATATAGCGCTTCTCATCTGCCAAGACAAATCTCGAAGCGCTTCACAACAAAGGACACTGATACAATTTGAGAGATTAAAAAATAAAATAATAAATAAAATAAAAGTTGGAGATAGCGATAGATAGAAATGGCAGTACTCCAGGTGTATGTTAGCAGATTTAGACTTAAACCTTTTGTCTCCTGCAGCAGAAAGGTGAATAATCTCAGCAGTTCAAGTTTAGCCATTCATCACGGCGTTATTTATTATAGGCACACATCTCAAGAAGCTTGAGGACAGAGAGAGAAGGGGCGTGACTTCCAACGGTCTTATACCCCAGGTAGTGACATCACAATCATGTGGTACAGCCCTAACCAATGAACACAGTTAGTAGTCGCAGCTACTTACATAAACAATATATGGTACACAGTAATACATGGAGTCATACACTATACATGTTATATCTCAACACTCCCACTTATGAATTATGTGCTTACTAGTGCTGTAGCGACTCGACGTCGACGCGCCGACTTCAAAATATCGTCGACGACATATTTCCGCGTCGACGCGTCGCTACCACACACGTGGGTCACCCAAAGCAACAAGCAGTTCGCAATCGCACTTCAAACACAATGGAGACTGAAACGGCTACCTCCTCCTCCTCACAGGATTGCGCACGAAGCCCCCAAACGAAAACATCTCGCCCTAGGTCTTCAAAAGCATGGGAATATTTTAAAGTTAGTCCAAAACGCAAAGATATTTATATATTTATATCTCACTGAGACTGCTGCATAGCCTAGGCAGAAGCAGCAGCTAGCTGTGGTGGCTACCATTAGCAGCTAGCATTTGCTCTCCGATTTTTACATAAAATGGAATTATGGATTATAAATTCAATCATTTTTTTATACATAGACGTTAAAAACCTATGGATTAACCGATTCAGCGCGTTTTTCTCATTTTAATGCCATTGAACACGTCTTTTGATCAGATTGACAACTACGGTGGTGAGACGATCTCCCTAGAAGCTCTGTGAAGGTACGTGTTGTGATGACTGTATTTGCTTCCCCTGTCGCGAGTCCGGATCACTCAGTGATGATACTATATACCTACATAATCTGTGGAGTCTCAACTTTAATTGGATATATTGTATGTGCAGCTACGATAAGTAATAAGGGTACTTTTATCTTGAGTTCTGTGCCAATGTCCGTTAGCATTTTTCGCTCAGGGGTCATTTAGATGCTTCTTATGAGACTTGTGTTTTGTTTTGGTAAACGTGGTTTGTATCGTCAATTAGCTGAGATTATTTCCGTTAATCTGGTATAACACATTAATAGGTTCTTAAATATTAAGATCCCCTGAGACACAGTATCGTGAAAAAATTTTTTTTTACATTACGTTTTTTTTATGAATTGAACAACAGAAAAATAATCGTTAGATTAGTCGACTAATCGATCAAATAATCGCCCGATTAATCGTTTTCAAAATAATCGCTTCCCCCCAGCACTAGTGCTTACTGTTTACCTGTTCATATCTAATCAATAGGGATGCTCCGATCGATCGGTCACCGATCGATATCGGCCGATATTCACTCTCTACCGATCGATCGGTGCCCTCTAAACATGCCGATCGCGAGAGCCGATCGCATGACGTAAAATGATGACGTGAAATACATAACACTTTTTTTCTCTGGACGCGGCAAAATAAACTGACAAAATGGCTTCACCAGTCTGGCAATATTTCAAGGTGTCCGAAACGGACATTAAAATAGCGGTATGCAACGAGTGTGCAGCAGAAATCCCCCGTGGTGGAACAAAACAACGACAATTTAATACCACAAATTTTATTCGACATTTGAGAGTTCATCACATTCAAAATATACGGCGAGTATGAAAGGCAAGCCCGCGCTAAGTCAGTAAAACCTCCGTCATCCACTCAGTTGACAGTGAGTGAAACATTTAAACGGCAGGAACCCTATAGCAGGGACAGCAAGAAGTCAAAAGAAATAACAGAAAAGGTAATGGAATTCATTGGACTTGATCAGCAGCCTCTTTCTGTAGTGGAGGATGCCGGGTTCCGACAACTTATTACCACCTTGGATCCACGCTATATCCTTCCAGGGCGTAAATATTTCACAGACGTATGTATGCCTGCCGCAATTATACCAAACAGTTTATACACACACATAGACAGCATTTTAAAGGACAATGTCACATCAGTTAGTTTTACCAGTGACATCTGGAGCTCGAGTGCATGTCCCATGTCCATGTTAAGTTTAACTGCGCACTTCATTGATCAGGACTTCAAACCACACAACGTTGTTCTTCAGTGTCAAGAATTCCCAGGGTCACACACAGCGGAGGCTCTGGCTGCTGCATTCCGTGAGATGTTCCGATCCTGGGGAATTCCCACATAAAAGGTCCACGTTATTCTAAGGGATAACGCAAAAAACATGGTAAAGGCCATGAAGGATGCAGATTTACCCAGCCTACCCTGTATGGCACACACACTCCAGCTCGTTGTGAACGAGGGAGTATTGTCACAGCGAAGCATTTCTGACATGACAGCTGCAGGGAGATGGATCGTCGGTCATTTTAAACATTCACTATTAGCATACTCACGACTCCAAACTATTCAGCACCAACTTGGCCAACCTACAAAAAGACTACAACAAGATGTAGCCACAAGGTGGAATAGTACTTTGTATATGCTGCAGAGTTTACTTGAACAGAAACGGGCACTATCTGCTTATGCAGCTGACTATGACCTGCCTTCAACGCTCGCCAGCCATCAGTGGAAATTGATTGAAAATATGTCTTCCCTCCTCACACCATTCAAAGAGCTAATGCAACAGATCAGCTCATCAACTGCATCTGTTATACCATCCATTAGAGCTCTTACGCGTCTCCTTGAGACAACAACAGCTGAGACGGACCATGGCGTGAAAACCTCAAAAGCCACCTTGTGGAAGCGATCCAGAGGCGATTCGGTGACATGGTCTCAGCGCCTGTATGCAATTGCCACACTTCTGGATCCGAGGTGAGAAAACAAATAGACCTAGGCCTACTTCGTAAATATGTATGTTATGCAGGCCAAATTACATAAAAATAAGTATGCTATTGGTAAAAGGAATGCTATAGGTTCAATTTTCTTAGAATTAATTTTTTTTTAAAAACACTTAAGAGTTGTGCAATGTAGGCTATATATGGCTATAAACCTGCAAATAACCTAACCTGCAGAAATACATAAAATAATAATAAATAATAATCTTTTTTTCTGTTTCCTTTTTTTGGTTAAAAAGGTACAAAGACCGATATTTCCCAGACGCACTCAAGCCACAGCTACGTGTTCTGCTTTTGGGTATCCTGGCCACCCGTTCAGACTCCAGCCCAGAACAGCATGAGAAACGTTCGGAGGCGAGCGGCTCCGAGCCCCCGGAGAAAATGACCCCGAGTTGGCACTTTGCAGGCTATGTATGAGGAATTACTGCATGGAGATGTGGAACATGGTGCTTGGCAGCAACGACAGCAGTCAATACGCATCGCAGATGAATCTCTACTTGTCAGAGCCACTTCTCCCACGAAGCGGACAGCCGCTTGCTTTTTGGCAAGACAATAAAAGCCGCTTCCCTGCCCTCGCAGAAGCTGCACGAGCCTACCTCAGCGCGCCGTGCACAAGTGTAGATAGCGAGCGACTTTTCAGCACAGCAGCGAATGTTGTAGATGAAAAGAGGAACAGGCTAACTTCCAAAAATGCGGAGATGCTTATATTCATCAACAAGAACTTGCCGTTGATGCGCATGAAGTAGGCCTAAAGAATAGCCACGTCAGGTTGTAAAAACATGTAGGCCTACATGTTGAGGAGGAATGTTTTATATTATTTGGCTATAGTCTTTCGTTGTTTCCATTTAAATATTGTCTACATTTGAAGTAGGCTTATTTTTTGAAAGGCCCTGTATTTTGTTCCATCTATTGAAATGTATTTGTTGTTCCTTCTATTGGCATTGATTTGTATTGCCTTTATATAGGCTATAATGGTTTCTTTTGATTTAAAAAAAGTGTTGCGCAGTGCACATTTAGTTTTTATTCCATAGGAAGGCTAACATATTTGCTATAGAGGCCTACTGCACTTTAGCCGAGCATATGGCTATTATTATTAGTTTCTTCAAAATCTACATGCCCTGAGAATGGAATGTTGGATATGTTCGTTGCCTTCCGATAAATAAACAGTTGTCAATTCATGCTTTCTCAGGTCTTAATTATATTTCTGCAATGCTGTGTTAAGAATAGTTACTTTTATTGCTCTAAATAGTAGTGCTGTGGGGAAACGATTATTTTGAAAACGATTAATCGGGCGATTATTTGATCGATTAATCGGGGCGATTATTTGATCGATTAGTCGACTAATCTAACGATTATTTTTCTGTTGTTCAATTCATAAAAAACGTAATGTAAAAAAAAAAATGTTCACGATACTGTGTCTCAGGGGATCTTAATATTTAAGAACCTATTAATGTGTTATACCAGATTAACGGAAATAATCTCAGCTAACTGACGATACAAACCATGTTTACCAAAACAAAACACAAGTCTCATAAGAAGCATCTAAATGACCCCTGAGCGAAAAATGCTAACGGACATTGGCACAGAACTCAAGATAAAAGTACCCTTATTACTTATCGTAGCTGCACATACAATATATCCGATTAAAGCTGAGACTCCACAGATTATGTAGGTATATAGTATCATCACTGAGTGATCCGGACTCGCGACAGGAGAAGCAAATACAGTCATCACAACACGTACCTTCACAGAGCTTCTAGGGAGATCGTCTCACCACCGTAGCTGTCAATCTGATCAAAAGACGTGTTCAATGGCATTAAAATGAGAAAAAACGCAGCTGAATCGGTTAATCCATAGGTTTTTAACGTCTATGTATAAAAAAAATGATTGAATTTATAATCCATAATTCCATTTTATGTAAAAATCGGAGAGCAAATGCTAGCTGCTAATGGTAGCCACCACAGCTAGCTGCTGCTTCTGCTAGGCTATGCAGCAGTCTCAGTGAGATATAAATATATAAATATCTTTGCGTTTTGGACTAACTTTAAAATATTCCCATGCTTTTGAAGACCTAGGGCGAGATGTTTTCGTTTGGGGGCTTCGTGCGCAATCCTGTGAGGAGGAGGTGGTAGCCGTTTCAGTTTCCATTGTGTTTGAAGTGCGATTGCGAACTGCTTGTTGCTTTGGGTGACCCACGTGTGTGTAGCGACGCGGAAATATGTCGTCGACGATATTTTGAGTCGACGCGTCGCTACAGCACTACTAAATAGTAAATATATAATGTATGCTACAGAGTTTCCGTCAGAAAGCTCTCCCGGATCTCCGCCCGGTGACACACACTTCAAGTTAGACCTAACACACGTAGTCTAGCTATTTTATCTACCTTTGGAACAACCTAAACTAATTATAAATATATTTATTCTTCACTGTCGGGTCACTACTGGATCAGTGAGCTGCACGAGATACGGGCTGTCAGAAGAGAGAGAAGAGGGGGAGAGAGGAAACGAGAGCGCAATTTTGCTCATTTCTCCCGTGTTATTATTATATATTTATATACAGTCTATGGATATATTATCCAAAGTTATTAGTTAATGTAAACTTGAATAATGTACTTCATTTGAATGTAATAATTATGTTGTCTGTTTGTGGAAGCGCCAGTGAATGAGCCCCATTAACTGAGTTTTAAACATCACTTTAAAATGGAAGATCCCGCCCGCTCACTCGATTGGTATCGGCCGATACTGATTCCGGCGATCGGCCCCAAAATTGGCGATCGGAGCATCTCTACTAATCAACAAAACAAAAACATGGTACAAATGATTTAAATGTGGGCTTCTTCCACACATTTTACACACCAAACATGATCCCTTCAAATTTCCTCAGCTTCAGTTTGGATACAGGCTTGGTCATCACATCTGCAACCATTTCGTCTGTAGGACAATAAAGCAGTGTCATCTTTCCCTGCCTTATGGTGGACCTAATGAAGTGGTACTTAATATCCACGTGTTTACACCTTTGTCTACACACAGGATTTTTAGCAAGGGCTATTGTCCCCTGATTGTCCTCGTTTACAACTGTTTTCTTATACACGTATGTGTCTATCCCTTCCAGTAGCTGCTCCAAGTAAATACACTCCTGTATTGTTAGAGCTAGAGCCATATACTCAGCTTCACATGTGGAAAGCGCTACTGTAGGCGGTTTCTTGGTTTTCCAAGAGACTAGTGAGCTGTCCTTACTCATGCTCACACAATACCCTGTCATACTGCGTCTATCTGTTTTATCTGCAGCCCAATCAGCCTCACTATAAGCCTGTAGGCCTAGTTTCTCGCTGCTCTTTCTGAAACAAAGCTGTTTGTCTGCAGTACCCCTGAGATAACGCAAAACGTGTTTTACTGTAACCCAATGTTCATCTGTCGGTTCAGCAAAATATTGTGATAACTTGCTTACCACGAAACATAGGTCTGGACGTGTACAGGTAGTCAAATAAATTAGGCTACCAACAGTAGGGCTGTGCGATTATGGCAAAAATCATAATCACGACTATTTGGGTCAATAATTGATATCACGATTATTTTGACGATTATTCATTGACCATTTATTGAACTTTAAAACAAATAATATTTTACCAATAAACAAGATCAACAAATATGTTGGAGCACACTTCCAAAAACATACTAAACATATATTATTAATATGATAAATAAAATAAATTAGACCAAAATAAATGAAATCAAACATGTTGCAGTGCACTGTCACAACCTACTGAAAACTCCTTAACATATAGCCAACATGTTGGTTCAACATATTCAACATATTCCACTCAGTTAAACGTTGAAGGCTGGCCAACCGTCATGGTCCAGAAGTAACAGGAAATAATGTTGAACTACAATTTAAGACCAAATAAAATGTTTTGGCCACCATGGCAAATGCTGGTAGGGCTGCTCATGTCATCTCTTAAAGATTTTTTGCAAGAAAACACCAGCCTGTTTACATGGTCTGGTTTTCAGAGATGAGCGCAGGCAGGTGACAATATTGCCACCTGTACTGAAGACCCTCAGCCACGCCCCGACACAGGGGGTGACGCCGGCCAATCACAAAGCTTTGATGCATTCAAGTGCATTATTCTGGCACAGGAAGATTATGTTACAGGACATTAACGATAAAACAGAATATTGTTGTTCTATTTTTAGACACATCTCGCGATCGACTGGTTGGGCACCCCTGGGCTAGACCATAGGTCCGTTGTGGTGGCAAAGTAGTCAGCTGAAGCCACATCTCTCTCAACTTCCCCACGGCATTTGTCACATAATACCGAATGAAATAATACCGAGACAGCATCGCGTAACGCTTGTCCAACGTGTTGACAAGTTGCTTAAAGCCCTGGTTGCTAACAGTGCTAACTGGGCACATATCTTTAGCGATGTGAAATGTAATGGCACCTGTAATATCTCTGTGAGCTCGTCGCGTAGGCCGTTGCTCTGTACAATGCGTCCTGAATCGATGACTGTGATGATGTTGTGGATGAAGTCGAGCGGCATCTGCTTTTTGTTGTATTATTGCCCAGTCGTATTGCACTTTGTGGTTGTATTTCAGATCATTAAAGAGATTGGTTGTGTTAGCGTGTGGTGCCAACACAACCTGGTAAATCCTGCACTGTAGGCCTACTTTATTTTGCTCCACGTCGGACTCCTGAAAGCCAAAGTACTTCCAAATAGTGGAAATAGTTGTACCCTTCTTTTTAACGAGTTGCTGCTCTTGTTCTGAAATCTGCGCTTGCGCTGAACACTCACAACACATGTCACTACTACGTGGCCGAGTGGGCTTTTAGGGAGGGGTGAAGCGCACCCAGCTAAATAATCGTATTTTGTCAATTATGCTGTTTTCATAATCGTCGCAAGCCATAATCGCGAATAAAATACGATTAATTGCACAGCCCTAACCAACAGCCTCTGTATTTCTTCACATCCACCATTTTAGGTGCATCTTCAGTGTAATCTAACTTTTGGTCACAAGGTGTGTCCCTTACCCCATTGGTTCCCAAACGGTGTGCCGCGGCACACTAGTGTGCCGTGAGGCAAGTCCGGGTGTGCCGTGGGATTTTGTGACAACCATACATTATTATTGCAATATACAACTACACAAAAATAATTATTTTTTAATTTACTATCAGTACTTTGTAGGTTTATATGTACGTAATGTGCGCGACTTGCGCATCCACATCTCCACGTGCAGTGCTGCATAAACATGGCTGAGTCAGCGATAACTTTCGAGGGGTGGAGGTATGCCCATTATTTTGAGTTCGTCCGAAGAATAGACAGGAATGTGACGATGAGGTGCAAACTGTGTCCAGGCCAGAAGCTGTTATCCACTGCTGGAAACACCACGTGGTCAAACCTTAACACACACCTGCAAAGAACACATGCTAAGGTGAAGCTACCGCACACGCTATTTGTTGTTTGTTTATATCACGTAGTCTGTTCTTCTTCTCTGTCTTCCGGTTGTTGCCTGTTTTGAATGACAAATACACACTACCGCCGCCTGCTGGTAAGGAAAGTTATTGCCACTCACGCATGCGCAGTTCGTACGTGCTCGGCGAGTAAAGTAACGAGTTACTTTACATAGATAGTAACAAAGTAGTGTAATATATTACTTTTTAATAGCCCTAACCCTTTTTAAAAGTAATATATTAAAACAAATTAGTAACGACCCCATCTCTGGAGTTGGCGTTATCTACTCTGGTTTACATGAAGAACAACAGGAGGTCACGGCTCTCTGTTGAACAGGACTTGCGAATGGCCCTCTCCTCAGTGCCACCAAGGATTAAAAAATTCTGCGCGCCCCGACAGGCACATGTATCTCACTAATTTGTAAGTCGGCAAAATATTTACAATAGCACATGTTTCAATGCTGATTGCTGAAATGTTACATTTATAATTTGTAGTTCAGGACCACAGTGCAGCTTCCTTGCATTGATAGTTCTCTGTGCTGAATTTCTGCTGAGTTTCCTTTGCCTCATTTTTAATGTTGTGACCTGTCTGGTTTAAATGAGTGTGTTGCTGCTTTGATGAAGCCTAATTTGATCAAGTTTCAAATTAATTTCTGAAATATTTCGTTAATAAATATTTCATGAGTAATATAGTTGTCTTTGTCACATTTTATTTGGCATTAGTAAATAATTATGCACATTTACAGATATTTTACATGATATGAGTGATAACACGTGTTATAAGGGCTATTTTGCACAATAGGTGTGCCTTGAGATTTTTACTTGTCCTTTGGTGTGCCTTGGGCACAAAAAGTTTGGGAACCACTGCCTTACCCTACACTCCTGCATGTCAAAACGTTCCAGTATCTCTTTTGTGATACTTTCACAGAGCCGTCAGACTGACTGAAATCCAGGCCCAGAAAATGATTTAATCTCCCTAAATCCTTCATTTTAAATTTTGTGGAAAGCATGTTTTTCACTTTCTCTAAAATCTTGGTGTTGCTGGCTGCGATGATAAGATCATCGACCCAGATAGCAATTATTACTTTCCCCTCTTTAGACTCTTTGGAGTACACGCAGTGGTCTGCCGGGTTCTGTGTAAAATTGTCATCTGTTAAGCATTCATGCAACATCATATACCAATTTCGCCCTGACTGCTTAAGGCCGTAAATTGACTTCTCTAGCTTACACACTAGCTTTTCTCCCTCTTTTACATAACCCGCAGGTTGTTCCATGTAAATGTCGTGATCGATGGGTGCATGCAGGTAGGCCGTCTTTACATCCATCTGGTGTAAAATCAAATCCTCTTGTGCGGCCTTCTGCATTAATACACGTACACTTGTCAGGTTGGCTGTAGGTGAGAACGTCTCCCTGTAATCTATCCCCGCCCTCTGACTGTATCCTTTAGCTACGAACCTAGCGTGTCCGTCAACGTCTCCCTTAACTGAATAGACCCATTTACCTCCCACTGTTTTCCTGCCCTCAGGCAATTTTGTCAGGGTAAAAGTCTGATTGTCTTCTAGAGACTTAATTTCCTCATCCATCGCTTTTCCCCAGTTTTCTGACTCAGTCGATGTCATGGCCTCTTTAAAGGTCAGAGGTACACCACAAACTGCTCTGTAACAATATAGATACTAGTGAGTGTTTTATCCTCTTCATCACTATCTTCCTGAGTATAATCTCTCAAGTACTCTGGGGGTTTGCGCTCCCTACTGGGATATCTCCCACTGTCTGAGGCATGTGACGCCACCCTAGGGTGCTGTTCGTCATCATCCTCTGGTGCTGACTGTGGAGCGTTAGTTTGTACATCTTTGCTCAGTACACTAGGCTGTGGGGCCTTTACTCCCTCTTCACAGTCTTCCTCCGAATCCTGTTCTAACCAGTGTCCGAGTCTCGCTATCACAAGTTGTGCTGGTGATAAACTTTACTAGTCTGTGCTTCTGAACCTTCTCTTTGTCGGGGTAGTAAACTAGATAGGCGGGGCTTCCCTTGTCATGCCCTACAAAATGTCCTTTCTCACACCTAGCGTTTAATTTTCCCCTGTCCTGCTGGTACGCATAGCACACTGCTCCAAACTTATGCATCCTAGCTAAGTTACACTTTTCCCCAGTCAGTGCTGAATATGGCGTAGTGCCCGTGTGCTTATTAAAACACCGGTTTCTGGTATATGCTGCTTCCTGAATGGCATAGTGTCACAGGTTTTTAGGCAGATCACTGTCAATAAGCATACATCTGGCCATTTCAAAAAGAGTGCACCAGTGCTTGAATTGGAATGAAAAAGGTGCCAGTACTCTAAAATCAGCAACTTTTTCAAGTCAATTTTATATATACAGCCCACAAACAAGAATTTGGCTACTATAATGCTGGTGGGTTTGTCTCTTTACTACTGTATATTTTAGAAAGGTTCACTGTACTTAACATTTTTTATGATAGGCAGCGGATATGGCTAAAGCTCAGTAAGGTCAATATTAACTGAAAATATAGCAATCAAAGTCTAGATCTTCTGCTGAAGACACATGAAGCAGAGACCTTTCAGGTGAGAGCCCCTCTGGTGGTGTTCAACATTAATGACAAGGAAACAAAGCTCTGGTCAGAAGCATTTTTTATAAAAAGCTTTAACAAAATTAAGTATTTCTGTACATTTTGAATGCAATCTAACTTTCCAACTCAGAAAACGAAAAACGAAAAAGTGCCAAAAGTCTTCTCACATGGCTGAGCTGCTTTGCAATATACTTCACCACTGAAGAATACAAATATGTATAAAGTAAACTATGATGCAATCTAACTTTCCAACTCAGAAAAATGATAAAGAGCATGAACAAAGAACATGTAAAAACAAATGCAAAATTTGCACAATCTAAAATGAGAAACTGTAACTGCAAGTAACAAAGTCTGAGCCATGGTAAAGAGTTACATTGAACACCAAGCTGATCAGATAACTCCCTGGTTGGTCTGAAGTCCTTCTATCTCAAGGATCTGTACAAATCGGCACATTATACCAAAAGTCTTCTCACTGGGTGAGCTGCTTTGCAATATACTTCACATTGTTAGAAAAGGCTCCAGAAGGCCTTGGGGACATCAGTATCAGGGGCTGGAGCTGGACAGGCTCTTTCATCAGCACTTCTCCTTCCCTTTGCCAGCCAGGACCTCACATACTGTTCCGGATTGAACTGTCCTAGTGATGGTCCATTACATTTAATGAAAACCAGGCTGGACAGTCAGCTGACAGAGAGAGCATTCCTTTTTGCAGTAAGGATATTGTTCATGCAGCTGAATGCCCGCTCACACTCACTAGTGGAGACAGCGATGGTTCGGACTGCTTTCAGTAGAGGCTCCATGGCAGCAGGTGTACGGGATGCCCTGGTTTCCTTGTATTCGCGAAAGCCCTGAACAGTCTCTCTTCTGTCCACTTTCAGCACTTCGCACAAACGTAGCACCTCTACGTCCCCATACTGTACGTCTAACTCCTCTTCAGGCCAACTTCCAGGATGGATAACTTTCATGTCCTGGATTAGCTGATTGTCCCGGGCCTCCCGGCCATGTAATGGGATTTCTCTTGTGCTGACATGAGAGGAGGTTGTGGAAGTCATTCTGTGTCTCAGATTCTCTACCATACTGCGGAAAAACTGACCTGCATGAATCTGTACAAGCCTGCCATTCTCACGCAGGGCAACACCCTTGAAGGACTTCTCAGCTAGAGCTGTATGAACTGTAGTCATGTGTGGGCCAGGCATGGTGACCATGGATTCAAAAACTCGTATTTCTCGAGTTAAGAGCCTATCTGCTGTAGGCAGTGTCATCTCTCTTTTTTGGAGTTGCCGAGAGAGGTCGCTGAGCTCTGTGAGCGCATCGTACATCAGTCCCAGATTGCTGACAAACGTTGCAGATATGAGCACATCATCCAGGCCCTTGTACTTTGCTTTGTCTCTGGAATCCCTGCTCGTGTCGTTTGCAGCATTTGTGAAGTGATCATGAAGCCAGTGTGCGAAAAAGTACACGTCCCACCGTCCGGGACGTGTTATTTACAATATCGGACAAGTAGATCTTTCAATTGACTTGTCCGGCGGACAAGTGACGTTTTTCGGCCTGATTTATTGACAAATTATTGATACATTCAGTTTACAAAAGGCAGAACTCATTCGCAAATTGTACGTGTCCGCCATTGTTTGTTTAGAAGTGTTAGTTTCGGTTCTGCTTGTCGATTCCTAAGGAAATGCATCTCGCCGCTTTCTGTACAGTTAGACGGGGCGGGAAGTGTAGCACAGTGGCAGGGTTGGGAAGCAAAACACGGTTCCGAGTAGGAACAAATAACAATTGTATCAGCTGATCGCTGCACGGTGCAGCTCAGCGTCTCTCTCTCTCTCTACACACAGCGGATCCGCTGCCCGATTAACAGCCTCATCTTTGTCAAACTTTCTTATTTTCTTTCTCTAACACATAATGAAGGTTATTAAGCGTTTTAACTCCTATGTTGTTAATATTGACCACCATTTCCTTTATGAAGTAAAGCAACCTCCCTGTCTGTGTCCTCACATCCCCGGACCCCCAGACTCAGAGGAGCACAGGGATGTCAGTATTGTTTATGAAGCAGGGTATATAAAGTACATTATTGAAATGAAAATACTATTTATTTACTTTTACAAACAGTGAGCAGCTGCAGCATGTGTATTGCAGGACATGTGTAAGCGTATTTGAGTTGTAGAAAAGCGCTAGGCCTATACATCTAATGTGTCATTATTATTATTATTAGGTTATGTCCTATGTGTTGGACATGTGTGGTTGGACTTTGTCTCACAGGCAGGTTGCAGTGTAACATCAGAGGAGACTGGGCCAATTGTACATTCTCAAACTGCACCACTTAGAACTAACTAAACAATGCAGAGATTATTTTTATATAAATTGTATTCAATAACCGTAAGAAATGCAACAGTATGAAGTGATTTGTAAATAGGAATACAGATTTGACTTAATCTTTTCATAAATATATTTTTCTCCCAGTTTGACTTATTTTTACCCTCTCAAAGAACCGAAAATAACCAGAATCGTTCAAATCCAAACGATACCCAACCCTATGTGTGATGCAGTAAAATCTTACCGCTCACTTACGTTAGCGGTATCGTAAAAACTGTGGGAAAATGTAAAATACGATGACGAAGAAGAAGATTCCAGTGGCCCCAATTTTTGTCCATTCTGGACAAGTGAAAAATGTATTCGGACAAGTAAATTGCCAAACTCACTTGTCCATGGACAAGTACTCTCTAAAAACTTTTTCTCACACTGGAAGCACTCGGTAGTTTTCCCAGACTGCTCTGACGCTCCTTTCACTTGAAGCCACCCAGCGGATGGACAAAACACGCCCTATCACCAGGAGACGCTGTCCGACTGCTTGCGCACACTGCGCTAACTGCCTCTGATTTTTGGGGGAGGCATGGAACAAGGAATAGAGTTTGTCAAAAAAGATCTGGAAATGATTGAGCCCTGAGACCTCCTTGACCACATCCCCAACTGCCAGCTCTAGACGATGATTGGAGCAGTGCCACACAAACAGGCTTGGGAATTTACTACACAACTGGGTAGCAACGCCTGTTCTCTTCCCTAGCATGACTGAAGCCCCATCACATGCAAAAGAAACAAAACCCTGACCTAAAAAGTCCTCGTTAAAATCTCTTCCAAGACACTCCATTAACGCCTTTGTGATGTCATCAGCCGTTGTTCCATCCAACTCGATCAGCTCCCAAAAAAACGTTTCGGGCTCAGCATCAGCTAATGCTGAGCGTAGACACACAACAAGCACCGTTTTACCACTAATAGTGGTAGATTCATCGACCAAAACACAGAGTTTTCTTTGGTTTTCTGTAATGTCTTTTGCCATTTTTTTCTTCAGCTCATGAGCTATGTGGTCGATGATTTCGCCACAGGTTTTATTGGAGTGCAAAACCCTGCCCACGTTCAGCCCATTCAGTTTCTGTACATTCAAATCAATTGGCATGTCTGTGAATGGCCGGCTATGTTTGCCAATTTTATATGCCGTTCGAAAAATTCTGATAGTGGTGTCTAATTCAGATTTATGCATAGACTGCACTTGATGTTGAATAGTTTCACATGAAGCAGATGTAAGGATGTCAGCAGCTTTTACATGGGCTTGTGATTCTTTATGTTCTTTGATTTTTTTTTCTCAGGCTAGCTTGTTGTTTGCCCTTGTCAACACCGAAATGAGACACTGCACACTCAACCCATTCAGTTGACAGTTTCAGTCCTTGTCCAGTGTGTATTCCCAAAGATTTGACATCTCTGCATATCCGACATCCTAGCTTCTTATCTTTAAGAAGGAGCCATGCATTGGTCTTGCAAAAATATTGCACCTGGTCCGTTGTCCAGCAGTCAGGTGCATCGCTTTGCCCGGTGTTGGTGGTGGCAGTTGCGCCAGCAGCAGCTAACGTTAGAGGCTCTGGAGGAGGCGGCGGAGCTAGTGCTAATGCTAATGCACTAGAACTTGGAGCAGGAGGATCAACCAAAGAAAGCTCCCCAACAGACACAATTTCCAACACAGGCACAGCATTCTCTGTATTTGAAATTTCTTCCGGCGACAACCGCTGTCTTTTTGCACTTTTATTAATCCACGCTAACATTTTAGAAATGCTAATTTGTGACGTGACTTGCTTTCCTTCTCTCGGGGGCGTGCCTGCTCTGTTCTATCACTCTACATAGCCACCCACTGGGTGGGAGTTGCACTGCATAAACACAACACACGTGCATCTAGGTATGTAAATTGTAAAGCATTAAAACATGGTTTTACTAACAGTTTTCAGTATGTTGTTACTTCGGCATTATTATTATTATTATTTTGAAACGTGTATTACTATTAAATCACGGTCAAATAGGTTAATTTTGACATAGTCGTTTCCACCACAGTATTTACATGGAGAAGATAAGTCCCGCCCCCTCTCCAGCACGTTCTGTTTGAATGACAGGAGTAAACAGCTGACAGCCGCTGTGAAACTCCAGCGGTTAGAGCGATGAGAATGTCCGTTCGGCACCTCATGACGCATCTACTGAGTACCGGGCGGCTGTATATATATATATATGGATATATAATAAGAACGACGGGAGAGTGTTGAGTACTGGCACGGTGCATGAGTACCGGAGTACCGCCAGCATGCCGGTACTGAGCAAGAAGTGCCGGTACTCCATGGGTCAGAACCAGAAGTGCCGGTACTGCGTACCGGTGAGTACCGGCCCAATTCCAGCACGGGACAGCTGAAAGAGAAGGGTGCACTCAGTGCACCCTTCTCTTTCAGCTGTCCCGTTTTGATGTGGGGAATAAGGACAAGACGTCTCATGTCTGATCTTGTTCTTTCTCAATAGTGTCTGAAACTCCTTACTAGTGAACTCGGTCCCATTATCTGATCTAATGCATTTCACAGTCCCATAGGGAGCTACATCTGCCAGATACTTCTCAGTGGCTTGAACTGCATCACTCTTCGCTTTCAGGAAATAAACAAACACTGCCCCTGTACACACATCTGTAAATGAGTGCATATACTTGAAGCCATTTATGGACTCGTTATTAACTGGACCAGCTAGATCAGTGTTCACCAACTCAAGTGGTGTGTTTGCTTTATCGGTTGGATCTCTGTTTCTTGTTTGGGTAAACTTTCCCTCTATGCATACTGTACAATCTTTATCAGGCTTACGCTTTGTACCCTTAATATGCATACCAACAGTTACATCCTGCAGCTTCAACACATCCTCATAATTATAGTGACCCATAATCTCATGCCACGTTTGGATATCATGGCTGACATGACACTTATCTTCAACATCACACTGTTTGCAAATGGTACATTTTCTTACATACATAAATGTACAACTTGGTACCATCCGGTAACATCAGAGCATCTTTACCTTCGTGTCCGTTAGCTGTAGCAGACTTCACGGAAAAGAGTTATTGGGGTACGATGGTATGTATAGTGCGTTCCGCAGAGTCACTTTACACCGTCGTCCCTCGCTGTCTATCAGACACATCTCTGCTTCTCCTCTGCCGTGCGCCACCCCGAAGGTGCTCCTCCCGTCTGCCAATTCCATGCTGTGTCTCTCCGGCTTGAAGGTGCTGTCAAAAATCTTGAATTTCTTCTTATCGTTGATGATGTGAGACGACGCTCCCGTGTCCACGATCAATCCTTTTCTGTGGGTCTGTAGTTGTTGTCTCTGTAGGCTGGTCTCTTCAGCTCGCACTTTGAGGGTGTAGTCACCTCCTCCCGCAGCTTCTCCGGTACCACCTGGCATGCTCGCGCACCGAGCGGCATCACCGCGGTCCTTCTTTGTGCACCCCTTGCTTTTACAAAAGCTACACCAGACTTTCTTTCTGAAGTGATCTTTTCGATGGCCTTTCTCTCCGCATCGCCAACATGTGCCGACGTGTTCTCCGCCGCCATCGGGGATTAATCGTTTGGCGGGCTTTCTCTTTGTTGCTGCTTGGACCCTCAGCACCCTCTCGCTCGTCTCGTCTGAGGCTGGGGCTGAATCTTCTGAGGCCTCGAAGTTCCTCAACTTCGCCTTTAACTGTCCCAACGTTACTTCACTGTCACCGTGTGTCACCATTAGAGTGAACGGCTTGTATTTTTCGGGTAGGCTAATCCCCGCATAACCATCGCTATCATTAGTCCCTCACTCGGTGCTTCTCCCGCGCTCCTGAGTGCCGTAATGATCTGCTCAGCTCGGATAATGTACTCTGTTACCGTCTCATTATCAGCTTTCTTCAGCGCAGTCATGGTTATATACAAGGTGACGATCCTGGGTCTGCCTTTTCCAATATAGTGCTCCCTTAATATTCTGAGACTTTCTCGGCCCTTGTCCTTAGTGTCTCTGAATATCAGGCCTAAACTGGTATTGTCAAGTAGCGGCGCTAACTTACAATAGGCGTCAGCATTGAGCCCTCAGTGCCGCGGTCAGCTCTCCAGCGGGTGCTCGAATGATGGTATCATTCAATCCCACTCCGTGCATGCAACACAGCATCCTCTCTTCCCAGAGCTCATACTCTTCTGCTTTCCCGTCAAACGTGGGCCACTTGCTCTTCCTCGTGGTTCTATTCGCCATGGCTTTTTCGCTTGTAGCTTCAGTAGCTTAGCTTAGGTCCTCGTTAGCTTAGCTTTAGCTTCCCTCGGTTCTCCCGATGCTAAACTAGCTACTCCTATGCTAACCGTGCTAACAGGCAATCTTCTCGCCTTGTTATCGCACGTGCGCTTCGAACTGTAGAATAATTCATCGCATCTGGGCCCATAACCTGTTAGCAGATTTAGACTTAAACCTTTTGTCTCCTCCAGCAGAAAGGTGAATAATCTCAGCAGTTCAAGTTTAGCCATACATCACGGCGTTATTTATTATAGGCACACATCTCAAGAGGCTTGAGGACTGAGAGAGAAGGGGCGTGACTTCCAACGGTTTTATACCCCAGGTAGTGACATCACAATCATGTGGTACAGCCCTAACCAATGAACACAGTTAGTAGTCGCAGCTACTTACATAAACAATATATGGTACACAGTATTACATGGAGTCATACACTATATATGTCTGTATGTTATATCTCAACAGTGTACCATGCTCAAAGTTTATTGGAAGGCCTGCCGAAAGAAGAGGGTCTTAACCCTCCAGACACAAACCAGACACAAACTGGCTGAACTCAGGCAGCTATTCATGAACGGTAAGGCAAGCATATTATGCTTTTCTGAGACCAAATTGGACAATTCCATTACAGATTCAGAGATTGAAATTGAAGATTATCTTGTAGTGAGAAGGGACAGGGACGTGAATGGAGGTGGTGTCTGCATGTACATACATAAAGACACCAATTTCAAAAACCGAACTGACCTGCATCATGAAAATATTGAATCTGTGTGGGTTGAAATTCTTTTTGACAATGCTAAATCTGTAATAGTCGGGACAATCTATAGACCACCGGAACAGAGTGACTTTTATGATACATTAGATGGGTGTTTGGCTGATGTGGGGGATGTAGAGACAATTATTATTGGAGACTGGAACACGGATATGCAACGTAAAGACACGTCCGTCTTCAAGTCCTTCAGTAGGATTTGTGATCTGCACGGCTTCAGCCAGCTAATCACCCAACCCACCCGGGTATGTGAAACAACACAAACTACCATTGATCTCATTCTGACCTCTGACAAGTCCAGGATCTCCAGTAAAGGGGTTATAGCATGCGGGTTAAGTGATCATTATATGATATTCTGTACCCGCAAAAAGCTAAAACAAAGGGCCGGCTGTCACAAAACAGTCATATCTAGAGACCTCAAAAACTACTCTAGCGAGGCCTTTAACCTAGAACTGGAGAGCCTGGACTGGTCAGATGAGCTCAGTGGTACACAAGTTGAAGAAACATGGCTTGGTTTCAAAAACAAATTCTCTGCAATACTCAATGATTTGGCCCCCCTAAGAACAACCAGGGTAAAAAATCGCGCTGAGCCGTGGATGCACTCCGGCATATTGACCGCCATGAAAACCAGAGACAAAAAATGCTCTGAGTTTCATAAAAGTCAGTCAATGCTTTCCAAAAGCACGAGCAGTGAACTCCAGGCCCACGTGACTGAACTCAAAATTGAAAGAAACAGACTAAGAAATGACGTAAGCTCCATGATCAAAACTGCCAAAAAGAATTTCATCAATATCAAAACTGAGGAAAACAAAAATAAACCCCGTGAACTTTGGAAATTACTCAATAACCAGCTTGGCTGCAGTAAAAAACTCAAAACGAAATTTTCTAACTTAAACATAAAGACAGATAACAGGCTCATCACAGACGAACTGGATGTGGCCAAGTACTTGAACATTTTTTTCACAAACATAGCCACAACTCTTGTAAATAAATTACCCTCCCACTCAGGGCTTTTTGGAGTAGATCACATCATGACCTACTACAAAAACCTAGGGGTACGCAAAGATGATTTCAGTCTAGCAAGGGTAACAACAGCAGAGGTACTCATTAAACTGAGCGCCCTCCAACCTAACAAGGCCACTGGCCACGACAATATCCCCTCCAAATTCCTCAGAGACACAGCAACCACCATCTCACCAGTCATAGCTCACATAATTAACCTCTCCATAAAACAGGGAAAAGTACCCAAAGACTTCAAAATTGCAAGAGTAACCCCCCTGCACAAAAAGGGCAGCAAATTGGACCCAGGCAACTACCGCCCTGTTTCTATACTTACCTCCATCTCGAAAGTCATGGAAAAAATAGTATATGAACAGGTCGAAAAGTACCTCGCGGAAAAGAAACTAATCTATGAATTTCAATCTGGCTTTAGAACATCCCACTCCACTGACACATGCCTTCTTTATTTGAGCGACCACATCAAACAAGAGGTGGACGAGGGCAAGTACTGCGGCATGGTGATGCTGGACCTACAAAAGGCTTTCGACACTGTCAATCACCCCATTCTGATTGACAAGCTAAAAGCAATTGGTTTTGATAAACTATCGGTGAGCTGGATGCAATCCTACCTGGAGGGGAGAGAACAGATGGTGGAGGTAAACGGTACTCTGTCCCCCCCCCCCTCCCAGTGAGCTGTGGTGTTCCACAAGGAAGCATATTAGGTCCGTTACTGTTCCTAATTTATGTAAATGACATGTCATCAGCATGTGACTGCAACTTTTTCCTGTTCGCGGACGACTCAGCCCTGCTGGTCTCTGGCAGGAACAGGTTGCAGGTTGAAAAAACCCTCAGCTCCGAGCTCGGCAGAATCTGCACCTGGCTCGCCGATAATAAATTATCATTACACCTGGGTAAAACAGAGTCCATTCTCTTCGGTTCGAAACATAATCTCAGCAAATCCGACGACTTCTCAGTTGCAGTGGGCGACATTATTGTCACAAGTAAGAAGGAAATTACATACCTAGGATCTATTCTTGAGGCAAACCTCTCCTGTGACAAAATGGCATCCAATGTAATAAAAAAAGTCAATCAAAGAACTAGATTCCTATACCGGATCTCCTCTCTGGTAAACAAAAACACCCTGAAAACTCTGGCAGGAGCACTCATTCAAGGGTACTATGACTATGCTTGCACGTCATGGTACCATAGCACCTCCAAGGCGCTAAAAATAAAACTTCAAACATCGCAAAATAAACTGGTCAGACTACTGCTTGACCTTTCATCTAGAACCCACCTCACCTCTGCCCACTTTGACAACCTAGGATGGCTTAGAGTAGACGACAGAGTACAGCTACTTGCAATGGGCCTGGTCTACAAGATCCACTACACCTCTATGGTACCCATGTACATGTCAAAATTCTTCCCAAAGGTCAAGGAATACCATGATCATAACACCAGAGGGAGCTCCACAAATCATGTGAAACCCAGATTTGGCACAAAAAAGGGGGAATACACGTTTCGCAATTATGCCACATCAAGGTGGAACGCTCTTCCCACAACTGTAAAGGAAAGTAAAACTATACTTACCTTCAAAACCTCTCTTAAAGAGCACCTTTGGGGGAGAGCATTGCAAAACTGGCCCCGGTAATGGTACAAATCTCAACCTGTCATTCAATGGACAGCTTCCCCCCCATCTATGTATATACTCGCATTTTAGACTCTGTTACTAACTGTATATCTGTAGACTTGGTATGTCTTAAATGTCCGGTTAGGATGTATTAGAACGAAATCTAAAATGAAAATTGTAAATAAGCAATCTGTATGTAAAAAACCACCTGTATGTAAATTGTAAATAAGCCATCTGTATGTCTTATATGTCTTAAATGACATGATGAATTGGAAATGGGGGACCCTGATGTAAACAAGACGAAAGTCTTTCTCTGGTCTGCATCCCCTTAACAATTGTATGTTTTGAGCTGTACTGTACTGTACCCAATATACAAGCTGTTAATAAACGTTTCAATCAATCAATCAATCAACCTCTTAAGCCCCAAGCCTGTTTTTCAGGTTTCAGGCTCGAAAATGACATTCCCAGAACAAATGACCATATCTTCCCTTCTAAAAGGGTTAAATTAATAATATTTTTTCTCAAAGTAATGATAAACCTGTAAGTTGTATGTAGAAAAGTCAGAATCAATATAGATGTTTTTTATTTTAAAGAAAATTCAGATTGAACATGGTAAAAAACTGTAAATTATAGTGTCTGTCCAAAAAATATGTTGTACTTATAGTGAAAACTCACCTTGGATGATGGGTTAGTAGACTAAAAGCTTTAGGAATCCAAAGCACAACATATAATAAGTACCCTGTATCAAGATTGATGCAAAACAAGTGATATTTGACCTTTGTAGACACCGGTTTTGAAGACCTCAGTGGAAGGGGCAGATATCAGCTGATCTGGGAGGGAGTTCCAGAGGGCAAATGAGCAGAAAGATCGGTCTCCCATTGTTCGGAGACGTGTGCGGGGGACCATTCAGGGCTTTGTAAGTGAGGAGCAGAACCTTAAACTGGATCCTGTAGTGGACTGGGAGACAGTGTAGTTGTGCAAGTATGGGGGTTATGTGTGCGGACCTTTTTGCACTGGTGAGAACTCTGGCTGTACTGTTCTGGACAAGTTGTAGGCGGTTGATGGATTTGGCTGGGAAACCGGAGAGGAGTGCATTGCAATAATCTAGTCTTGAGAAGACAAGTGCATGAACCAGTTTTTTGGTGTCATCAATTGAGAGTGAGGGCTTCAGTTGGGAAATGTTTTTCAGGTGAAAGAAGGAGGTCTTGGTGGTATGTTTAATGTGGGCTTGGAAAGGCAGAGTGGGGTCAAACCTTACACCGAGGTTGGTGACAACAGAAGAGAGAGAAAAGAGCTGACGATGGTCAGCTCTTTTCTCTCTCCTCTGTTGTCACCAACCTCGGAGGGACTGATGTTGGCGGCCTTGGCAAGCTGGTCGGTGGTGCCTATCAGGATTGCCTCCGTCTTGCTGCTGTTGAGCTGGAGGTAGTTGGTGGTCATCCAGGAGCGGATGTCTTCCAGGCAGGTGTTTAATGTTTGGATAGTATTGATGGTATTGGGTTGTGTTTTGATATAGACCTGGGTGTCGTCAGCATAGCAATGGAAGTTGATGTTATGTTGTCTGATGATATGACCCAGAGGTAATAGATAGATTAAAAACAGGATCGGCCCCAGCACTGAGCCCTGTGGGACTCCGCATGTCACTGCGGTGTTGTCAGACCTGGAACCCCCCAGAGACACCTGGAACTTCAGGTTGGTGAGGTAGGAGGAGAACCACTTCAGAGCCGTGTCCGTCACCCTGGTGTAGGTCTCGAGGCGGTGGAGGAGGATGGTATGGTCTACTGTGTCGAAGGCTGCACTCAGGTCAAGTCGGACCAGGATGCTGGGTGACCCAGAGTCGGCTGCCATCAGCAGGTCGTTGGCTACTTTTATTAGGGCTGTTTCTGTGCTGTGTCTCATACATTTTATTTTCAGTCAGATGAGACCTACCATGGCAGGTATCATCAGGGGTCAGGGCCGCTCGGACACGGCGTGTCCCGGCGGGCCCCCCCTCGACGAGAGCCTGGCGGCCCATCTGCTTCCGCAGGCAGCTGGTTGGGCGGAGGGAAAGAAACCTCTGCCCCTGCGGCAACACCTTAGAATATTTGGATAAAATGTTCAGGCTCGGGCACAGATGGCGGCTGCGGCGAATAATCTCGGCGTGTTGGGTGTCTCCCTGATTACCCCTCAGACGGACACCCCCGCCCTCCCGCCTCAGGACGGGAGCGATTATCCGGACCGCTGCATTGGTCAGATGAATAATCTGATCCATGGGGTGGCTGCCGCAGCGGGGCGGGTGATGTCCTTGGCCACAGTGGCGTTACGCCCTATCCAAGAAGGACCGAGAGGATCTCCTTGGAGGCCCCGTGTCCACGGAGGGGCTTTTCGGGTCGATAACATCGGTCACTCAGCGCTTTAGCCGTCTAGAGGAGGAGAGGGTGCCGCTTAGCCGCATGCTACCGCTGGCTCTTCCTCAGGCGCCACAGCGCGCTCCTCTACGGGCTTCCCTGCAAGCGAGGGAGTGCAGCGCGATGGCGAGACGAAGGGAGAGGCGCCGGCACGGAGCTCCCGTGCCCGCGGCGCCCTCCACCTCTTTGGCCCACCCCGTGGAACCAAAGCTGTCATTTGAATGGCGGTCAATACAAATTTTGAAGTTTTTGCCAATCCGATCAGAAATTTAAGAAAACCGTGGATTTTTGGATATTCAAAGAGCCCGATTACAATGGCCAGACAGGCAAACAATTACATTAAATCATTGGTAATCGACGATCGGGCTCGATATATGGTTAAATATAGCAGTAGGTGATCGATATCCATAGATGAGAGTAACATCTATGTCACTTTACGGCCCTGCCCACTTTTGGGGGAAACAACGCTGTCATTTGAATGGCGATCAAGCCTGAAGCCACAGAGCTCTTCTTTTACTATCCTTTTTTCTTATAGGAAGTACAGAAACACGTAACTCTGGATGTGTTTTAATGTTTGAGATGCAATAAATGACATATTATCTTATCTTAACAGAACTACGCCTATATTGCGTACAGCGCCCATAAACTATGCCCCCCCCCACAAATCAGGTAAGTTGAAGTGCCCCAGGGAGGGGAGGTGGGGTCAAGTGTCACTGACTGACAATTTTAGTGCCCTGGTTGATAGAAATTCAGAGTTTTGTTTTTGGCAAAATGTCAGAAATGAAAAACTGTTGTGCATTTTTCAATTCAAAATTATAAAAGCCAAGTCTCTCTTTATAGATGTCAAAATGAACCTGGACTCCCCCTGCGTTCAGCTCACATATGAATGAATATATAATATGTCTTCTTCCAGACTATTTGAAGGCAGAAATCCAAAATAAACATTGATGTGGTTATTTTAATAATTTTGTAGAATCTGTAGAATTATCCCACATTTACAAAAAGTTATCTTTAGCTAATGCTGAATTTGAAAAATGTAGACATTGAATTTCAGAAAATGTGTAATAATAACACCAAATATGTATTATATACAAATGAATAGGCTTAGCTGTTCAGAAAAAAACTAAAACCAATGAATGAAAAATGAAAAGAAAACGTGGTACGTTAAAGTAACTTTATTGTGATGATTGACTCTGCAGCTTCTGTTGTTGATAGAGCTTCAGGAGACAGTATTCCTCTGATCCTGAGTCAGCACACATGGACAGCTTCCTCTGTAACAGTGAGAGGAGGGTTAGGTCAAAATGAGTGTGTAGTACAGACACAAGTGATAATGTGGTCATGTGGACACTCACAGCACTGGTAGAGAGTGTTGAGTCTGGCCTTATCATTGCGGCTCATCTCCTTAGCGTTGCCAAAGGACACGTTGGCGTTAGGGATGGGGACCATGGTGGGCTGGCCATTCTTGGAGAAGGCAGTCCTACAAGAGGACAGAAAGCAGTTACAGTGAGCCACACACACACACACACACACACAAACACACACACATGCACACACATAATCAAACACACTGTGACTTCATGTTGTTCTCACCTGAAGTACTGCATGACAGAGTTGTAGTCATAGGGAGTGCCCTGGTTCAGGGTGGAAATCTTGTTGAAGTTGTGCTCCATACCTAGAAACGATACATTAAAGAAATGTGTAATTACTTTGGTTTGAATTCACTTTTACACAGGATAGAATCCAGCTGCTGAAGAAAATCCATCTACATCTGAATACTTGTCTTCCGTTTACCGGCTCTCCTCTCTCCTCTTTTAATCATTGTGAATAACAAACAGCTCCATTACCAGACACGACGTTCTGCAGCAGGACTCTGATGTGGTTGTCTCTGTCAGAGCGGGTCTGCTCGTGGTTGAAGCCCAGAGCGTGGAGCAGCTCGTGCTGGATGGTGTGATGGTAAAGACATCCGCTGCGGGCCAGAGACACCACCTGCTTTCCACCACGACGGCCGACAAAGGACCAGCAGCTGGACAGAGTGAGAGGTGAGTTAAAGGACACTGAGGTGTGAGGAAAGCTTTGGTCTCCAACTCTTTGACAACATCAATTTCTCACCCATTCTGGGACTCGATCTGCAGCCAGTCACGGTCGTTGCTCCTGCTGGGTCTGAAGCGGATGCAGGAGAAGGAGGAGAAGGACTCCAGTCCACGGGTGATGATGGCCCTCTCGCGGGAGGCTGGGAGGAGCATAGCACACAATATTTAGCTTATTTAAGAGCTTTTATTTTCTTGAAATTACATCACAGGTATGCTCACTACAGCAGATATTCTTTCAAATGGAGTGTAACAACAATTCCTGAAGGTTTGCATTATTTAGTGCCTACAAACCCATACATGGTCAAATGAGACAGGAAACATGGGATTCAACAAAACCATTCAGATTTGCCTCCCTTCTACATTACATGCAGGTTCAGTACTGAATATCTCCATCCAATTTATCCATAATTTTAAGCCAATCAGAGCAGGTTTGTGTTTATACAAACTTAAAGAGACAGGCGCTAAAACGAGTCATTTCAGATGGAGAGTGAACGTAGGTATTTACAGTCAGACATTAAGAGAGACAGATTATATGTTTTTTCAACAATAAAACATGTAATCATGTTCTAGTAGAAACCCCAAATTTAGGAATGCATCTAAAAATCAGCATTTTATGTGCCCTTTAATTGAGTTATGTCTAGTTATTTAGAGTCATTTATCCCTGATAGTGATTCCAGTTTAAATGAGAGGAGTTTCTGTTTGCTTGTTTAACGCATTTGTTGGCGTAGGAGAATAAATAAATTACATAAATAACTGTAATGATACTCCTAATTCAAAGGGTCTTCCCACCTTGGTGATATCATTTTTGTTTCTGAATCCTTATTATGTTTGACCTTTCTAATCAGTTTTTATTTGTAGTCTGTCATGTCATGACTCCATGGTTCCTGGCTTAGTGGACCGATTACAGTGTTGTATATGAACCCTTCTCCCCTCAGTCTCACTCTCAAGCCTTTTTATAAGAGATGCTGCTACAGGAAGCTGCATTAAAAGTGGAAGCCTACAGGATACAGACAGACATTTTAGCCTGGCTGTGTGAGACTTACAGAAGTTGTTGGTGATGTAATAAGGAATGTAGACCTTTCCATCACTGTTCTTTAGCCACTTGCAGCCACGGCTGGTGCAGGGGTCGGCGTTTCTCTCTGCCTCGTTGTCGATGGCGATGTCCAACTCAGTCAGGATGGGCCCATTGTCGGAGCGAACTGAAACACATCACACAGCATCTTAAACTCCTTCTGAGGATATACTGATAGAAGACGAGGAGCATGGAGGTGCAGCAGCTCACACTCACCCAGATCTTTGTTGGCTCTCTCCAGAATTTCAGACACAGAAAGCTCCTCTGATTCCTTCTCTGCAGAGAGACATCAACAACACCATTTTATTTTGTGTAAAAACACAGCAGCACAAACTGTGCATGTAAAGACTTGAGGTCTGATCATTAGAACAGATACATACCTGCCTGCAGGTTCAGCGTGGGATTAGAGGAGAGAAGACAAACACGGTTTAAATTACAGCTAAAACTTAACAGAACAATATTTTTATAAAATAACCACTGTGTCTTAAGGCACGCCACTACAGGCAAAAACATAATTTGTTATACGCTGTATGGGCTATTTTGCTTATTTCAGACTAGTTGTGGAATCCAAAATTCACATTAATAGGTTTTTTTTTGTTTGACAAAATTATTTTCGTGCAGATCAGGTATCATCATCTGTGACAAACTTCTCTTAAAAAACTAAAAAGTAGTGCATAGATCATACATAATGGTCAGCTCAGCAGATTTAAAAAAAATTATAAAACGCATCTCCCAGCAGATGGGAAGATGAGTGGCTTCATATAATATACAAGAATCCTTTCATCAAACATGCATTTTAACATGAAATATGAGCAGATACCACCCTGCCATTGCTCCTACCTCAGTGTCGGCCCAGCAGCAGGCAGACAGCAGCAGCAGAGCGAGAGCGGAGAACCTGAAGACAGACATCCTGCAAGACACACACAGCTTCACTCAGCGCACAGACACACACAGAGGAATAAACACACTGAAACAAAGTGCACAATGAACTCACCTTGGATCCTTGGTGTGGATTAGTGCAGAGGAGGTCTCTCGCCAGCTTTTTATATACGTTCGGCTGTGTCTGTCAGTCCAAATATGGAGTATCTGAGTACAGCAAGTCACAGAATCAGCTAAACTCACAGGCTTATCTGCAATGTACAGTATGTTCTATACATATACAGGTGGGAAATGAACAGCTGTCAACAATTCAGTTGTCAGCATTTAAGTATATGTATGAAATGAGAATGTCTACGAAAGAATAACCTGCAATTACACAATTACATTAACTGTGCATTTTTCCATTGCAGACAGATCAGTTAATTAAATCTCAACATATTTCCCTAAAGGTTCATATAAAACTAAACCGCATTAGTAGTTCTGTTATAAAAACAAATATTGAAGAGAATAAATGTTTATAATAATAATTGCAAATGATATTTATTGCTACGGTTAAAAGAGGCTGGATGATATTGTAACATTCCCAAAATGTTTCTGCATCTGAAAGTTGTTTGTGTGCTGTTCTGTGTTTATTGGACACACCTGGACTCTGATTGGACAATACATTGATAATAGAGGCATACTGTGAATAGCAAAGGCATATTATCTTGGGCAAAATATAACACTCTTCATGGTTAGGAAGTATTTTCTGCATATTTAATAATGTATCTATCTACATTGCCCATTGTCTGGGCCCCTATCTCAAGATTCCAATAGCTTATTGGGTTTCCCATTTCCCATTTCTCCATTATGTCTTATGATTGATCTTATATTTGGATTTAAACTTGTGTATAAATAAATACAATTAAATGAAGGGATATTTAATTTTTCTGTTGTGAGGGAAAGGTCGGTTCAGTAAATGAAATTAGACATGCGTTTTATTAAACTGTTAATATAAATCCAGTACCATGCTGTCATGAACGCGCGGTGTTGTTACGTGTACGCAAATTCACGTGCTTAATGTGAACGAGCCTTTTGGGCGGCGTGGTCAAAGTTGCGCATGCGCTATGAGCGCACATACGGGTACTTCTCAGGCATGCCGGGTAATCTGTGACGTTTCGCTCTCTCAAAAGTTGGGCCATTTTGTCATCATGCGCTAATGAGCAACTCTCATAGGAATGAATGAGGCCCCGCCTCCCACGCTGTATCCAGTTCTTATTATACATCCATGGGCTGCTTCTCAGGTCGATTAAATGAAATCCTTGCTTCCCTCACTTGCGTCGTTTCCCTGCGTTTAGTCCCTCCCACCAGGGAAGCATGGAGGGACGCAAGGAAACCACGAGAAGCAGGGAAATGAGTTTTAAGAGCAATGGGACGTCCTTTCCTCCGGAGCGTGAGGTGAAGCAACGTCCGTTTGTGATGACGCTGCACAGCTGTTCGTCTGGCAGCAGCCAGCTCTGTACCCATTATTTCCACAAACACCCCCGCCTCTGTTAGTGCACATTTACTGACATAAACATTAGTATCATCTGTTGTAGATCCAAATACATGAAATAAAATAAGAAGTCATTCTCAAAAAAGATAAACGCCATTCTTAAAATGTATTTAAACGAACAATTTGATTAATATTGATTAGAGTGCACAATAGGAATACAATTATTCAGAGAACAAAAACAGATATGTTATCTATCAAAACCCAGTTAGATTAACATTCATTGGATTGCACACTTTGTTTGTTTGTGTGGAGCAAATTAATATTTTAAATAGTACTTAATGAATGACTGAATGGAAATGACAATAAATGAAAATGTGAAACGAAAAAAGCGATCATGAAAATGTTTCCAATAAATTAATAAAATTATTTTTGACCACTTTGTTGTTCAGATATATCTCATATTTGTAACTAAATGATACATTAATTGAAACAAAACACGGTATAAACTGAGGAGTGAGTCCCGTGAGGTTCATGTATTTTCTTCACTCCGCTGGGGTATTGCTCTCATGTCAAGAAGCATCAGATCAGTGCATGCACTGCCTCGTCCAATCAGTGAGCGATACACAGTAAGGGGGCGGGATGAGTATCTGAGGATTTCATCGGAGGATGGTCTGGTGGTTCCTCGGTTATCGCTCCTCCATGATCGCTCCTCGCTCCTCGGTCCTCCGGCAGAAATAAGAGCCATGGGACGGTACTCAAGATGGCGCAGGCAAATCAACTTCCGGTGAGACCGAGGACCGAGGAGCGAGGAAATGAAAATAGTCGACCTGAGAAGCAGCCATGATGGTCTGCAGCGGTGCTGATTTGAGACCGGTCTCTAATGGCGCGTTTCCACTGCAGCGGGGTAGCCCCGTTTAAGCGTCCCTAAGCGTCCTCGCTCTGGCCTCGGGCTGCCTCGCTGGCCGGCCCAGGCCGTGGCGCATTTCCATTACAGTTTAGGACCTGGGGTAGCAACGCAGTATAGGCGGGGCGATCGGCTTTGTTTTTGTTCACATTTCGAGTTGTTCCGTCGAGCTCCCGCTGGATTTGATCATCCTCAATGAGATGTAGGAACGTCGTCACCTCCTCGGTCGACCACGGTGTGCTTTTCTTATTAGACGTAGCCATTTTTGTAGCTCATCCGTTTACAAAATGATGTTTATAAAAATGCTGCAAGCTTGCTTCTAGATATATATGCGACGCTAGGGATGAACTCGCGCGCAATCTTGTGACGATTCTCTCTGACCAATCAGCAGTCGAGAGTGTTGACGTCACTAGTTCAGCCCTGGCCCTGTTCTGAGGGAACCACGATTTTATGAGACCGGAAAAAGAGGGAAAAAGTACCCGCTGGCCGGTACTAGGCTATATGGAAACGCCACCAAAAACCGGCCTGGCCGCTTGAGGACGGTTAAGGACGCTTAAACGGGGCTACCCGCTGCAGTGGAAACGCGCCATAAGAGGCTTCTCAATACTCAAATTTCCCCTCCTCGACTCCCCTCCTCGGTTCCCCTCCTCGAGACTTAGACCCGCCCACAGGAGATGCGAGCGGAGGACCGAGGAGGGGAAGCAGCAGACGTTTAAAGAAATGAGAACTCCTCTCCTCTGAGCGGTCATTTTAAAGAGACGTCCATTCATTATTAGTGGCAACAGCTGCATCAGCTGTCGAGTGTTTTGTCATAGCGCTGTATCTCTGTTAGATTAGCTGAACATTGTTCCCCCACATATTTAATTTGAATTAATTGAGAGTGCGGTATAATGAGACAATAACAGGCTACATATGCGGACACACACACACAAATATATTTATATAAATATATACAATTTAAAGTATGAGAGCACTCTCATAATAACGTAACACAATCAGAGACTGGATATATCCCCCCCCCCCCCCTCTCTCTGGTCGCTGAAATGGGGAATTGAAATTACGGGCCAAAAGTTGTATTTACAAGTAGGCCTATTAAAAGTAAGCAGAGGACACCAAACCAACTGAGACCCGTCTGTCCGCCGCATTTACGCACTGTACAACACACACCTACACACTGTACCACACACACCTACAGCTCCAAAAGCACAAGCCGTTGTGTATTTTATTATGTGAAGCAATGGTCTTAGAAAAATATCGACTCTTTGTTTGTAGATATCTACTAAACTACAGCAAATAAAGAGAGTAGGCCTGCTATACTGAGTGATATATATTATACACACTGCTCTGCTTTCTGCATGGACCTTACAGCTGTTCTCTCTGGAAACATTGCGACGCGATGAAAGCAGTTTCTAAAATAATATCCAGGGGATGCATGCATAGCTATCATTGGCTGAGATAAGTCCGGCCGTGCGTCACGCCTCCACCGTTCCCGGAAATGCGTCCGTGGAGGAGCCGTGGAGGAACCATCAGTGTATCCTCGGTTATAGCTCCTCCAGAGAGCCTCCTCGACGCTCGATGCTCGGTCCTCGGTGTGCATTTAGAGAAATTAGATGTCCTTCAAAATGGCGCGCTGAAATTCATTTCCGGGTCACTACCGGAGGACCGAGGACCGAGGAGTCGAGGAGGGGAAATTTGAGTATTGAGAAGCCTCTCTAGTCTCTACCTGACCGGAGTCACGCTGTGTGTGTCCGTCAGGAAACACGCTGTTTACAAGTAGTTCCAGCAAACATCC
This sequence comes from Gymnodraco acuticeps, assembly GCF_902827175.1. Lineage (NCBI taxonomy): Eukaryota > Metazoa > Chordata > Actinopteri > Perciformes > Bathydraconidae > Gymnodraco > Gymnodraco acuticeps. Next base: position 48,164 of record NW_022990908.1, read on the forward strand.
ACTGATCAATTGCGATGTTAACAACCTCATGATAACCTCATATGTTTTTAACTTAGGATCATACCTGTGTTTAGTCTAGAAAAAGGTAAATGTGTGCATTTTATTATAAAGTTGTGTATATTTACAGACCGTTGCAAAAACTAAGAAGCTTATAAACATCAGGTTTAAAACTAAAAGAGCTTTGAAACACAATGAAAGATGTTTGGAGTTTTATTTGAGTTATTCATTTAAACTTTTTGTCTAAGAGATGCTGATTTGAAACCGTTGTTACATACAGTTACGGCATTTCCTGTTTCTGCCGGAGAGAGGGGAGGCCGTCCCAAAGCTTGCTGCTGTATTTACTCCCTCCATCTGACAGGAGGGAGCCTCGTTGAGCTGCGAGTGTGGCTACAGACGGAGTTCACTCCATCACGGAGGAGTATAGGGTCGAGGGAGTGGTTTGGGATTGGGCCTAAATCACCTGATTGGGTTTGTCTGACCCCGGAAGGGCACATTTTTTTGCATATGTTATTTGCTCCATGTGGTGGATATCCCACGCTCTCTGAATCCAGCAGTTATAGGTGGGCGTTTCTGTTTTCAACCATTTAATGATGCACTTCAGGGCCGCTGTCAATACAATTCTTAATAGATATGTCTTAGACCTCCCTTCTAGACCCTCAGGTAAAACTCCCAGTAGATCCACAATCGGATTTAGAGCTAGATTTAACTAAATTAAAAAAATACACACGTTCTCATGCAACTTCCTGTATGAAGTCGTGTAATATGTAATTTTATTTTTGAAATAATGTTTTGTATTCTCATAGGTTGTTCCAGTACAATAGAGACGACTAATATGTTGAAGCTCTCTTAACTTTGAAAGATTGCATTTAAAAACACTCAAAAGCAGCGCCTCTGTTCAGAAACTGTCACCTTTATCGTGTGCAATACCAATCACACTGTAAACGCTGCCATTATTTGAAAATAAGTTACAATGAACACAGTTGATATTTAGGTTTAAAAATAACCACATTATGTCCAGAATAGTGAACTGACCCCTTAATGTTAAAAAGACAAATGATGACTTTATGTCTTAATGTTAACTGATTTGAAATGTATTGAATGTGTTAAATGTTATATATTTTGTAATACAATGTGCATAGGTTTGTTACGTGTCAAAGTAAGAGGCATTGTATCTAGTAATTTGGGACAAAGAGCACAAGACCCACAAGGGATGCTATTAACAAAATCAATTTCATGGTGTATAACAAGCCTGATTTTTAGTATAAATTAGCTGGCAAGGGGACCAGTCAGCATCCAGCTCTCTCAGAAACACCACTGCTCTCCAGGAAGAAACCTGCTCCGTATCAACATGAAGACTCTGCTGCTGGCCTCTGCTCTCTTTGCAGGACTCTTTGTCTCTCTGGCTGCCGTCCCTGTTCCTACTCCTGCTCCTTATCATGCCTTCTGCAAAACAATGTGGTGAGTTGGGATCGCTGATCTGGTTCTTGTAGCTTTTTGGTTTCAAGCATGAATGTGTTAAAACTGTTGCTTCTTACTTTCTAGGCTCTTTTCGATACCTTGTGCAGAAATCAGCAGTCAGCACCAAAGTAGTTGCACAGATTCAAGCCTTCACTCCTGAGTATATGGTAAGAACCACTCTTTGAATGATGTTGAAGACCATTAAAAAAAGGACATACATCAGATCTAGTATCATAATTTAAGTAATGAATACTTTTCTTTTTTAGCTTGGGTTAGCCACCCCTCTGACTATCAAAGCCAACCACACTTCCCTAAAGAGCCCGAGGGAGAGAACATCGGCTTCACATTGAGCCCCACGTGCTGACCGGTGGCTGCTGTGTCACTGTGAGTATCAATGACGTTAGATGGTCTTCTGCTGTGTTTAATTTTTTAGGTTCCAACTTATGGGGGCTCATAACTAAGTAGCTTCAGCTTTGTATTTATGTGTGCATTATGAGACAAAAGATCGACTCCATATATGTCTTGATAACCACCAATAAAGCATGTTATGGCAGTGTGTAACCCTTCTAATCAATGTATATCTCTTTTATTTATCAGGCAATGTCCACTTCTCTTGGATTCACCAGTCTTCTCGACGGTGGACTAAACTACTGCAACCTCTACAACCTGCTGTCAGGTGAGTTCAGGATCACATATGAAGTGTCTCCTCCACGCATGCTTTTCCTTTTTATTTCAAACAGACAGCTTTTTGGATGATCATATGCTTCTACCTTGCTTTATTCAAAGCTGAACATTGATTTTGTGATTGCTACTAAGTATTGAGCATAAGTGTCGAATGATCTATTATAATCATTTTGTGTTTATTATTGATTCTAGCGAGCGGGCTCATGACTTCATGGAGATGACCAATGAATGGGCTTGCCTGGGCTACGGACTCGCCACCTGCAAAGCCTAAAGCCCCTGTCACACTGTCCCGAAATTGACACCCGATGGACACACGAATATGGAATTGTGAATTTCGCACGAAGATGGCCCCGAACCACACACGAAGGCAACATTTACATTACATTTAAGACATACAACTGCAATGAAAGTACCAAAAACAATTATGTTACAGTAATATGATACTGTACTGATATCTTCAGACTTTGTTCTTTACTTTATCCGTCGTTATATTTAGAAAATATTACGTTTTCTCCGTAATGTTGTTTCCATAACAACAACAACTTCCTGTCAACTGTCCTTCAAAATAATATATTATATCCTTTTTAGTTTCACAGAACACAAATTGGGTTATTTACATAATATATTTACATGATTTTGTTGTGCAATAAAACAACCCGATGGACACACGATAAAGGAAATGTTCAAATTCGGCTCTGATCGTAGCAACATCGGGCCATTCGTGAGGGCATCTTAAGCCATCGTATGACCACCGGTGGAGTTTCTCAGGCTCCGGCAGCAACTTCGTGAGCGGTGGCAAAATCTTTGGCATGTCAAAAAATTGCCGAAGGACCTTGCGAAGGTTCATTTTCGTGTTGAATTCGTGTGTCAATTTTGCCCTTCGTAAGGCCATCGTGAGGGCATCTTTTTATCATCGGTGCCATCGGGCATTCGCCCCGATCAGAGTGAGGGTGAATGCACCGATGATAACACGAAGATGACACGATTTGACAAGATGCCCTCACGAGTGCCTTACGAAGTTGCCGCTCACGAAGTTGCTGCCGGAGCCTGAGAAACTCCACCGGCGGTCATACGATGGCTTAGATGCCCTCACGAATGGCCCGATGTTGCTACGATCACAGCCGAATTTGAACATTTCCTTTATCGTGTGTCCATCGGGTGTCAATTTCGGGACAGTGTGACAGGGCCTTAAGAAGCTGCACAATTGAAACTGTTTCACTACATCATGTGTTTGAATTTGACATGTATTATTTTCTCCTTAGGACGACTAATGTATGCCTCCTCTAGAAAATCTAAATAAATGGTTTTGATTGTAATAAGATTTTTGAATATGTCTATTTTTACCAGACAGTTTTAGACAGATCATTAAAAGGAAATCAAATCAAAGTTTATATATATAGCCCAATATCACAAAACACGTCTGTCGCAGTGGACTTTACATATAAAAATAGTAACATTGTAAACAATAAAATTACAGGAAAATAATTAATAGACAAGGCAGAGTGTAAAATACAAATAGAAATAAAATGAATTAAGATTAAACAAAACACAATAAAAAATACATACATGACATAGTTGTTCATCATTGGCGCAACAATACAAATGTATCGGATCATTTCTTATTATATTGCCCAATGGTAACATATACAAGGAAAACATAATGGGTCCAAGGACAGAACCTTGCGGCACTCCATGTTATACTGTGTTTTTTATGGAGAATTAATTGTGAGCATAAACAAACTAAAACTGTTCTGATAGATATTACCTAAACCAGTTTAATGCAGTACCTTTTATTCCAATTAACATGGAAATACTCCTGAGTGAAGAGACTTGTTTATTATATGAAGGAGATCTGAGGCCATGCAATGAAAAACATTTTTGAAAAAGCCTGTTGGTATAGTGTCAAGGCAGCAGGAGATGGATTTCAGATGTTGTATAATGTCCTCTAGGTCTTTGTCATTGATCAGATGGGATTGTGTGTCTTTTAATTTATTTTAAGTGGACACAGGGACAACACATTTCCTGTACCTGAGGCACTTACTGCTTGTTTGATTTTCTGAATGTTGTCAGTGAAGAAGGAAGCAATTTTAGTGCAGGCCCTGGTTGATAGAAGTTCAGAGTTTTGATTTTGGCAAAATGTCAGAAATTAAAAACTGTTGTGCATTTTTCAATTCCAAATTATAAAAGCCAAGTCTCTCTTTATAGATGTCAAAATGAACCTGGAAATTTTGTTTCGCCCCCTGCGTTCAGCTCACATATTGATGAATATATAATATGTCTTCTTCCAGACTATTTGAAGGCAGAAATCCAAAATAAACATTGATGTGGTTATTTTAATAATTTAGTAGAATCTGTAGAATTATCCCACATTTACAAAAAGTGATCTTTAGCTAATGCTGAATTTGCAAATGTAGACATTGAATTTCAGAAAATGTGTAATAATAACACCAAATATGTATTATATACAAATGAATAGGCTTAGCCATTCAGAAAAAAACTAAAACCAATGAATAAAAAATGAAAAGAAAACGTGGTACGTTAAAGTAACTTTATTGTGATGATTGACTCTGCAGCTTCTGTTGTTGATAGAGCTTCAGGAGACAGTATTCCTCTAATCCTGAGTCAGCACACATGGACAGCTTCCTCTGTAACAGTGAGAGGAGGGTTAGGTCAAAATGAGTGTGTAGTACAGACACAAGTGATAATGTGGTCATGTGGACACTCACAGCACTGGTAGAGAGTGTTGAGTCTGGCCTTATCATTGCGGCTCATCTCCTTAGCGTTGCCAAAGGACACGTTGGCGTTAGGGATGGGGACCATGGTGGGCTGGCCATTCTTGGAGAAGGCAGTCCTACAAGAGGACAGAAAGCAGTTACAGTGAGCCACACACACACACATAATCAAACACACAGTGACTTCATGTTGTTCTCACCTGAAGTACTGCATGACAGAGTTGTAGTCGTAGGGAGTGCCCTGGTTCAGGGTGGAAATCTTGTTGAAGTTGTGCTCCATACCTAGAAAAGATACATTAAAGAAATGTGTAATTACTTTGGTTTGAATTCACTTTTACACAGGATAGAATCCAGCTGCTGAAGAAATATCCCAATAACCTTTTTAATGTATTTTAGGACATACTAAGCTCTAACATACCCTATTTAATATGATGTATACAGTAAGAGAGCAAACCAGCAAATCCCAATATTTGAGAGGCTTAAAATCGCAGTTTTTGCCATATTTCATAAGAAATATTTTAATAATTAACCTGTTGTGAAAATAGTTGTCAATTATTATTTCAGTTGTTGTAGATCTTGTGATATTGTTGCCCTTGTAGTCCTCCACTATTCACTAGGGAAGCAAGAAATGACCTTCCCTAGCTTTAAAGAGCGGCAGAATGTTGTTAAGGACAATAAGCACGGCAGATTAGCAGAATTGTCTAATATCAATGTGTTTGCATGTTTGTCAGGTTGTATTTTTCACGTCATAGTACACAAAGTATCTGTATATATCAATCATTACACCTGCATGTTTGCATGCCTGCATCTGAATACTTGTCTTCCGTTTACCGGCTCTCCTCTCTCCTCTTTTAATCATTGTGAATAACAAACAGCTCCATTACCAGACACGACGTTCTGCAGCAGGACTCTGATGTGGTTGTCTCTGTCAGAGCGGGTCTGCTCGTGGTTGAAGCCCAGAGCGTGGAGCAGCTCGTGCTGGATGGTGTGATGGTAAAGACATCCGCTGCGGGCCAGAGACACCACCTGCTTTCCCCCACGACGGCCTACAAAGGACCAGCAGCTGGACAGAGTGAGAGGTGAGTTAAAGGACACTGAGGTGTGAGGAAAGCTTTGGTCTCCAACACTTTGACAACATCAATTTCTCACCCATTCTGGGACTCGATCTGCAGCCAGTCACGGTCGTTGCTCCTGCTGGGTCTGAAGCGGATGCAGGAGAAGGAGGAGAAGGACTCCAGTCCACGGGTGATGATGGCCCTCTCGCGGGAGGCTGGGAGGAGCATAGCACACAATATTTAGCTTATTTAAGAGCTTTTATTTTCTTGAAATTACATCACAGGTATGCTCACTACAGCAGATATTCTTTCAAATGGAGTGTAACAACAATTCCTGAAGGTTTGCATTATTTAGTGCCTACAAACCCATAAATGGTCAAATGAGACAGGAAACATGGGATTCGACAAAACCATTCAGATTTGCCTCCCTTCTACATTACATGCAGGTTCAGTATTGAATATCTCCATCCAATTTATCCATAATTTTAAGCCAATCAGAGCAGGTTTGTGTTTATACAAACTTAAAGAGACAGGCGCTAAAACGAGTCATTTCAGATGGAGAGTGAACGAAGGTATTTACAGTCAGACATTAAGAGAGACAGATTATATGTTTTTTGAACAATAAAACATGTAATCATGTTCTAGTAGAAACCCCAAATTTAGGAATGCATCTAAAAATCAGCATTTTATGTGCCCTTTAATTGAGTTATGTCTAGTTATTTAGAGTCATTTATCCCTGATAGTGATTCCAGTTTAAATGAGAGGAGTTTCTGTTTGCCTGTTTAAGGCATTTGTTGGCGTAGGAAAATAAATAAATAAATTCAATAACTGTAATGATACTCCTAATTCAAAGGGTCTTCCCACCTTGGTGATATCATTTTTGTTTCTGAATCCTTATTATGTTTGACCTTTCTAATCAGTTTTTATTTGTAGTCTGTCATGTCATGACTCCATGGTTCCTGGCTTAGTGGACCGATTACAGTGTTGTATATGAACCCTTCTCCCCTCAGTCTCACTCTCAAGCCTTTTTATAAGAGATGCTGCTACAGGAAGCTGCATTAAAAGTGGAAGCCTACAGGATACAGACAGACATTTTAGCCTGGCTGTGTGAGACTTACAGAAGTTGTTGGTGATGTAATAAGGAATGTAGACCTTTCCATCCCTGTTCTTTAACCACTTGCAGCCACGGCTGGTGCAGGGGTCGGCGTTTCTCTCTGCCTCGTTGTCGATGGCGATGTCCAACTCAGTCAGGATGGGCCCATTGTCGGAGCGAACTGAAACACATCACACAGCATCTCAAACTCCTTCTGAGGATATACTGATAGAAGACGAGGAGCATGGAGGTGCAGCAGCTCACACTCACCCAGATCTTTGTTGGCTCTCTCCAGAATTTCAGACACAGAAAGCTCCTCTGATTCCTTCTCTGCAGAGAGACATCAACAACACCATTTTATTTTGTGTAAAAACACAGCAGCACAAACTGTGCATGTAAAGACTTGAGGTCTGATCATTAGAACAGATACATACCTGCCTGCAGGTTCAGCGTGGGATTAGAGGAGAGAAGACAAACACAGTTTAAATTACAGCTAAAACTTAACAGAACAATATTTTTATAAAATAACCACTGTGTCTTAAGGCACGCCACTACAGGCAAAAACATAATTTGTTATACGCTGTATGGGCTATTTAGCTTTTTTCAGACTAGTTGTGGAATCCAAAATTCACATTAATAGGTTTTTTTTTGTTTGACAAAATTATTTTCGTGCAGATCAGGTATCATCATCTGTGACAAACTTCTCTTAAAAAACTAAAAAGTAGTGCATAGATCATACATAATGGTCAGCTCAGCAGATTTAAAAAAAATTATAAAACGCATCTCCCAGCAGATGGGAAGATGAGTGGCTTCATATAATATACAAGAATCCTTTCATCAAACATGCATTTTAACATGAAATATGAGCAGATACCACCCTGCCATTGCTCCTACCTCAGTGTCGGCCCAGCAGCAGGCAGACAGCAGCAGCAGAGCGAGAGCGGAGAACCTGAAGACAGACATCCTGCAGGACACACACAGCTTCACTCAGCGCACAGACACACACAGAGGAATATACACACTGAAACAAAGTGCACAATGAACTCACCTTGGATCCTTGGTGTGGATTAGTGCAGAGGAGGTCTCTCGCCAGCTTTTTATATACGTTCGGCTGTGTCTGTCAGCCCAAATATGGAGTATCTGAGTACAGCAAGTCACAGAATCAGCTAAACTCACAGGCTTATCTGCAATGTACAGTATGTTCTATACATATACAGGTGGGAAATGAACAGCTGTCAACAATTCAGTTGTCAGCATTTAAGTATATGTATGAAATGAGAATGTCTACGAAAGAATAACCTGCAATTACACAATTACATTAACTGTGCATTTTTCCATTGCAGACGGATCAGTTAATTAAATCTCAACACATTTCCCTAAAGGTTCATATAAAACTAAACCGCATTAGTAGTTCAGTTATAAAAACAAATATTGAAGACAATAAATGTTTATAATAATAATTGCAAATGATATTTATTGCTACGGTTAAAAGAGGCTGGATGATATTGTAACATTCCCAAAATGTTTCTGCATCTGAAAGTTGTTTGTGTGCTGTTCTGTGTTTATTGGACACACCTGGACTCTGATTGGACAATACATTGATAATAGAGGCATAAACTCTACTTGAAAAGTATTTAAGGTTTGTTTTGTCACCTGATTGGGTGTATCTGACCCCGGAAGGGCACACTTTTTTGCATGTTATTTTTTTCATAATGTTATTTGCTCCATGTGGTGGATGTCCCACACCCCTGGATCCAGCAGTTATAGGTGGGCGTTTCTGTTTTCAACCATTTAATGGTGATGCACTTCAGGGCAGCTGTCAATACAATTCTTAATAGATATGACTGAGACCTCCCTTTTAGACCCTCAGGTAAAACTCCCAGTAGATCCACAATCGGATTTAGAGCTAGATTTAACTAAATACAAAAATACACATGTTCTCATGCAACTTCCTGTATGAAGTCGTGTAATATGTAATTTTATTTTTGAAATAATGTTTTGTATTCTCATAGGTTGTTCCAGTACAATAGAGACGACTAATATGTTGAAGCTCTCTTAACTTTGAAAGATTGCATTTAAAAACACTCAAAAGCAGCGCCTCTGTTCAGAAACTGTCACCTTTATCGTGTGCAATACCAATCACACTGTAAACGCTGCCATTATTTGAAAATAAGTTACAATGAACACAGTTGATATTTAGGTTTAAAAATAACCACATTATGTCCAGAATAGTGAACTGACCCCTTAATGTTAAAAAGACAAATGATGACTTTATGTCTTAATGTTAACTGATTTGAAATGTATTGAATGTGTTAAATGTTATATATTTTGTAATACAATGTGCATAGGTTTGTTACGTGTCAAAGTAAGAGGCATTGTATCTAGTAATTTGGGACAAAGAGCACAAGACCCACAAGGTATGCCATTATCAAAATCAATTTCATGGTGTATACTCATAACAAGCCTGATTTTTAGTATAAATTAGCTGGCAAGGGGACCAGTCAGCATCCAGCTCTCTCAGAAACACCACTACTCTCCAGGAAGAAACCTGCTCCGTATCAACATGAAGACTCTGCTGCTGGCCTCTGCTCTCTTTGCAGGACTCTTTGTCCCTCTGGCTGCCGTCCCTGTCCCTGTTCCTACTCCTGCTCCTTATCATGCCTTCTGCAGAACAATGTGGTGAGCTGGGATCGCTGATCTGGTTCTTGTAGCTTTTTGGTTTCAAGCATGAATGTGTTAAAACTGTTGCTTCTTACTTTCTAGGCTCTTTTCGATACCTTGTGCAGAAATCAGCAGTCAGCACCAAAGTAGTTGCACAGATGCAAGCCTTCTGAGTATATGGTAAGAACCGCTCTTTGAATGATGTTTAAGACAATTAAAAAAAGTACATACATCAGATCTAGTATCATAATTTAATTAATGAATACTTTTCTTTTTTAGCTTGGGTTAGCCACCCCTCTGACTATCAAAGCCAACCACACTTCCCTAAAGAACCCAGAGGGAGAGAACATCGGCTTCACATTGAGCCCCACATGCTGACCGGTGGCTGCTGTGTCACTGTAAGTATCAATGACGTTAGATGGTCTTCTGCTGTGTTTAATTTTTTAGGTTCCAACTTATGGGGGCTCATAGCCTTATACTGTTGGACTCAGTACTAATTGGACAGGAGGGGAGTTTGACAAAGGATTACTCAAAAAGTACACAGTAAAAGTACTTGATTGTACTTGTGGTAGTAGTCAAAGTAGTACTGAGTCCAACAGTATCAATTTCACTAAGAACTTATTGCAAAAAAATCATTGTATCTCTCATCTGTTAGGATCTGTCTGTGTTGTTGTTTTGTCTTGTTTTTTTCTATCTTTGGTTTCCTGTGTTATTTTGTAAAGTGTTCACCCCCGTTTCCTGCCTGTTGCTTTTTGTCTGTTTCCCTCCCTGATTACCCGATTGTGTTCACCTGGTGCCTCTGTGTTTTCTCCTCCCTCCTCACCTGTCTCGTGTTTGTTTGATTAGTCCTGGGTGTATTTAAGTTCTGGGTTTTCTGTCTCTCTTTGTCGGGTTGTCTTGTGTAATGACCAGTTCATCGGTGAGTGTTCCGTTCTGTCTTTGTGTATATCTAGCCTTGAAATAAAGGAATTATTTTTACTCTAATCTGCATTTGGGTCCTGCTTCCTGCACACGTAACATTACAACCCGACCAAAATATGGGCCCAGCAGATCCTTTTGAGCAGGAGCTATTGGAGTTTTCCTTTGCTTTGGATGACTGCTCGTATCGATGGTTGGGAGCGTCCAGGGTTCAGCAGCGAGAGGCTGTTCTGGCAGAGGCACGCCGGATTACTATGGAGAAGCCAGGCTTGGTTAAATTCTTATCGGGCAGGATTTTGGATTTTCTCACGGTGTGTTATCCCCTGCCTGACAGCCCCAGGCCTCCCAACTCCCGTTTTGATACCACACGCATCAGTGTGGTCCGTCTGGCGTCAGCCCCTGCTTCTCACCCAGTGTTTGCTACAGTTCAGGAGCCATTCGCTGGTACTCGTCTGGCCTTTGGAGGTCCACGGAGTCTCCAAACGGCTCCTAAAGGAAGGAGTCGCAAGGCCAGGTTGGCAGCACGAGCCCAAAGGGCCAGGGTTCCAGAACCAGTTCAGCCCCCAGCAGCCATGGTTACAGCCCCAGTACAGGCCCCAGCAGCCATGGTTCCAGACCTAGTACAGGCCCCAGCAGCCATGGTTTCAGCCCCAGTTCTGGCCCCAGCAGCCATGGTCCCGGCCCCAGTCCCGGCCCCAGCAGCCATGGTTCCAGACCCAGTCCCGGCCCCAGCTGCCATAGTCCCTCCTCAGGTCACTTTCCTAGTCCCTTCTCTAGTCCCTTCTCCAGTCCCACCTCTAGTCACTTCTCTAGTCACTTCTCAAGTACCAACTCTAGTCCCATCTCTAGTCCCTACTCAAGTCCTTTCTCAAGTCCTTTCTCAAGTCCTTTCTCAAGTCCTTTCTCAAGTCCTTTCTCAAGTCCTTTCTCAAGTCCTTTCTCAAGTCCCTCCTCTAGTCACTTCCCTAGTCCCTTCTCTAGTCCCTCCTCTGGTCCCTTCCCGAGCCCCTTCTCTAGTCCCTTCTCTAGTCTCTTCTCTAGTCCCTTCCCTAGTCCCTCCTTAGGTCACTTTCCTAGTCCCTTCTCTAGTCCCTACTCAATTCCTTTCTCAAGTCCTTTCTCAAGTACCTCCTCTAGTCACTTCCCTAGTCCCTTCTCCAGTCCCCCCTTTAGTCCCTCTCGAGTCCCCTCTCCAGTTCCCTCTCGAGTCCCATCTCGAGTCCCCTTTCGAGATACCTCTCAAGTCACCTCTCAAGCCCTCTCTCCAGTCACCTCTCGAGTCTCTTCTCGAGTTCCTTCTCAAGTCACCTCTCAAGTCACCTCTCGAGTCCCCTCTCGAGTTCCATCTCTAGTCCCTTCTCAAGTCCCTCCTCTAGTCATTTCTCTAGTCCCCTCTCTGGTCCCTTCCCGAGTCCCTCCTCTAGTACCTCCTCTAGTCCCATCTCTAGTAGCCTACCTACTCAAGTCCCTCCTCTAGTCAATTCCCTACTCCCATCTCTAGTCCCTCCTCTAGTCGCTTCTCGAGTCCCCTCTCCAGTCCCCTCTCCAGTCCCCTCTCCAGTTCCCTCCTCTAGTCCCTCCTCTAGTCCCCTCTCGAGTCCCCTCTCGAGTTCCCTTCTCTAGTCTCTCCTCTAGTCCCCTCTGGAGTCCCCTCTCTAGTTCCCCTCTCGAGTCTCCTCTCGAGTTCCCCCTTGGTTCCCCTCTCGAGTCTCCTCTCGAGTCCCCTCTCAAGTCACGTCTCAAGTCCCTACCCAATGTCCTGGTCCGTTGGAGGTTCCGCTGGGGGTCCTACCAATCGTATGTCTGTCCCGTTGGAGGTCCCGCCGTCTACTCTCCTGCCGGGGGTCCTGCCAGCTCCTTGTCCTGTCTCGTTGGAGGTCCCGCCGACTACTCTCCTGCCGGGGGTCCTGCCAATCCTATGTCCTATGCCGTTGGAGGCCCCGCCGACTACTCTCCTGCCGGGGGTCCTGCCAACCCTGTGTCCTGTCCCGTTGGAGGCCCCGCCGACTACTCTCCTGCCGGGGGTCCTGCCAACCCTATGTCCTGTCCCGTTGGAGGTCCCGCCGTCTACTCTCCTGCCGGGGGTCCTGACAACCTTGTGTCCTGTGCCGTTGGAGGCCCCGCCGACTACTCTCCTGCCGGGGGTCCCGCCACCCCTGTGTCCTGTCCCGTTGGAGGCCCCGCCGACTACTCTCCTACCGGGGGTCCTGCCAACCCTTTGTCCTGTGCCGTTGGAGGCCCCGCCGACTACTCTCCTGCCGGGGGTCCTGCCAATCCTATGTCCTGTGCCGTTAGAGGCCCCGCCGACTACTCTCCTGCCGGGGGTCCTGCCAATCCTATGTCCTGTGCCGTTAGAGGCCCCGCCGACTACTCTCCTGCCGGGGGTCCTGCCAACCCTGTGTCCTGTCTCGTTGGAGGTCCTGCCGTCTACTCTCCTGCCGGGGGTCCTGCCAATCCTATTTCCTGTGCCGTTGGAGGCCCGGCCGACTACTCTTCTATCGGGGGTCCTGCCAACTAGTGTTAATTTCGTCAGCTATTCTTTAATTTAGTTTTAGTCTTAGTCCTGTGTTACATTTCCTTTTTAGTTTTAGTCATATTTAGTCACCTTCATCCTGTTTTTATTTAGTCAAGTTTTAGTCGACTAAAAGTCTGAGCATTTTAGTCTTATTTTAGTCAAAGCAAACTAATTCTTTTAGTCTACTTTTTGTCAATGAAAACTGTTGAGTCTTTTTTAGTCATCAGATTATATAGAACATTTCAGTCAAACTAGTCTAGCCAAAACCAATATTTTGTCATTTTAGTCAAACGTATTTCACAATAAGATTATATCTTGTCCTTATTTGATGAAAAACACAGGTTGAATGATTAAGAAGCTTTGCAGAGAGTATCTGCTCAGGTTTGTGGTGTTTTTGTGTTATGGCCACATTGCTTCCCTTCTGATAAAACAATGCATTCGCTTTTTTTCTCCGCCTCATTGTACCGAAAATGGGCCTAAATATCACATTGTTTCTTTCTCCCAAGCAGTGGTGGCTTTAGACTTTTTCGTTGTCAGTCATTTTGACGGACAGGATTGTAACATTTCCGTCATAATCCATTATTATCCGTCGAGTGCACAATTTATCAATCACTCGCGCTGACGGGGGGTATTCGGTTAACGCGAGTGCGACCACTGCTCCCAAGCCCTGTTGTTGCCATTTTATTTTCTGTTAAATAAGGTTAGTTAGACCATGAGTTAGACCCGAGTCTTCCTGACAGTTCACAGTGTGCCGCTGCCCGGTGTAATTCAAATCTACCACCGCGCGCAGCACAGACACACAGCTGCTGCCCTGCCGCAGCGCCGGAAATGGAACTGCTTGGAGAAAAACTGACTATCAGAGATGTAACGTTATCTTTGATAATATTTAGTCTCCTCATTTTTCGTCAACGAAAGTAAAGAGAGATTTTGGCATAGTTTTTATTTAGTAAACTACATTTTCGTCTCGTCACTTTTCGTCAACGATATTGCATGAGGATTTCGTTGCAGTTATTGTTTACTGCCGTCGGTGCTGTCTCGTCATCGTCTCGTTTTCGTCATGGAAAAAAAGGTCGTTGACGAACATATTTCGTCATAGTTTTAGTCAACGAAATTAACACTACTGCCAACCCCATGTCCTGTCTCGTTGGAGGTCCCGACGACTACTCTCCTGCCGGGGGTCCTGCCAACCCTTTGTCCTGTGCCGTTGGAGGCCCCGCCGACTACTCTCCTGCCGGGGGTCCTGCCAACCCTTTGTCCTGTGCCGTTGGAGGCCCCGCCGACTACTCTCCTGCCGGGGGTCCTGCCAACCCTGTGTCCTGTCCTGTCCCGTTGGAGGCCCCGCCGACTACTCTCCTGCCGGGGGTCCTGCCAACCCTTTGTCCTGTCTCGTTGGAGGTCCCGCCGTCTACTCTCCTGCCGGGGGTCCTGCCAACCCTTTGTCCTGTGCCGTTGGAGGCCCCGCCGACTACTCTCCTGCCGGGGGTCCTGCCAACCCTTTGTCCTGTGCCGTTGGAGGCCCCGCCGACTACACTCCTGCCGGGGGTCCTGCCAATCCTATGTCCTGTGCCGTTGGAGGCCCCGCCGACTACTCTCCTGCCGGGGGTCCTGCCAACCCTGTGTCCTGTCCCGTTGGAGGCCCCGCCGACTACTCTCCTGCCGGGGGTTCTGCCAACCCTTTGTCCTGTCTCGTTGGAGGTCCCGCCGTCTACTCTCCTGCCGGGGGTCCTGCCAATCCTATGTCCTGTCCCGTTGGAGGCCCCGCCGACTAATCTCCTGCCAGGGGTCCTGCCAACCCTTTGTCCTGTCTCGTTGGAGGTCCCGACGACTACTCTCCTGCCGGGGGTCCTGCCAACCCTTTGTCCTGTGCCGTTGGAGGCCCCGCCGACTACTCTCCTTCCGGGGGTCCTGCCAACCCTTTGTCCTGTCCCCTTGGAGGTCCCGCCGTCTACTCTCCTGCCGGGGGTCCTGCCAGCTCCTTGTCCTGTCCCGTTGGAGGTCCCGCCGACTGCCCTCCTGCCGAGGGTCCTGCCAACTCCTGGTCCTCTTCCGTGGGGAATCTTGCCGACACCTGTCCCACCGGCTCCGGATCCTGTCCGGTCGACACCGGCTCCTGCCCGGCCTCCGGAGCTGTCCGGTCTTCGCCCTCGAGCCCGGCCCCATGACTCTTCCTGCCTTCGCCCTCGGGCCCGGCCCCCTGACTCTTCCTGCCTTCGCCCTCGGGCCCGGCCCCCTGACTCTTCCTGCCTTCGCCCTCGGGCCCGGCCCCCTGACGCTTCCTGCCGCTGCCTTCGCCCCTCCATGGTCCCCACCTTGGACTCTGTCTTGCCCCCGGGCCGTCCGCCCGAGTCCCCCTTTTTGGACTCTGCCTTGCCCCCGGGCCGTCCGCCCGAGACCCCTTCCTGGTCCTCTGCCTTGCCCCCGGGCCGTCCGCCCGAGACCCCTTCCTGGTCCTCTGCCGTGCCCCTGGGCGGTCAGTTCAGTCCCGTCCTCCTGACCCCCTCCACCCACCCTGGTGGCTTAGTGATGCGTCCCTCCTCCGGACCCCCTCCATCCACCCTGCTTGAGGTTTTGGATTTTTGTTTGTTTTGGGACGTCTGGGATCCGTCCCTTGAGGGGGGGGTACTGTTAGGATCTGTCTGTGTTGTTGTTTTGTCTTGTTTTTTTCTATCTTTGGTTTCCTGTGTTATTTTGTAAAGTGTTCACCCCCGTTTCCTGCCTGTTGTCTGTTTCCCTCCCTGATTACCCGATTGTGTTCACCTGGTGCCTCTGTGTTTTCTCCTCCCTCCTCACCTGTCTCGTGTTTGTTTGATTAGTCCTGGGTGTATTTAAGTTCTGGGTTTTCTGTCTCTCTTTGTCGGGTTGTCTTGTGTAATGACCAGTTCATCGGTGAGTGTTCCGTTCTGTCTTTGTGTATATCTAGCCTTGAATTAAAGGAATTATTTTTACTCTAATCTGCATTTGGGTCCTGCTTCCTGCACACCGTAACATCATCAAAGATAGCAGAAAACATGCATTATTGTACTCAGGGGTGGAGTTTGACAGGGGATTACTCAAAAAGTACACAGTAAGAGTACTTGATTGTACTTGTGGTAGTAGTCAAAGTAGTACTGAGTCCAACAGTACCAATTTTATTAAGAATTTATTGCAAGAAATAGTTTTCTCTCATCAATGATTGCAGAATACATTATTTAGTGTACTCAGGACAGGATTTTAAACGAGTATTACTCAAAAAAATTATATTAATATAGTAATTGTATTTGTGGTAGTAGTCTAACAAGTACTGAGTCCAACAGTACCAATTGTATTAAGAATTTATGGTAAAACATATTTTTATCGAAAAATAACTGTTGGGTTTATTCTCATCGAAATGCCCTTGCTAATTCTAAACATGTGTTCCTCTTTCTTGCCGGGCTTCACGGAGATGACCAGTGAATGGGCTTGCCTTGGCTATGGATTTGCCGCCTGCATCACTTAAACAAGCTGCCAGTTGTATATTTGTAGCTTGGTTGTGTAGCATTATTACATACTTATTATATACCTTTGTATTTCTATCCAGGGGGTCATAATAACGCCCTCTGCTCTGCACATCGGTGTCATGTGTTTGTTCATTGTTATGTAACATACAATTCATGACAAAATGAAACAAATAAAGACAGTAAGTGAGATATTTATAAATGCATTTGTGCAGGTCTGTAAGTATGATGTGTTCTGTGTTCTGCATGTTCAGTGGATAAATATCTTTCTGTCATCTGCATCATCAGATTATGAATTCACACACATTTTAACCAGCTTTTATATTCTGTGAAATCATTATATTCTGCATGATGGTCATTCACAAGTCTTATGACTATTCTTAGTTTCTTTATCGTAAAGGGAGATCACAGGATCAGGAGGCTTGACAGTCAGAAGAAGACACCTGGGGATGGCTTACATAAAATAAATATACTGTAATGCAGACTAAAGAAAACATGTGACTTGTGACATTCACTGACACAAAATATTCCGCTTGAATCAGACCAGAAAATCACAACAAGCATGAAGCCTGGTCAGCTGGAAATAAAAATCTATTGATATGTTAAACTTACCCAGAAATAAAACTATAGTTAAAGTAGAGACCTGGGCCTGAAAGCCCACAAACAAACACATGACTAATTGCTAATAAGCATGTCCAATGTTGTTAACTAGCACATTAGTCCACACCCACCTTCACACAAAGCTACCACTACCAGCAGAGTCACAGGTAAAGTTCCTCTCACTGATCAAATAACACGAGGAACACAGTAAATATACGTTTTTCTAAATCAATAAACAAGTAGACATAACATGGTTTGTCTCTCTCTTAACATTAAATAGCATTAAAAGACGGGCAACGTGCACAAAAGATTGAATGTATTGTCATTATACATTCTGTCTTCAAGATAATCAAATAAGATATCATTTGTAATAAACCGGTGACCAACTTCACTTGGAGGCAGCGAGCTAAATGAGGGCAGGAAGTCATTCAGGACAACAAATAAAATGAGGCACAAATAATTGTTTTATAGTTTTTAAAGGTCTTGTGGACAGCGTGACAACAGCAGGGTGTTATGCAATTGTTACACTTCACAGTTATTCGCATAGCGTTCATTTGTCTAACCCTGTTTGACTGTGTCTCCATAGGAGGAAGGAAACAGGACAGACTCAACCATTACAATCACATCAGCAGAAGAAGACAAAGGGAGGTTTATAAATGTATGTAACATTTATCTTGATTTTTTTTCTATCCTTCTATGAAATCAATGTGTCAATCAAATTTTATTTTTCTACCATAGCCTAAACTTTACCCTTACTCACCTGGCATAAAAAAGGAGTTGGTTGCTTGCATGTGACTTAAATCTAGTTTTACTTGCCAAATGAAAAGCACTAGGAAATGGTATGCCCAATAAGAGTTCTCATCACATTTTCTACCACAAACTTTCGGCTCAAAGTAAAGTTTCCTGTCTGTAAGGCTTGTAGTTTCAATATCAACTTTCTTTGACTTATTAAATAATAGCATCCTATGACTAATTTCCTCGACGAGCACGTCAAAGGTGCACAATATTAACTGCTTCAGAAAATAGAAAGCCAAACTTCAGGCACATCCACACTGAGCAAAGGTGAAAATGTCTTTTATACACTGAACAAAAATATAAACGCAACACTTTTGTTTTTGCTCCCATTTTTTATGAGATGAACTCAAAGATCTAAAACATTTTCTATATACACAAAATAACCATTTCTCTCAAATATTGTTCAAAAATCTGTGATAGTGAGCACTTCTCCTTTGCCGAGATAATCCATCCCACCTCACAGGTGTGGCATATCAAGATGCTGATTAGACAGCATGATTATTGCACAGGTGTGCCTTAGGCTGGCCACAATAAAAGGCCACTCTGACACGTGCATTTTTGCTTTATTGGGGGGGTCTGGGGGGGTCCGAAAACCAGGCAGTATCTGGTGTGAGGGGTAGGGGTAGGGTTAGGGTTAGGGTAATGTTGTGAATCGAGTGGCCTGTGTTCGTCGTCCATTACATACGCCTGCCCATACCATAACCCCACCACCACCAATGGGCCACTCGATTCACAACATTACCCTAACCCTAACCCTACCCCTACCCCTCACACCAGATACTGCCTGGTTTTCGGACCCCCCCAGACCCCCCCAATAAAGCAAAAATGCACGTTTCAGAGTGGCCTTTTATTGTGGCCATTCTAAGGCACACCTGTGCAATAATCATGCTGTCTAATCAGCATCTTGATATGCCACACCTGTGAGGTGGGATGGATTATCTCGGCAAAGGAGAAGTGCTCACTATCACAGATTTTTTCAGTTTGTGAACAATATTTGAGATAAATGGTTATTTTGTGTATATAGAAAATGTTTTAGATCTTTGAGTTCATCTCATGAAAAATGGGAGCAAAAACAAAAGTGTTGCGTTTATATTTTTGTTCAGTGTAGTTTAGGGTATCAAAGTTAAACGTTTTGGAAATGTTTATTTCAACCCAAACGTGGGCTTTTTCAGGGCGTGACTGAAATGAGGAATGTTTTTCTTCCTTATAGAGTGTCTATGAGGCTTAATACACCAGTATATCACACAATACAAATATTTATTTCATGATAAATATTCTGTAGCTCATGTAGGAAATAAGTTGCTTTAATAAAAATAAAAGAAGAAAATAAAATCAGCAAATACTGGAACCAGTTAACAACAAATTAGTTTCCTCATTAAGACCTGTTTTTATTGATTATGTCCGTTCACTTGTTTGCAGACAGATGAGTGAGTGTAATTTTAATCCTAATGTTGTCATTAAGTAAACAAATATTGTTGATATCTATTAATTAGAATATGATCTCCCTATGAGGTCTGCTCCATGTTTTTATATTATTACATCCAATGTGCTACACAAACAATCGTTTTCAAAACAGAAGTACAATAATGGAATTTATTCAGAACACAATGAAAAGTTCCTGTGCTATATAGAAAGAAAAACAACGTTTTGTCTTTCAAAATGTAGCTTTTATTTAGCAAATCCATGTAAATCCTGTATA
The DNA here is from genome assembly GCF_902827175.1 of Gymnodraco acuticeps. Taxonomy (NCBI): domain Eukaryota; kingdom Metazoa; phylum Chordata; class Actinopteri; order Perciformes; family Bathydraconidae; genus Gymnodraco; species Gymnodraco acuticeps. The sequence continues at coordinate 67,847 of NW_022990908.1, forward strand.
ACGGGACGGAAACTTCAACCATGACACAAAATGCACATTTCAGATTCTGCTATAATTTGCAGGGAGAAAGTTCAACTCCAAGGCAGAGCCATTCGTTAGTGAACTCCATGAAGCCTGGAGCTTTGGTGAGTCCACTTCCTGTAACAGCAAGAAAATATCTTGAACTATAACCGTTAAAAACCACAGATAGGGACATTTCAGGACTGTGCTGACCCAATTATGCAAGAGTATTGGTCACATTTAGACTAAAATTGATATCAATTTATTTCTCAGTTATAATATCACTTGTGTGTGAAAACCACCTACCTTGAATAACATTGTGGAGGTTACAGTAGTTGGTGCCGTTATCAAACAGGCTGAACCAGAACGCGGATATGGATGAACCCTGACCAGCAAACAAATAATAAACATGATTGTTAAATTTGTTAGGAGGTTTATTTAAAAAAGCTACTAATTAAGATTTAGTATTTAGTTAAAAAGTATCTGTCTCACCTCGACGTGGCAGCCCATGCTCATCGCTGTGGGGATCATGTTGAAGTTAACACTCTCGACCTGGCCGACTGCAGAGGTGTGGTTGGCCTGAATTAGTTCTGGAGTCACTGAGCTCAGCTGGATTAGAAACACAAAAATAAGTTATTGCAGTTCTTTAATAATTATGACATAGTTCATTCATGTGCCAGCCTTCAAAATAAACCTGTGAAACTACATGTATCTTCAAGTTTCTCACCTTGTAAGAGCCCATGGCTTTAATCTGAGTCACGAGGGCCATGTTAACTTGATCACATGGCACTGCAAGCAACCTGGGAACAAAGGAGTGTCAAATATGTCAACTTCTTAACTGACTATCTGTATATTTATTTGCCTATATACTGTACACCTTTTGGGGTTTTATTGTCACATTTTGCATTATAGCTTAATGTAGATCCCCTGCATGAACACACAGTCTGCATAAACCATCAAATAAGGAAACACATCTTACTAACACTTGATCACAAATAGATGAAGTCTTACCAGACAATTCTGCAAAAGGCGTGTGTCATTTCAGTTGGTGCGCCATTTATGACGACGCACATTCCCAAAAAGAGAGTGCAGGCCACAACCAAAGTCCTCACAGCCATGTTGAAGTTTGTTTCTCGTGCCAGAGTTCTCCCAGACTGTGTGAACGTTTCTGCTTCAGGTTTATATAGAAGACTGCATGAAAAGGAACAACTGGCAGACCATTGGCTTGTCATGCGGACCCGTGGAAAAGTGATTCGCTTGACACTTCAGATGAACTGCATGGCATCTTTCATGCCAGCAAGGTTGGATTCGACAGCCTGGATTCAGCAGTGACTGTGCCAACTAAGAAAATAACCAATTTAAGTCTGTACTTTCTGAAACATATACCAATAAATGACAGGTTTTCTTCTTATTCATTTGTTCGACTATGCTCAAAATGGAGTTTATTCTTAAAAGGATAATTTTTTTCGTTTTTAAGACCAACCACTGCTCAAGATGAGACTGATGTTTACATTTATGTTACACTTGCTTCATTTTGGACCAAATAAAAAAGGATATTTCAATGTTGCTGATTCACAGCTGCTAAGAACTATTAATCAACTCATTGTTTGGTTGATAAAATGTCACAAATGAGTAAACATTCTAAAAATATATTTAATTTACCCAAGAGCCAAAGATCAAATATTTCACACTCCAAAAGTCCTCTTCTATATTTATATATAGAAATTCTATATGTGAACGCCTGTGTGTTGTTAAGTCTAGAGATATTTGGGCTAAGGTCCTTAGTTTTTAATCTTCTTCAAACTTTATTTGTGATGGTAAATTGGTTTTGCAGAATAGTGTGCAACAACACAAGAACATGAAACAACATTAGTCAGAGTAGCACAGACGCAGCAGCACTGCATCAATGAATGAGCAAATTCCTTTGAATAGCAGTAAGAACAATAAATGACATCCTGTCAGCTCCATGCATAGAAATACAACTAGTAACTCAGTGATGTTTGAATGCATATTTTTGACATCACAGTGCAGTACTTTGAAAAAAGGTTACAGTACAGTAACTTCAAAAAGCTCTTACACCATAAATCTCAAATGTAAGGGTAATGATCACATTTTCTTTTCTGTTTTCCTGTCCTTTGAAAACATGTGGCTCTGTTTAAACTCCATCGTTATCAAAAACGAGGTTTGCAATTCATCACAATGTCATTGTTCTTCTAATACTGTTATATCTTAAAAAGACATGCCTATTAATTTACAATGATTTAGGCTCTAGACAGCCTAACCAGCGTGACGATAGATAAAAGACCAGAAACAACAAGCAGAACACCACAGTCAACCACTGCTGGCTTTTATTGTTATTTATGTCATTTAAATTGACTTAAATCACCCCAGTCCCCCTCAGGCAACAGCAGTACTGTGTGCATGCTTCTGCTCATAGATAGTGGGCTACAGTGGTAGAGTATAACAACATAAATGTACCCAAATACTGTACTTAACAACACATGTGGGGTATTCTTACTTTATCTGAGTATTTTCTTCTCAAGCCACTTTATATTTGAACTAAATATTTCAGGCGGAGATATTGTACTTGTTATATAACTAGAGAAATGTCCTTCAAGAAACATTTTCAATTTGTACTTTAACTAAAGGTCTGAATACTTCCAACAATTAACAAAATGTGATATTTTAATACCAAATCAAACTTCAAAATAAGTGCCTCATCTCTGTCTGCAGAGGGCACCAGACCACAACACTCGGACGGACATGGAAGTCATTCAAAGCCTCTGTCAGTGCAGAGATATCAGGCTCTTTCTCCTTAGGTAGCAAACATTGTCTGCCTCAAATTAAGTGCGTAGTTGATGAAAATGTAACATACATGTTCAAATACATAAATGCAGATTAGAACAAAGAAAATGCAGTATTTAAAGTGAGTTCAGTTGTGATAGTTGGCATAGGCCATGCTTTCAAAACATGTCCAAAAGCTGATGGCTCTTTTAACTGCCTGAAAAAACATGGTATCTCCAATAAGCTCCAGTAGAATACATTAAACTTGAAACTGTGTAAAAGGTCCCATGCCATGGCCATTTCTACTGATCATAATTCCATTGTTGAGGTATACTAGAATAGATTTACATAGTTCAATGTTCCAAAATCACATTGGTTTCTCATACAGCATCTCTGTATAGTATGTGTATTCACTCGTTGTCCTAAACGGCTTGTTGGAGCTCCTGCCCCCAGATGAGAATGCTGCGTGGGGTCTGGGTGCCGTGTTGGCGGGACGTTGCACGGCTCGCTGCTGCAAGGAGCGGACAGTGTGAGCTGGGTTCATTTCCTGCTTGCTGCGTGGGGTCTGCAAGACAGCGCGAATGGACGCAGGAAGGAGGGGGGGTGCTAAGGGGGCTGCAGCACCATCTGCGAGGCTCCACTAGCACCTGCACCCCCCCCGCACCCCCAAACGCGGCGCACCTACAGAAGTGTAAGCGTGCCACAGTTTCGCCGCTGAGAGAGTGTGTGTGTGTGAGGAGCTCCACGGATTGGTCCATTTGGGTATGGTCACGTCACTGTACCCAGGAAGAAAAAGACAAATCTCCAACGAGGCGTTATGGGGCAGCATAGACAGGTCTTTTCTGTGTTCGAGTTGTACTCGCTACAGGGTGTACTTTGAGGGTTTGTGACTTTGCAGACCGTTTACATGCAGAAAAACCTTCATAACACACAAGGGGACGGGTAATAACCAGAAAAGCATGACATGGGACCTTTAATGTCTGAGCTGTGTCTCAGGAGGCCTGCCCACATGGAAGACGTGGTTTTTAGTCATCTCTCTCCCTGAGAAGCTCCCTGTGTCTGTCTGACACATGTCAGCCGTACAGAGAAATGGCAGTGACGATATCCCATTGTCACTAATGAGGAACCCTGCAGGGTGATGGCGCTCGAGGCTTATGAGCAAGAACACACTTTGTTTTCAGTTTAACCTTTTTATTTCACAGGACCTCATGGTCTGTGTTTGCTATTAACTGAACCTTGAGGCCCTGGCTTGTGGAGAGTTATTTCAAGTTTTAGCTTCAGTATTGAATGTGTTGACATCATTTGACCATAAAAGTGACCAACAGCACACTAAACATACGGATCAAGCATAAGAGACTTTATTTATAGAGCACTTAAACAGCCAAAAGTGCTCTACATACATGCAAAACATAAAATAAAAAGGATGATAAGTGTTTAAAATGAACTAGAAAATACACAACTGCTGGTGGGTTTTGAGTGGATTTTTACTAAATGTGTTCACAGAATAGGAGCCACAAATTCAAAAGCACAGTGTCCTTAAGAGGAGACATGTTGCTAAAACAGTGTAACAGGTATTGACAGCAATCTGTACATTTCAGCTCGAGACACAATGGGCCTTTCAGCCTCATCGGCTCCTGTCGTGTTTTTTGACCATGGTAAATCTCTTTTTTTAAGACATAAATAACTAAAGTTACTGCCTATCGCCCCGACTCCATTCTTCACTTGTCAGCAGGAAAAGACGAAGAAGGCAAGGCATGGCAACTTTATTTATATAGCACATTTCGGCAACAAGGCATTTCAAAGTGCTTTACATAAAACATTTAAAGCATGGAGACAAGGTGCCAATGAAGCACACAATAAAGCCACATTCAAAGAACAAGCCAGAATAGAATGAGACAGTACAGTGTAAAAGGGAATAATGATTTGATTAAAACAATTATCTTTTGAATTATTTATATATATTTTTTAAATCAGCATGAACAATCACAGCTGCTGGTCGATCTACGTGTGATCTTGCCAGCAAATGGATGGCTGCAGTTCCACAGTGTGCGGATGGTCAGTTGCTCAGCAGTTTGCATGGTCAGTGACTGGCAGCTCCCTGCCACAGCAGAACAAATGCTGCTGTGGAGTCCATCTGCTGAGAGAGGAGCACAGAGAGAGCCACGGTCTGTTTCCCACACCCCGCATCATCCTCACATGTTCATCTAATCCCATTACAGATGACAGCTGATAGCATTTATGAGACAACTATTTGCCTGTAATTTATTTTGTGTAGTAGTGCTTGATTTGTGCCTAAAGGTTTGATTTTTGCAATATCTCATAAGTAAACCTAAAAATCAGGAGTGTTTGATATACAAACAAAACTATGACTCTAATATTTCAACAAAATGTAACAAGATATTTTAACCTATTCAGATTTCTGTTTAGTAAATGTATGCAAATCAGCACAACATTAACATAATGACTCTTTTGCATATTTAATTTAAACATAACATTTCAGGTAACTTGTAATACAAAACATTTATACTCATCTTAATTTACTATGTCAACCAGGGAAGTTTAATTGTGACATCTTTATATTGTAATTGTTGTTGTTGTTGTTATCCTTTTCAATCGTTTATTACACACTATGTATTCAGGTATTGTTTATATTGGTTATCATAAGTCAAATCAACGTTTTTTTAAATAGCAAAATAGGAAAAGTTTAAAGCTTAAAACTCCATAGCCTACTTCGCCTATATTCTTTGTTTTGTTTGTCTGCCAACACAATTGATAATGAATCAAAAACATGCTTAAAATAAAGATCCCAGACCAATACAAAAAAAACAACTAATTTAATTTAAATAATAAACGTATATTTATTGAGTTTGCTGTTCAGCCAGTTGTAAACATAGCAGGGTTATGCTGAACCTGTAGTTAGTGATGTTACGTATTGCGCCGAGGCTTCGGAGCGTGTGTCGAGTAATCCCCGAAGCTTTTTGTGAAGCATGTATCGAGGCTTGTATCGTTTTGGGCCAGTGACGTCATCGATGACAAACGAAGCCTCGCTGCCTGTCGATACCACGTGACTGCTTCACGAAGCGATTCAGATCGGTTGAACCCGGTTGAACCCGGTTGAACCACAGCGCTCATATTCCCCATGCCATGGATGCAGGGCCGCCCCTCCCTACAGGCCAATCACGCAGGCTGCATGGGGCCCCGCCTTGCGCAGGGGGCCCCGCCTTGCGCAGGGGGCCCCGCCCAGAGGGCCTCAGCTGCTGTGCGCAGTTCTCAGCTCAGTTCTCCGCACACCCCCCGCGAGAGAGAGGTGAAAAGGGGAGCACGTCTGTAACCCGACACCGTTGCAATGAATCGACATCTGACCAATCACGGCTTTGATACGGCCACTAGTGCAGGTGAAGAGATGTCGGGGAAAAGACAGTTTCAGTCTGGCGCAAGCAAGAGGGAAAAAAACTAAACATGAAGAAACTAGAGCACCACTCGAAGGTGGGTTATTGTATGAGTCAAATGTACAACTTGCGAATGTTGTATAAGTCAAATTGCCATATTAAAACATCAGCTGCAATTCACGGCATGAAGAAGGCAGTCTCTGCAGAGCATATAGGCTAATGGAGATGCAGTTATTTCCAGCATTCTTTATTTAACATTAATTCAAGTATGTTATGCCTTTTATCTGCTAATGTACAGGAGGAAGAGTGATACACTGTCTGTCTAGTTGGCTTACATAACAGTTAAAGTTTGCAGCCTAAAAAACATGGAGAATTTGTTCCCCTTTTATGTCAATTTGCACATTTCGTGGTGAAGCTCAGCCTCTCCCCTTAAGGCAAGGCAAGTTTATTTATATAGCACCTTTCAACACAAGGCAATTCAAGGTGCTTTACAAAAATGAAAGACATTCAGACAAAGGCATTTAAAAACAGTAAAAGATAATAAAAGAAACATTAAAAGAAAAAATACATGAATAAAAAGTAAACTTTTACTCCTAACAGTCATCATCATGTCAACCACAACACAGAGAAATACTGATAGAAATGTGTGTGTAGTTGTTGATACATTGCTGACAGAGGGAACTACGTTTGAATACAGATTTAAGTTTTTGAGCATGTCATAAGCATGTTTTTTCTTGACTATACTACAACTATATTATAATAAAAATAATATAGTATTTATATTATTGAATTGATTATGATTATTATTATTAGTAGAAGTAGTTTATTTGCATTCATTATATTTTAATCTTTTTGAGGCTAGTATTTGGCAGGAAATGCAGACGTATTCACCTGTAAACGCATACTGAACGACATACATGCACAACCATTTACCTCACTGTATACACAAGTAACTGTGTTGATAATAATAATAATAAACAGGAATTATATTTGCAAAGTAGCCTACTTTGTTTCCAAAAACAACTGTCCGTTGGGGGGGGGGGGCCTCATCTCACAATGTCGCTTGGGGCCCCAAGTTAGCCAGGGGCGGCCCTGCATGGATGTATAATAAGAACCATATTACCCCTCCTGTACCCGGGCCCGGTGACACGATGGAATTAAGAGAGCTCAGACCCTCACTTATATAGAGGTCAGAACATGTCATAAGTATAAATAGATACAAGCATAAATAAATGTAGGAATAAAAACATGAATAAATACAGGAATACATATGGTCCAGTGTTGTCAGGGAGATTCAGCGTGTGTGCTGTGGCTCAGCTGGAAAGCAGTTGACTCATGACGCAGGGTCCCTGGTTCAACGACTGAACAATACGTATTTTTTGTTGTTTATAAAAGCTACAGCGAAATGAGATAATGTAGTTAATAAATGTATTCTTTGGTTGTATTCCTTAGGCTTTTCAATCACAATCATTCAACTGGAATAAAAACAATATTGTTAACATGAAAATATGATATGATAATATTAATGTTGGTTGTTTAGAGTTATTCTAAGGCGTTACTCATTGGGAACTCGGTATGAGAAAGAGCACACTGTTGAGATGTCCAATCTGCCTGTTATACACACTTTGACCAACAGGGGGTTTATGTTCAAATGAAGCCCATGATGAAGCCTCATGATCACTACCTGTAGTCACGTTATCTCTCGCGATGATTCACACTGTTCTCGCAGTGTACTGTACTGCTCTGTTTGTTAATCCGTTAACGTAGCAACTGCCTGTTGTTGAACTGGACCGATATAAGCAGAAACAAGGTCAGCATACTGTCTGTCAACATATTACATATATTTTAAGATTTAAGTCAATGCCCACCTCCTCGTGCTGCAGCTATGGTTTTACTGCACGTTGTTTTTGGTTGATTTTAGCGAGTTACACTTGCACCCGTTAGTCGTAAAGGCAGGCTGCCAACACTCATGCATTGAGCATGAGAGTCACGCAATTAACCCATATCTCACGCACTCACGCCACACTTGCCTTTCCTCACGCTAAGTTTTCGTCCAAAATAAATGTATATACAAATAAAGTGAAGGAACAGCAAACCGAGCGGTCAACGAAATGATACGGTCTTCTGGCTTAGTTCAGTAAAGTTGGAACGATATTGGGAGATTCTGATTTCACGGATCAATAACTCATGAACAAAACGTTATTCAGACACAAATAACGTCTCCTAAGTACCGTGGTAAGGTTGACAACGAACTACAATCACATTTCGATATAAAAAAAAGCCAATACGCGCCGTCCTCCGAGCTGGACACATTACATTGGTCTCTATTTGCAGCCGGAGAAGAAACGAGTGCTCAGGGACCGTCTGCAAAGTGCAACTCAGAAAAAAGAGAATATAATAATATTCAATCACTATTATACAGCTTATTACTACCAAACTCACTACACACATCAATAGTCTCCTGTGTGTCATACTACAGCAAGGAGTTTGGAAGAATATGCTTTTGAATAATTTTGGGGAATATTTATAATGTAAATCTTCAATCTTATCATCTTAAATAACTTTACTATTATACAGTATATTTCTACCAAACTCACTATTTGCATTGTTGTTGTTAGCATCTGGTTAGCTTAACGGATATTAAAAGCTGTTTCTAAAACAAGGAAAGGGAGAACTCTGTCCTGTCAGACTGAGAGATATACAGCTCAGTGAGGTAAGGGACTCTCTGTTTAGATATATAACTTGTACACAGTTTGTACATGTTCAATACATTTGTAACACTGTACACAAAAAAATCTCACTCCAAGCTGAACTCAAATGTTGGCAGCCCTGGTAAAGGAGCGACTATTGAAGTGATTATGCTACTAATGATTTTCAAATCCAACACATCCTCACTCCCAGGTCGGCCTATGTTGACGTTATGTCAAGTCCCCTGTCGGCTTTTTCCAACGCAAGGGGGGGGGCCTTAGCGTCCATTTTCAACGCATGGGGGGGGGGCCCTTAGCGTCCATTTTCAGCTTTCCGGGATGTCCATATGCTTCTATGGACGCTCATGGAAGCACGGCGTTCGTTTGTGTCGACTGCCCTTAAAGGCAATGTGAGCGTCCATTCTCATTGGATAACGGAGAATTGTACACCCGGAAGTCCAAACGATAGCTGGGGATTCTGGGTAGTGTAGTGTCTTCTGCCATCCTTTACTCCGAAAAAATATTTGTTTCTCCGAATCGAAGGGGAAAAATACAAAAGCATTGCACACAATTTAAACCAATCAATGTTGTGTAATTAACAAGGATAATCTGGTGTTTTTTAGTCGATGAGTAGTGCAGATATCACTGTAAAATCAATCGACAGTAAGGGGAATACTTACTTCCGGGTGTACAATTCTCCGTTATCCAATGAGATTGGACGCTCACATTGCCTTTAAGGGCAGCCGACACAAACGAACGCCGTGCTTCCATGAGCGTCCATAGAAGCATATGGACATCTCGGAAAGCTGAAAATGGACGCTAAGGGCCCCCCCCTTGCGTTGAAAATGAACGCTAAGGCCCCCCCCCTTGCGTTGGAAAAAGCCGACAGGGGACTTGACATAACGTCAACATAGGCCGACCTAGGAGTGAGGATGTGTTGGCAAATCAAGCATGTAGCTTGAAGGGAAGATATAAATGCAACTCCTAGGGGTAGGCAACAGGCGGACCGCGGTCCGGATCCGGACCCAGACGCCGACCTATACGGACCCGGACCTATAATCAATACATTAATATGGGATTTTTCGGTGCCTCCCGCTTTTTTAACGCTGATATGGGTGACTTGTACCGAACCGAAGAGTTTTCATTTTGATGGGGGGGTCCGTCCGTCAGTCCGACTGACGGACAGCTTCTCACTTTAAAAAATAAGAAGAAATCTAGACCGCAAAAATAATTAAACAAGCGAGTAACTGTTTTTCCTGGCCAAGGACAGGTTCCTTGAACACAACACGAGCGTAACGTGTCTTCACGTGGTATATGTCTGGTCTGAAAGGAGTGCTGACAGAGAGCACCGGAAGCGTCTATCGTTATTCCAACCCAGTTTAGATTTTGCTTCCGTATTACGCAAGAACGTAGCTCTACGCGATAGCGTCATAGCCTTCTTCTTCGGCTGTTATTCTTCGGCTGTTATAGCGGTCGCAGCAGGATGAATAGTTGTTTTTTGTCTTTCCAAAGGATTTGTTGACTGAAAGTAAACGATCCTGTAATCAAAGCCATATCGAAGATTCCTGAGATTGTATTACTGGTGTTTTATCATCTATAAATAGCCTGTGTGTATTCTCAAATGTCGTTTTCAGGACAAACAAACGACGTTTTAAATATCTTATCTTATCAGCAGAATATTGAATATAACCTTGACTATTACTGTGCACTTCATTTATTTGACAGCATTATTTAATGATACTATTTTATATATATATATTTAATGATACTATTTTATATATACATTTATTCATATACACACACACTTATATGTACTCACACATGTATTTATTCATAAATATACACAGATGTATTCATTCATTTATACACACACAGCATTATTTAATGATACTGTTTTATATATATATATATACACACATTTATTCATTTATAAACATATAAACACACACTTATATGTACTCACACATGTATACACACAGATGTATTTCTACACTCTGGTACTTGTACCTTTACTCAAGTACAGTACAAGATCTTATCACTTCTTACACCTCTGGAAAGCACTTTTATGTAAAGGAATAAATTTTTATAAATGTCCCAACATTTCATTTTTATATTTTACAAACGTTTATATGTTATTAATGTCAAATGTTATATGTTGTATTATATAACAAAATAGACATTAAATAAAATATTAAATAGATACCTTTACATCCTAAACAGAAGGTCAAAACGTTAATATGTTACATGACAAACAAAAAAACGAAACATTATATAGGCTATATATACAGATGTTTGCTAATGTATCCCTCTTATACAGTGGCGTTTCTAGGTGTACAAAACTGGGGGGGCAGAAAGAGGTCGGGGGAGAGAGAGAGAGAGAGAGGGGGGGGACAGAGAGAGGGGGGGAGGAGAGAGAGAGGGGGGACAGAGAGAGGGGGGGGGGAGAGATTGAGGGGGGAGTGTCAAATTACATACTGAAGACCACAGGAGCAACACTGTGAGCGCATACATTTACGTACACAGCGTGGGGATGTCATAGTAATGCACCTTCATACATGGAGTAAAGGTCACCATCACAAAGTAATTCTTAACAATAACAACAACCGTAATGCTTTAGCATTAAAACACCATAGACTGTAAATATAAGGAAAACACAGACACTCATCATCGAGGTCACAATATCAATCGATCCAGCAGAGGCAAAACACAGAAGATCAACAAAATATATGACATAAATGAACTTACCAAAGCTGAAGGCTCACTTGAAAAGAAAAGCGGCACGGCGGTCCTTCCTCTGACAGAATGTGTCTATCACTTTGGGGATGAAGTCCTGTAGTTGCTGGATCAACTGGCTTTCAATTGAAAGCATGGCCAATGCGTTAAGTCGCGGCTGTCCCATGGTGTTGCGAGTGAAAGTCTTTATCCTTTTGAGGGTGGAAAAGTTCCTCTCTGACTCGGATGTCGTCATCGGAGTTGTCACTATTATTTTGACCAAAATAACAGTCTCAGCAAACGTTTCCTCCAAGTTGTTCTCGTGAATGGATTTCAACAGAGACAGGGCAGTGTTTCCAGTGTGAAGCTCACTGTGGCGGTAGAGCGTGGTCAGCTCAGACTTCAACTTCTCCTTGTTTCCCAACGCAGGCCACAGTTTCACGGCGCAGTCAAGCTCAGGTGTAGGAAATGACAGGACATGCTGTGGGAAGAATGATCTGTCAACAAGCTTTGCAGCGATCAAATGGTCACTCTGTGAGAACCTCTGTTCCACCTGTGAGATGACTGTGTCACAAGCCTTCTTCATCACCGGCGCTGTGCTGCTGACTCGTCGGCCTGGCTCGTCTGTTCCATCATGAGCAGTGGCATCAGTTTTCTGCCTCATTTTCTGAACATTTTCCTTGAAACGGCAGAGCGCGCTGTTGATCCCAGGTGCATCGATGCTTCGTTTTTGCAGAGTGTTGTATAGAACATCCACTTCTGGCATAAGCAACGAAAAAAACTCCAGGAGCTGCATAAATGCTCGGTCCCGCAGTTTCTTTGACAGGCCGTATGCCTCACTTATGGTGACCGCATCCCATCCTGGTTGTGCGCGTATATGCTTCATACACTGAAGTAGTGCATCTCGGGTCTCCCAAACCGCATTCACAGTTCTGCTTTTAAAGTTCCATCTCACAGCCGGTGGCCGTGGGATGCGTCTCTGTGTTGCCTCTGCAAGAGCTGCAACACGTTTTGGAGCACCGGAGAAAAAAGTGGAAAAAGCAGTTAGATCTGCAAAAAAACACCTTCAGGATGCTCATCCTTGCTGAACACAGTTGCTGCAGGGTCAGGTTCAGTTGGTGGGCGTAGCAGTGAACAAACTGAGCGTTTGGGTACGTCTCCTTCATCACCGTCTGTACCCCGCGCACGTTACCGCTCATGACGGCCGCCCCATCATAGGTCTGAGCGATTAGCTTTTCTTTCAGCTTCAGGGGTTCCAGAACAGCCTTGATGCTGTTAGAGAGACCTACACCAGTTTTGTCCTTTACTTCCACAAACTCCAAAAAACGCTCTGTAACTGTGAGGTCAGGCATAATGTATCGCAGCACAATCACCATTTGCGATTTACAGGAGACATCGGTTGTCTCGTCGGCCTGAACGGCAACAAATGATGTGTTGTCCACTTGCTTGGCTATTTCCTCCCTGTACACATCATACATGCAGTCCAAGAGTTCATTCTGTATGGTGCTTGATGTCCCTTTGAAAACAAGCTGAGCTTCGTAGTGCCGTTGAAGCCTGGAATCGCCCTCACACATTGTCTCGAAAATTGACCTGAATATCCCTGGATTCAGAGAGTCCGCCGACTCGTTGTGGCCCCCGCAGTGCTGTCTCACATTTCCCACACAGTTTAATACAGGTGATGATCCGACCAAGCACGTACCTGTTTTCTTCCACCTTCCTATTATGAGAATCAATGCCGCGTCTGTAGGCGCTGTCAATCTGAGCTGCAACATTCACCCTTCCAAGTAATCCCAATTTTACGGCATTTTCCAAATGACTGTTGCTGCTCTCATGCTTCATTGTCCTCTCCGAAAGATGCTTTAAGTCCTTGTAACCTGTCCTCGACCAAGTACCTTGATCTTCACCAAAAAGCAGGCAAGGAAAGCAAAAGAGGGAATTCTTCTGGATGCTCGCCGTTAGCCATTTCTTTTTAGCAAACCACTCAGCGTTAAACCCACGTTTAACTTTGCCCGCAGTCTGGACCATTTGGAAATCCGGTGGATGGTGGGCACCGAGGCGCTTTACCTCCAGTTTCTCTCCGAGACTAAGTGTCTCAAATGTGTGCTCCAGTAAATGGTCAACTTCATTCATTTTCTTTCAGTTTTTTACTTCTTTTAATCGCTGGTGATGTTAGCTATATGCTGCTCTCTCGTCTCCTCTTCAAACTACACGTGACGTTTCGCAGCACTGCACACGTGAGTACTTACAGCCAATCAATTCTGAATTATGTGAGATGACGTATGGTGGGGATGGGAGCACTATGCCCCTACGGTCATTATTTTTTTTGCCACACACATTAAATAGAAAAATACTCTGAGCATGCGCAGTGTAGTTTTTACAATCACCGTTCACTTAGACTGTGAGAGGGAGGGGCAGGATCGGGTTTTGTCCCACATGGCTCTAAACAGCTCAAAACGGCACTCTAGACACTAATTAGAAGAACACAGACTAAAACAGAAATGTACAGACGAATCAGATTATTAAACATGACCTTAAAATATATTTTATATGTTTTTTTATTTATTTTTTAGTATTTTTTTGTAATCATTATTTGTAATACTTTCTTCTGACACTAGGTGGGGCTGTCCCACTGCTCTTATATCCATCAGGAATTAATATTAAATGATGAATTAACATTACCTCAGCACTGCATAAGTGTGGTCGTTAGTCATATTGACAAAGAAGCACTATTATATTATTATAATTATAATTATAATTATGGGCGTTTAAAAGGACGGTATTTCGCTTGTCAGATTCATATTTGCCGCCCATAGAGATGTAACGCCAGGTTGCTATAACAGCCGAAGAAGAAGGCTATGACGCTATCGCGTAGAGCTACGTTCTTGCGTAATGCGGAAGCAAAATCTAAACTGGGTTGGAATAACGATAGACGCGCACCGGAACGCCGCTCCAGCCCTTCAAATATTGCAGTACCCATAAGGAGCCGTACACATGCCACAGTGTTTGCGTGGCTGTGTCTTTAGTTGTAAGCACAGTGGCGATCTGTTGTTGTTAGCATCTAGTTAGCTAGCTATGCTAACGAATTTAAAGAGCTTTTCTACAACCAGGTGGAAGAGAGCTCTCTCCTGAGAGGCTCAAATAACCTCAGCTCAGTGAGGTTAAGGCACACCTTGATATGATCATTATAGTTATTAATGAGACTAAATGAAAAACAGGTATAAAATACTATATGACAGTAGTAAAAAAGTTGTTAAAAATAACAAGAATACAGTTTAAAAGGGGAGTGATTTCTAAAATATCCCAAAAGAAAAATCTGCTTACAGTTCTGTTTCATAATGGGTGTTGAAAGATGTATCCATAGATCCATAATTTTACTCTCAAAGTGCACCAGATTGATGCTTTTAACTTCAATATTAAAAAAAAACATCTTCCCGGGGGGCATGCCCCCGGACCCCCCTAGAGGAGGTTAGCCCCCCCCCCCCCACTTAATCATGTTCACATGGATAGGAGACTAAATACATTTGCACACATCTTGTGTCCATATCTTTCTGTTTTGGTGGTCATGCCACAACCGTGCACGTATATGCATGCGCGAGTCATGGTAAGATATCTGGATTAAGAGGTTGCTTTTTCTTTGCACAGCATGAAAGAAAGGCCAAATGAATGGGCTGTGATTTTAGTTTTTTTTTAAAGCAGAGGTTGAGTTCAATAATTTGTACGACCCTCGGAGGATGTTGTAAAGATTGAAAGGAAAAAGGTTCCCCACACCTGCTGTAAATAATAATAAAAACTCTTGATTTATAACTTAACATCTCTGTCTCCTATTGATCTGAGTATATTATAAAGAATAGCCAGTTAATTGAAGCATTATAGCACAGGCCTTTGTCAGATGGTATATTACGCTGTTTTTTTTCTGCTTCGAATAGTTCTCTCTTTTTTCACCATACTGTACCTGTGTTTGCATCACTGTAACCAATGAGCACCTGCATGTGTATGAGAATGGCCCTGACACAATTTCAGCCCAGATTTACAAACTCCTGGCAGGACAACAAGCTCGAGCTCAATTCTCACACTGAATTTAAAAAAAGTGAGTGAGGAACTGCAATATAAGAGGGAAAGAAAGAGAAACTTTAAAACTGTTCAATTGTTATGATGTGTAAAGACTGATATTGTTCTATAATCGTCTGAAACTGTTAAGTCATGATGTGAAACGGTTAACAAAGAAAAAGACAAACTCAAGCTGCTGCTACACTTTATTTTATTTATCTAAAATTAAGCACTTTTAAGATGCACATATTTTCAAAAGCTATTTTATTTATTTTCTCTATTTTATTTTGAAATGCAGCCCGAGAGGAACATTACACATATCCACAGTATTTACTGTATATCTGTATAGTTCAATGTTAATTGACAATAAATATTGTTGTTTTTGAATTGTACTTTCTTTATTTGATTGGCAGTCAGTTGTTGATTACATGCAGACGTTGATAAAGCTACAGGCTACTTCAATATATCACACTAATTCATAAAGCAACTTAGACATTTTGAAGTTCCGGACCTTTGCATGGGGAGATTTTCTCTAACTGGACCTCGTTGAATTTTTGTTGAATACCCCTGTCCTAGACGGACTACATGGTTAGTTCTACTACTAAAGCTAATAACTTTTACTTTACTTACCTCTTTGAAGTTAGTTTTAGGTTGGATATTCGACAGACTGTCACTCCTCTTTTCCTACGACCACAGCCCTCACTTGTAACGATTTAGGGATCGTCAATAAATTACCACTCAAATAAAACAAAAACTAGAATAAATGTGGTACACCTTTCTGATTACTTATGTGACATGAGTTGATTTGACAACATATTTTTGAAAGAAGACCTTTTTTTCCATTTTATGTTACCCATTAAGTAATTTTACTACTAAACTGAACACGTTTTTTCTATTTTATTTATTATTTTCACTACAATGAAAAAAAGAGGCATGTCTTATTAGTTCAGTGCAGTAATAGTATGGTATCTTTACTGGTTTTTGTTTTCACTGTAGTGGGCAAGCGAGCATGGAGATACTAAAAATAACATTGCTTTACTCTAGCAGTAATTTATGATGGCCCCTAAATAAAACCCCAGTGTTAAGATATAGGGCTCAGTTACCCAGAGCCCTAGAGAGATAAGAGTTACGACACTCCCATAGACCTCCGTTGTAAAAAATGGCGGCGCCTACTTCCGGGGTATGGACATCGAAATAGTTCAAAAATATTGTCATTTGGGCGTTGGACCTCATTCACTTACATTACGGCGCGTCGATTAGTTCCAGAGGTAAGTTGCTGAAATATCGAACTCTTTTGAATTGTCAACTGTCTATATTGTATCAGAGGCCCTTTATGATGCTTATACTGGTCTTCATTTGTATATGCACAGCGTAATTATCTATATTTTATCTTGGTTGTTACAACCAATTTAGCTAGCATTGCCTGCTAGTTAGCTAGCGCGACTTCGTCAGCTTTGAAGGTAATATTTCAGTAATGAATCGCTAGCAGCTTATATATCAATGATGCTGGGTAACTAACAAGCAGGATTTAGATTGATTATGTGTTTTTATTGTTATTTTGGTTTTTATCCGCTGAACCTGACCGTGTCAGCCATCCTTAGTCGGCTTTTTTCTGTATGATATGACTTAACTGCTAGCACTAGTAGAAATGAGGTGGCGTTTGTGATAAATATTTCATTTAATATTTCATTGAATTTTGGGATATACTAACATTTCATTATCTGACATGTTGACTGTACTTTGTTTTTTTTGGTACTGTTCCGTGTTAACTCATCTGTACTGTACAACTAGCCTAGCGCTACTCATGCTTGATGGCATGCTAGGATAGATTCCTTTGTATTGTAATATACACACTAGTTCAGGGGTGGCCAACCAGTCAGAGGTTAAGAGCCACATGTTTTCTATGTTACTGCAAAGAGCCACATCAAACACACAGTCACTGATATTGTTTCAGTTTTTAGTTTTCTGGAGACAAGATTTCAACCACGTCACTGATGCATTTTTGTGGCATTGGGATATATATTTTTTAAATCCTCTGGAGCAGAGAGAGGAGCTGTGGATTATTGTTATTGATTAATCCATCAGTGTTTCTTAGGGTCAAAAACACTAAACCCAAAATTTAAGATGAAAGCGTTTAGTTTATTTAATAAAAGAGCACATGTTCAATGTGAAAAGTGACAGTAGTTATAGATTATTTGCAATTTGGTGCTATATATATATATTATTTTTTTTAAATTATATATATATATAACACCTTGAATTTCATGGGGGGCGCGGGGCTCCGTTGGCGGTATTATTGTGATTGGCTCTTGGGCCACATCAAAATTAGATGCCTGTCATCCTCTCATACTGACACCTGACACCACACATACACACGTAGGGAGAGCCGGAGCAATTTTATCCGAGCCCAAACAACTTTGAGCGGCCAAATTACGTCAGAATGATCAGCATTCAATACTTAACAGACCTACTAAATATCAGGTTTAACTGTCAGGAGTAGTGTTGTCACGATACCAACATTTTGGTTTCGATACCAAGTCAAGAATTGCGATTCCGATTCTTTTTCTTAAAAAAAGGGAAACAGTCTTAAATGTAATTGTGCTTTATTTCACACCAGAACCATAACCATAACACAAACTTTTAAACAATGAGAACAATAAATACAATAAAGGACAAGAATTCGTATTAAATCAAATTAATACATTTCTGACAGACAGGCCTCGTGGTGTCCGTAGGCTTGCCCTCACTGTCAGAGACATATCTAAAATACATCAAAATGTCGCTTCTGGCGTCTTTTTTGTCAACAAGCCGAGGCGCAGCAGCAGCTGCACTCCCACTTGCAGCCATGCTTCTCGTTTTCTCACATGCTCTGGCAGCTAGCGCGTGGCCGCGTGCACTAGAGAGGGGAGGGACTTAGAGCGTGCTTGAGAGGGAGGGACTACAGGCACCGCTGCAGTGCAGGGAGTGAAAGCAGAGCGCTGAACACACACGGCTCTTATTAAAACAGCGCTTTCTCACCGGAGTACTTTCCCCCGTCACTCTTAAAGTACCGATACTAATGAAACGGAGGAATCGTAACGTTTTTAACGGCAGGGTATACCTTTCAAGTATCGGTACACCGTGCAACACTAGTCAGGAGTCAGTGTCTCTCCCCCAAACTCACACATACAATTCGATATGAACTGAAGAGCCGCATGAAACTAGGCAAAGAGCCGCATGCGGCTCGAGAGCCGCGGGTTGGCCACCCCTGCACTAGTTTAATGATTGTTCTTCAAAGGTATTATTCAGTCTTAAACAAATAATAGCCTACTGAATAGGCTACTCTACAGCAGTGAATGAAGGATGAGCCTAAAACATGGTCATGCATCCAAAATGTTTATTTTTAACAAAATAAACACTTAAAAAAAAATAATTAGCACTTTTTTTTTTTCACCCACAGTGACAACGCGCAGAGCATATTGGAACTCTACAGGTGTTGGGACAGAGTTCCTCAGACGAATGGACGAAAATGTGTTTTCCAGGCAGTCTGAGTGAAGCGGCTTGTGAGAACAAATTTGTGCCCTTGTCTCAACAGGTTATGCTGGACCTCCAGGATTGTTGTTGTGGCCATCACCAGTCCTGTCTGGACTGGTTTCCAGCTGCCCTTGGGACCGATCTTCAGGCCCCGAAACAGATGGATGGAGTCCCGGAGGAAGCTGATGGCCTTATCATACTCCTCCATCTTGAAATGACTTAGGGCAGTAACAGTGTTGCGTGACGACATGAGGTCAAACTTTTTGGTGTCCAATGTTCAGTCACTGTATTGGTAGGCAACAATTTGTTTTGGCCAAAATGTGTTATTCACACTCCTGACTCCAGTTTGATGTGCTGCATTCTCCTCTGAGAGGTCATGGCTTGGAAGGTTTTATATTCTGTAGTGTCTCAACAGAACCTAATATGAATTGCTTTATTGTCTCGTCGCTGGATCACCTCCCCCTGGCAAAGTGGCCTCGTTATTGTTGACAAACCTGTTTTTGTTGCTGGTTCAACAGGAGCTTCTGTAAATAGTTTTGTAAATAGTTTGAATATTTATCATAGTAATAATTTTTAGTCTCCCACTCTCTCAATTTAATTTATCGTTTCTTTGCCCCACCATATGTTTTGTTGTCCAAGGGCACTAATTTGGTCTGTGTTGAAGATTGTTTTACACTTTAGATTAATCAAAATTGTGTTTTTTGGCTGAATTAATCTTTTTCTGTTGAACCCTAACCCTCTTTGTTCTCCTTCTCATTCATTTTACTTTGTTTTGTTCTAACACACATCCCACATCACATCACTTTTTCCATACACTGTTCTTAATACTTGTTCGTCCATTTTACTTTGTTCTTCCTGTTGTTCTTGTTCAAACACATATATCAATTGTTCATCCACTGTTGTGGTAAAATGATATTCATAGTCTTAACATGATCATGCTACCCATGCTAACATGAACACAAACGTTTCCCTCCAAAAATGTAAAACGTATCTAGTACAGGCATGAAAACGGGTCAGGGGTGAAAAAGGTGAGAAGGATATTATCCCTCTAGGGGGGTCCGGGGGCATGCTCCCCCAGAAGAACATTTTGAATATTCCATATTTTAAAGCATCAATCTGATGCATTTTGAGATGCATTTTTTTGCCAACCTGGGGAGAGCTGGAGAAACTTAACTTCAGCCATGAGTCAAAAATATTATGGCCTCCTTACTAAGTATTATCAGGGATGCAAACTCATCAGATATGGAAAAGGTGACAAGGACCCGAGCCCCCCGACCCCACGGAATATCGGCTTTAAAATGAGGAATAACAGAGGATTTTAGCAGTCAAAACAACTAAAGCAGCAGTGTTAATAATAACAGAAACGCTAAAGAGTCACATCTAATAGAAATATATAAAAGCATTTATTTTAATTGTGTAGCAGTCAGTTTATAATTTTGGCAGCACTGTTGAGCATTTTGAAAATCTATTGTCATGCCTCTGTGCAAGGCTTAGTCTTTCTATCTTTATGGCATCTGGTGTAAAGTAACTAAATTCATAAACTCAAGTACTATAGCCTACTTGGGTACAATTTTGAGATACTTGTACTTTATTTAAGTATTTCAATGTTTTGCTACTTTGTTCTTCTTCTCCTCTACAGTTCAGAGGTAAATTGTGTACTTTTACTCCACTACATTTATGTAATACCTTTAGTTACTTTGCAGATGTGGATGAATGATGTGAAATCTAATCAAGTGTTGAATCAGACTTTAGTTAAAACTGTCAATAAAAAGTATGCAATAATGCAATTACAGCTGAAAAAGTACTTGGGTGTGTGTTTTTTTTATATATATATATATATATATTTACCATTCAATAACGCAATCGCTGCTGTCTGTCTGTCCCATAGAAGAACATGACAGCGCAGCGCAACTATACTACGGACGTGACTGCCCTGGCAGTGACAGCAACATAGCCTGCTTGTGCTACCACACTTTCCCCTCAAAATATTGTTAAATAACGAAATTTATAAATAGTGCCAATCCATACAAAGTGTAACCACATCATGTAAATATGAAAGCAATCTTTAAAAAATAACAGCGTTGGTTTAATCTATGACTATTTTGACCATGTTTGTGCTGTTTTTGCCATAGAGAAGCATTGCAACGGAAGTGCGTTTTGAACTATCCCGGCATACATAAACCACGTGACCGGCTGGCGGCGACATCAAAGAGTGTCGTAACTCTTATCGCTCTAGGGCTCTGCAGTTACCATGCTGTAACTGCCTCAGTATGTGAAACTGAAGCAGGAGTTAACGTCTGTAGAGTATCCAACCTAAAACTAACTTCATCGCCGTTTGCACTTTGCACTCCAAAGGTCCGTTTTCTGCATTCACTGTGAGTTGAACCTGGTCAATCAGTTGTCAGAGCTTTGTTTTACAAACACACACACACTGTCATTTTCTATCCGAGTTTGGCTCATAAAAAAGGAAGAGGCTTCTAAAGTGTAAGGCTAAGTTGAATGACATAAACTACGGTGAGTCATACTCTGTCCTATATGTGTTTCTTATTGCCAGATTACTGGCTCAAAAGTTTCACCTTTATAAAAATGTTTATTTGTTTATCTGGTTATTGTTAGTATTATTATTATGAATTACTGCTTATCTTTCTTACAGTGCAGACGCTTTTCTGCTTGCTCCTGCCTCTGCTTACTTTTTATGCTGATTTTCCTATTCTTATTCTCTGAAAACTTCGAGCAGCGGCTCCTGGACATTAACTTATCACTGGGACAGTTCATCTTCGTAAATAGACGGAGGGTCTCAGCCATATTTCAACATTTTTACGACGACGTCAGTCTTACAATAGCGTGGCCTAGCAACAGCTAAAGCCTGGTAGGCTACTGCTATTTAGCTAGTTGGTAGCAAAATGCCTCCGTTCTCTACAGATGACTTCCAGAAACTTATACAGAAGATGGCTGTGTTGGAAATGAAAATGCAACGGTTGGAAGTTAACGTGGAAGTGAATGGACTATGTCGTGGGAATGACACGACTTTACCAGTGTTGCAAAATAATGGAGAAGGGTATACTAACTCACAGCTAGTTAGCAGCTACAAGGATTCCAAGGAACAGGAGGGCTGTGTACCGGGTAATAAATCTACAAGTGGTAGTCCTCCCTGGAACTCTCTGGGTGCAAAGCCTAACGGGCCGTCCACACAGCAGCTTTGACCAAATCTTGAAAATCCTGGAGCTGGGCGTGTCTGACAGCTTGAGGATTTCGCGACCAACAACCAATCACATGAATATCACATGAATATCCCGCCCCCGAAATACAAAGCAAAACAACCCGGTTCTTCTCCAGTGCTTCTCAAAGTGTGGTCCGCGGACCACTGGTGGTCCGTGAGCTCCCCCTAGTGGTCCGTGAGTATATTGGTAAAATGTCACATTTTTAATTAATTTAAGTTTTCCGCACTCTCGCGGGAATATCTCCGCAATGGAACGAGCTTAAGTTTCACTTTCGATTGCATGATATAACCCAGATAAACATCTTCATCACACATGTTGCCACTTGTTTGTAAAAATGTCTGGCGATTTGTAAAAAACGATGTGTTTTTGGATATTTGTGGAGTTAGGTGGTCTGCGAGTGTTTTTTTATTGGTTAAGTGGTCCTTGGTATGAAAAAGTTTGAGAAACACTGTTCTACACTATTGTCAAATAGGAAGGGCTATGATGAACATTTATTTTTTTTAACATTTTGAACATTTATGAGATTAATGTTTATGGTGCTATTTTATGCTACATTCCATGCGGGCTAATGATACTGTCTATGCTTGCTAGCAACGAAGTAAACTAGCAACGAAGTAAACTGGATAAAAAATCCCCAAACAAGCGAAAACCTACCAGTTTCACCCACTGTCTCTGGCACCTCCCTCCATGCCTGGTTCCTCCGGTTTGTATCCCGGTAAATAGTCTGGTCGTAAAGAACCGGGTGATTTGCTACCGTAATTTCTCGTTTGGAATATGAGGAAATGAACTGGTCTGTCTGGTTCTCCCTGCTTACACGCGGTTTGATTGGCTAGAGCTTGAACTGTCAGATTTGCATAAACGGATCTGATTGGCTGTCGCTTCCAGCTCAGTCTCAAAAGTTGAACATTGTTCAACTTTGGAATCCTGAACATCCTGGAAATCCTGGAAATCTTCGCCTCGCCCCCCCCACAATGCAATTCGGCGACAAGCGAGGGAAAGTGACGTCATCCCCATTCAAAGTCAATGGGCGGAGACGCGCTGGAAGCGGTGGACAAATCACCAAAAGCTGCTGTGTGGACGGGCCGTGAGAGTAAATCATTTCCATGGGATTTGGGAGGACGGATAACAGGCAGAGCCCAGAGCTCCGAAATCTGTGATGCGACCGGCTGGCCTGCATTGTTATCACCCAGGAAGAGCGCCCTCTTCAACCCCTATTCATACTAGGAAACAGCAGTGGACAGCTGCTAAAGGGAGAATTACAAACAATCCTCCTAAACCACCAAGTGTGCCAATCCAGAACAGATACGCTCCGCTGACCGAGAACCGGAGATCTGATGACCTGGATAACCTGTCCTCTTCACGCAGCAGGGTAAGGACCAATAGCTACTCTAAAAGTAAAAGGCTAGAGGGAAAGCTAACGACTGGGCCTGAACTCTGATTGTGGGTGACTCTGCTGTAAGAGATGTAAAAGGTCTGTGTAATAAGAACAACACCAAAGTACTCTGTTTTCCCAAGGATGTGGTCTCTGACTCGGCTGAGAAGATCCTGCATATTGGGGCTGAACATCCGACTGTGAAGAATGTGGTACTGCACATTGGAACAAATGATGTTGTGAAACAACAGTCAGAAGTGCTGAAAGAAGACTTTAAATGTTTGTTGGAAACTGCCAGCTCTCTAAATGCAGAGGTGTTCATCAGTGGCCCTCTACCGCCAGTCAGAAGAGGAGTGGAGAGATTCAGCAGATTGTTTGCACTGAACACCTGCCTTTCAACGGCCTGTACTGACCATTCTGTTCATTTTATTGACAATTTTAACTTTTTCTGGGATCGCAGACATCTTTTCAAGGCAAATGGAGTTTGCCTGAACAAGTCAGGAGTGAAATTGTTTATCTCTAACATATTCAACTGCCTGCGTCATCAATCTGTTCCCTCTGCCAAGGACAAGCGGCAAGAGGAATCAAAACAAGAGAAAGACACAACACATCACGCAGAAAACCCTGAAGAATTATCACTGCACCCGCCTGAGGAATGTTCTGATTATGGGAGACCTATGAGACAAATGGAGGAGTCTCCACTGCCCGTCACCCCCCCCCCCCCCCCCCCTGTCAACGCCTTTGAGGATACTCCGTTCACCCTTTCACCCTCGCCCACCCTCCTGGAGATCGATGAACACACAAAGGAGATACAGAGGGTTGGCACCGATTCCTTCCTGGAGTTCAAAGACCAAACGAAGGCAATACGCAGGGCTGGCACCATGTCCTTTACCCCCGCTCCTCAACGACGCCCACCAAAATCACCGCGGAGACGCGCACCATCTCCCCCGTCCTCATCACCGCGCCTACGTCAACCACCTCCCCCCCTGCCAGCATGTCCTCTACCCCCGCACCATCTCGCCCGTCTCCATCACCGTGCCTACGTCGACCACCTCCCCTCCCTTCGAGGGGGCATCTGCAGTCTCCGAAGCCTGATAAGGATGTGTGTGTGTACAAAACACAACAAACTCTTACTGATATGTGATGGGTCCAGGCTCAAGGGCGTATGGCACTCTCAACTCTTTCCAGGACATGTCGGGGCCCTGCCTGCCAGTAGCTTTGCCGATATCTGTGTTGATAGGTAATAGATTAAGAGCGGTGAATCATAGAAACAGGAAGCGCTCAAACGTTTGTGTGAGTGTATCTAATTTAGCAGTGATTCCATGTCAGCCACAGCTTGTTACAAAAAACATGACTGATAGTGTGTTTAACAAACTTAAACTAGCTTTATTAAATGTCAGGTCTTTGGCAGGAAAAACATTTTTAATCAATGATTTTATCACTGAGCACAATCTCGATTTTATGTTTTTAACAGAAACTTGGATTGAACAAAATAACAGTGCAGCTGTTCTTATCGAATCAACCCCTCCCAACTTTAGTTTTATGAGTCAGGAAAGAATGCATAAGAAAGGGGGTGGAGTTGCTATTCTGTTCAATGATTCCCTTCAATGCAGGAAGACATCGTATGGAAACTTTGATTCTTTTGAATATGTGGCCCTTCGGCTGAAATGCTCCTCTCGAGCTCTGTTCCTAAATATCTATAGACCACCCAAATACTGTGCAAGCTTTTTTGATGACTTTACTGAACTGCTTGTCTATAGTGTGTATTGACTTTGACCGTCTAGTCATTGTTGGTGATTTTAACATCCATGTTGACAACCCCCAGGACAGAGGGGCTAAATAACTGTTTTGTGTTCTTGATAGCTATGGACTGACTCAGCATGTGACGGAGCCCACGCACAATAAGGGGCACACTCTGGACTTAATTATCTCAAAGGGTGTGAATATCTCTAAGGTTGTGGTGACTGATGTTGCACTCTCTGACCATTCCTGTGTTTTCTTTGAGAGCTCTATTTCTGTTCACAAAAATGTTCAAAAAGAGGTAACCACAAAGCGATGTTTAACTGAAAATACTAGGGAAATGTTTACTCAGAATTTCTCTTCCACACTTGCCCCTGCCAACATCTCAGTAAATGAGCTAGTAGATCATTTTAATTCAAAAATTAAAAATGTTATAGATGCCATTGCTCCAACTAAGGTAAAGGAAGTGACTGGCAAGAAAATATCTCCATGGAGAAAGGCCATGAGCGTGAAAACAGAAAAAAGAGAATGTCGAAAAGCTAAACGCAGGTGGCGAAAAACAAAACTCCAGGTTCACTTTGAAATCTATAAAGAGAGACTTGGCCTTTATAATTTGGAATTGAAAAACGCACGACAATCGTTCTTCTCTGACATCATTACCAAAAACAAAAACAACGCACGTGCCTTGTTTGCTACTGTCGACAGACTAACTAACCCCCCAGTGTCAGTAGCCTCTGAATTGCTATCTACCAGGGCGTGCAATGATTTTGCCTCCTTTTTCACTGACAAAATTCAGAAAATCAGACAAGCAGTCAGTGCCTCTGCATCAGGAACAGCAAATGTGTTGTCCCTATCTCCACTTAACATCAATTCAGACATCATGACACAGTTCCATCAGATTAATGATAAAAACCTAGAGGACATTATTCAACTTCTGAAATCCTCCTCCTGCTGCCTTGATATTATTCCAACAGGATTTTTCAAAGATGTTTTGCCTTGCATGGCCTCAGATCTACTTCATACAGTAAACAAATCTCTTCACTCAGGTATTTTTCCACAGGCCCTGAAAACTGCAGTCATTAAACCGCTCTTAAAAAAGAATAATCTAGATGCTTCAGTAATGAACAATTACAGGCCCATATCAAACCTCCCATTTCTAGGTAAAATCATTGAAAAAGTTGTTTTTCAACAGTTGAGTAATTTCTTGCATTTAAATAACTGTTTTGATGTGTTCCAGTCAGGCTTTCGTCCAAACCACAGCACTGAGACTGCTCTTGTAAAGGTCTTTAATGACATCCACTTAAACACAGACAGTGGCAGAACTTCAGTGTTTAGTATTATTAGATCTCAGTGCTGTGTTTGACACTGTTGACCACAGCATATTACTAGACCGACTGGAAAACTGGGTGGGACTTTCGGAAACAGTTCTGAATTGGTTTGAATCCTACTTAAAGGACAGAAACAACTTTGTTTCTATAGGTAAATACACATCTGAGTTGACAAATATGACATGTGGGGTTCCTCAAGGCTCCATCTTGGGGCCTCTTCTCTTTAACATCTACATGCTACCACTGGCTCAGATAATGAAGAACAACAAAATAAGTTACCATAGCTATGCAGATGACACACAAATTTATGTGACAATTTCACCAGGAGACTATGCTCCAATTCAAACACTGAGTAAGTGCATTGAACAAATCAATGACTGGATGTGTCAGAACTTTCTCCAATTAAACAAAGATAAAACTGAGGTAATGGTTTTTGGAGCCAAGTCAGAACGTTTAAAAGTTAGTGCTGAGCTTCAGTCTGCAATGTTCAAAACAACAGATAAAGCCAGAAATCTAGGTGTAGTCATGGACTCTGACCTGAGTTTCAACAGTCACATTAAAACAGTTACTAAATCAGCCTACTATCACCTAAAGAATATATCTAGGATTAAAAGACTAATGTCACAGCAGGATTTGGAAAAACTTGTCCATGCTTTTATCTTCAGTAGACTCGACTACTGCAATGGTGTCTTCACAGGTCTCACTAAAAAATCTATTAGGAAGCTGCAGCTGATTCAGAACGCCGCTGCTCGAGTCCTCACTAACACTAAGAAAGTGGATCACATCACTCCTGTTCTGAAGTCTTTACACTGGCTTCCTGTGTGTCAAAGAATAGATTTCAAAATACTGCTGCTGGTTTATAAAGCACTGAATGGTTTAGGCCCAAAATACATTTCTGACCTCCTGCTAAATTATGAACCATCCAGATCTCTCAGGTCTTCAGGGACTGGTCAGCTTTCTGTCCCCAGAGTCAGAACTAAACATGGTAAAGCAGCGTTCAGTTATTATGCTCCAAATATCTGGAACAAACTCCCAGAAACCTGCAGGTCCGCTGCAACTCTGACTACTTTTAAATCCAGGCTGAAGACTTTTCTTTTTGTCGCTGCTTTTAATTGAACTATTCATATTTTAGACTGCACTGTAACTTTTATCCATGTACTTTTTTCTTTTAATGTTTAATTGACTGCCATGTATTTTTTTCTTTTAATGTTTATTTTATTAGCTTTTCTTTTTAATGACTGATTTTAAATGCCATTTTCTTAATCTCATTTTTTGTAAAGCACTTTGAATTGCCTTGTGTTGAAAAGTGCTATATAAATAAACTTGCCTTGCCTTGCCTTGCCTTGCCTTGCCTTGCCTTGCCTTGCCTTGCCTTGCCTTGCCTTGCCTTGCCTTGCCTTGCCTTGCCTTGCCTTGCCTTGCCTTGCCTTGCCTTGCCTTGCCTTGCCTTGCCTTGCCTTGCCTTGCCTTGCCTTGCCTTGCCTTGCCTTGCCTTGCCTTGCCTTACTGTATCTTATAAATTCCCATTTGTTCTAAGCAGGGAGGTTTCTTAATGTGTGCATAACTTGAATGTATTAAATCGATACATATATATTAAAAAGTGTGTGTCCCTCCAGGTTGTTGGAATCGCTGAACACCAGTAATGTCAGAGTTGAGTGGGAAGGTCCAGACCGTCCTGGGCCTGGTGGATCCGGACCAGCTGGGCCGCACAATGACCCACGAGCACCTGACCATGACCTTTGCGTGCTGCTACTTCCCCCCTCCTCAAGGCGACGAGGCGGTGGCGGAGAACCCGTTCCAGATGCAGCACATGCACTGGCTGAGGCAGAACCCCTACAGCTGCCACGAGAACCTGCTGCTGCAGCAGGAAGTCCCCGCCGTGAGGGACGAGCTGCTGGCCTACAGGAAGGCCGGCGGGGGAACTATCGTGGAGAACACGACCACAGGCATCGACCGGGACCTGCCCACCCTCAAGCAGCTCTCCAAGGACACAGGGGTCCACGTCATAGCAGGAGCAGGGTACTACGTGGACTGCACCCACACTGAGGCCACCAAGAGAATGAGTGTGGAGAAGGTGAGGCCCAGTCTGGTTATGGTAGCTGCCAATCTGCACGAAATCTGTCATTCAATCTGTCGAAAAACATCTATATTGTGGAAACTTAAAGAGATAAATAGTCCCCAAAGGCATAATTTGTTTATCAGTTACTCACCCAGTTCTAAATACACTCAGTGTTCACAACACACTTCAAACAGATACTAGTATCAGCCTGAATACATGTGTTTAGGAGTGCGCAGACGACTGGATAAATAGGACTTTTAATTATACTGCACTCGCTGCTAATTTGCTTCTAAAGGGATGTTTTGATATATTTTTGCTGTTTAAACACTGCCCCGATTTACATCAATGTATAATGAATCTCAGATTTTGGATTCTTTCTTCACAGAGAAGGCATGCAAGAAAAAACAAAATCTTTAAGAATGCAAGGTAACAGAGAGCGATTAATTGGTATAAGAATGGTCTTTTGTGGAGTGAAGTATTCCTTTTATCAGCGTTTTTTTTTTTACATGTGTGTCCTAAATTTGCCACTGGTACTGAATGCCTCAGTCATAAGACAGGAAGGACATCCTGCAACAATTTGTAGTGCTGACGAAATGTCCCCTATTCTCTCAGCACATTCTGTTATGTTCTTTTCCATCTCTGTATTGATTTGAACAGGTTTTACGGCCCGTCTAAACTACAGGCATAAAAAAATCTTGAAGCTGGGCGTGTCTGAGGCTTGCCGATTTCTCGCGACCAACAACCAATCAGGAATCTCCCGCCCGCCCCCGGCATACAAAGCAATAGCAATGTTAAAACAAAGTAAACTGGATATACAATCCCCAAACAGGCGAAAACCTACCAGTTTCACCCACTGTCTCTGCCACCTCCCCCGATGCCTCGCTCCTCCGGTTTGTATCCAGGTAGATGAACAGAGACTGATCATACAACACCGGGTGATTCACTACCGCTATAATGAATTTTCCCTCCATTTTTTTGAATATGAGGAAATGACCTGCGTAGTCTCTCCCAGCATACATGCGGTTTGATTGGCTGGCGCTTGTACTGTCAGATTTGCATACGCAGGATTTGATTGGCTGATGCCAAGCATCGAGCCTCAAAAGTTGAACATTGTTCAACTTTTG
Organism: Gymnodraco acuticeps; assembly: GCF_902827175.1. Taxonomy (NCBI): domain Eukaryota; kingdom Metazoa; phylum Chordata; class Actinopteri; order Perciformes; family Bathydraconidae; genus Gymnodraco; species Gymnodraco acuticeps. Next base: position 97,823 of record NW_022990908.1, read on the forward strand.
ATGCCGATAGATGCTCGTGATGCTTGCAAAGCCATGCCATGCTCCCCACAATGCAGTTCGGCGAAGTTTAAAAATCTTCTACGTCACCCCATTCAAATGAATGGGCGAAGCGTTGAAAGCATTTTTCGATGCCTGTAGTGTAGACGGGCCGTTAGGAGCAGAGATGGGGTCGTTACTAAAAAAAAGCAATATATTACATATTACATATTACTTTTAAAAAAAAAAGTAATATAGTACACTACTTCGTTACTAGATAAAGTAACTCGTTACTTTACTCGTTACTTTACTCGCAGGGCCGGCCCGCCCCTACAGGCAGATCACGCAGACTGCGGCGCACCTACAGTGTGCGCGCCACAGTTTTGCCTCTGCGAGACTCCACTTGCACCCCCAATTACTATTGCATTAAGGAAGACATAACACACTTTTTATATGCTCTAAAATAGGCTACCAGCCTACCACAACAAGCTAACAGTCTGTGAAACGTAAATACACTAATTAATGAAACCAGTTCAAGACGCATTATTCTTATCATTCTTTATGAGCGCATAACGGTAAGGTATCTAATGACTTATTTAGTAGTCCATAACTTAGTAACAGAGATGGTCAAACTAAAGTGGTAGAGACATGGCAGAATTCCTACAATGAAGCGGGGCATTGAACTGTTCACCCGTGAGAGGGCGATCAACAAAAGAGAGCGAGCGGCCCCGTTGAGGGAGTTTACAGATGAAAAGACTCAGCCATGTTTATGCAGCACTGCACGTGGAGATGTGGTCTCGCAAATCGCGCAGATTACATAGGCCTACATGTATATACACCGATATAAACCTGCGGCGGAAACCCCTCTTGTCTGTCAGTGAGTGTGATTATTTTATAAAAGTAACGAAGTAACGCATGTCGGGGCAATGTTAGTAACTGTAGTGTGATTACTGAGTTATAAAAAAGTAACGCGCTACACTACTTCGTTACCGGCATACGTAATATTAGTACAGTAACGCGTCACTTTGTAACGCGTTACACCCAACTCTGGTTAGGAGTTATGCACTAAGAATCGGCATTACACATCACATGTCACTTGTTAGACGCTTTTATCCAAAGCGACCCACTGAGCCACAGCCTCCCTGCAATCTTCATATATGTTTAAATACTATCATTTAAATATGCTCTTTCCATGTGCATTACCCCTGTTAAAGGGACAGAATCAAGAAAAGAGTCATTTTAATGCACTAATACGTCAGTAAACAGGTTTTATTTCCTGCCGGTCAGCTCACAGACATCATCGTCAGCGAGGTGCTTCACGGCGCCGACGGTACTGACATCCGCTGCGGAGTGATCGGAGAGATCGGCACCGGCTGGCCCATCACTGAGAGTGAGAGGAAGGTGCTGAGGGCCACAGCTCACGCTCAGACACAGCTGGGCTGCCCCGTCATCATCCATCCCGGCAGGAACCCCGCGGCTCCGGCTGAAGTCCTGCGGATTCTCCAGGAGGCTGGTGGTGACATCAGTAAAACTGTCATGTCACACCTGGACAGGTTAGAGGTCCATAGAAAACAGTTAGGGGTTGTTGACAGTGTATTCAGTCTTTAAGATATAAACATTATTGAATTTAAAATCACAATTAGAATTTTCACTCAGTATTTCCTGTCCTACATAACTTTTGTTCCCAATACTAAACAAAATGCCGATTATTACATTTGAACATTTCCCAGAAAAACAGTTCCTGTTAACCGTCATAATACGATCCAGACGATTTCCTGATGGCATACATTGTGAAATTCAGTAAAGAAGCAGCTACAGGCTGCATATTTAAAGTGCTAACATCCAGTGCACATTCAGCTACTTTTTACCTCTACACTCATATCTAACTTTACTCTCCGTCACTGAAAAGCTTTGGACTTGGACACAGGATAAACGTTTGCTTTTAAATGTAGCATCTATCACTTTTGTTCCAGTAACCTTTTCGGCTCTTCCTGCAGGACTATATTTGATGATGGTGAACTGCTTGAGTTTGCGAAGCTTGGGAGTTACCTGGAGTACGATCTGTTTGGAACAGAGATGCTGGACTACCCCTACAACCTGGAGGTGGACATGCCCAGTGACAGCCAGAGAGTGAAGGCGTGAGTAACACAGAGCAGGGTTAAACTTTCAGACTTACATCGTGATGGTATTGTGACGAGAAGTGCCAAACGGGAACAAGTGTGGTCACATTGATAGGATCATGTTACATTTTAATTATACATTTATTCTTATTGATGTAACATTGTCTTGCACTATTTGATATGTTTTATTTGTTTTATGTCCTATATATATTAATGTTCCACTGTTGAAGGAGCCTGTGACCTAAGTCTTTCATTGCCATATCTACACTGTAGCTAATGTGCAAATGACATAAAGCCTTGAATGTTGAATTTAATCTATTTATCTATTCTATATCGCTACCATAGGCGGCGCGTGAGGCTCAGGTTTGGGAAGGCAACATAACTTTTTTTACCTGACGCTGTCCGCCTCCGGCGTCTATAGAAAAGAGATCAACTCAGTGTGCGGAGTTTAAATCTCTCAAGTCATATTACAGGATAAAGGAAATACAGTTTAAACTGCCGTATGCAGAGAAGACGCCGACGTGTCGCACTTATCATTCATATCACATCATCAATCTGATCATCGATCATATAATATCATAATATATCATATATTTCCTTATCTGAGTCAGCTTTTCCAGCCGTATCTGGCCGTGCAACACTCACAGTGTCACATACTGTATGCAGAAGTATTATTTTAAGCAACACATTATGTTGACGAAACACTCGAGTCAAATGTAATTAAAGTCAGATCCACTCGTGTCTTAGACGTGAACGCGCTCTCAGCTGGTGAGAGAAACCCTGGCTTGATTTACCGAGTTGATAACCAGCGTCGTAGGACCGCTTAGCGAGATCTCGTTTGTTAGTTTGTTGTTGTTAGTTTGTTGTTGTTAGTTTGTTTGTTACTCAAACATATCCAGGGTATGTTGAACTGGCTTCGTAGTACAGGGCACAGGTGGCTAGCAGCGCTAATGTCAAAGACACAGACATTATACATTATATTTGTATTTTACCAGGATGCAGTGACACACATATTTGGGAAGGCTTAGCCTTCCCTAGCCTACAGCACCCGCCGCCCCTGATCGCTACATTAGTGTATATCACTTAGAGAAACATTATATTCTACTCCATGAGGAGAGGAGACAGCGTCCTATAGTTTTAGAGACACTAATCTCCCACTACTGTGACGTCATGCGTCAACAGGAGTGATGAATGATTCGCCACATGTTAGCCCACACAAACAATAATGTTTAACACTAGAACCGCCAGAGGTCGCTGTATACCTAAAACCGCAAACGGGTAAAATGTACCCGCTATTGATTTTCAAGGTACAATGTTCTTTTATTTATCATACAGAACAGTGAGTTTTGATCGCACAGGGATGAAACTTATACCAATATAATCTGTGGACTCTCAGCTCTTCATTTGATATCGTTTGTGCAGATAGCATGAAGTATAACATATCGCTAAGAGTGCTGATTTAAACGCTTGGTGTTAGACTTGTGTTTTGTTTAGGTACAAATCTCTCTATCTCTCTATCTATCTATAACTATCTATCGATCCATCTGTAATGTTCTGTTCTATGAACATATAATTGTTTACATAAACAGACGACACGGACTACTTCTCTCATTCCGAGTGTCCATCTTTATTCAACTGGCACGTAACCTGCACACATGCATTACGTCCTCAACGTGAGCTCAGTCATCCAAGATCTTGTATTCTCCAAGATGTTACACTATCTATAACTATCTATCTGTCTATTTCTCTCTCTATTCATATATCAATATATCTATCTATCTATCTCTCTCAATCTATCTATCTATCTATAAGGAACCGCAGTAGATAAAAGGCGTTGCTATAGCAACACGTTATGTTTACGCTGCATTTTCTATGAGGTAAATATTACCCGCTGGCGGATATAGGTATAATGGCATTTTGGCGATTTTTTCAATCTGACTTCATATTGACAATTGTTAACAACTGAGGGTGCTACATAACACACTTTCAGGAAAAGTCACGGACTGGGAGACTTTAATATGTTATTGAAAAAAAGTTACATACAATCTAAAAACAGCTGCGGGTAAAATGTACCCGTTGGCGGTTCTAGTGTTAAGGTCCCTCATTTTGTTTCTTTCTCCACCCTCAGCTTGGAGTTACTCGTGAAGGAGGGCTACGGCGACAAGGTACTGGTCGCACACGACATCCACACCAAGAACCGTCTCACAAAGTACGGCGGCCACGGCTACTCTCACATCCTAAAGAATATTGTGCCGAAGATGCTGATGAGGGGGATCTCGCAGCACCAGGTGGACAAGATCCTCATCGACAACCCCAAACACTGGCTGACCTTCAAATAAGCAAGAAAAGGGAGAAAATCAGAGAGCAATTTGATTAAGCAATTTTGTATCTTCACGCCAATAAATCTCACAATGAAGTCTTACGGCCTGTCCACACACAGGCATGAAAAAAATCTTGAGAAATCTTGATGCTGGGCGTGTCTGAAGCATGGCGATTTTTTGCGACCAACAACCAATCACATGAATCTCCCGCCCCCGACATACAATGGCAATGTTAAAACGAAGTAAACTGGATATAAAATCCCCAAACAGGCGAAAACCTACCAGTTTCACCCACTGTCTCTGGCACCTCCCTCCATGCCTGGTTCCTCCGGTTTGTATCCCGTTAATAGTTCTGGTCGTAAAGAACCGGGTGATTTGCTACCGTAATTTCTCGTTTGGAATATGAAGAAATGAATTGCGGTCTGGCTCTCCCAGCTTACACGCGGTTTGATTGGCTAGCGCTTGTACTGGCGGGATTTGCATAAACGGGATTTGAAAGATTTTTTTCATGCCTGTGTGTGGACGGGCCGTTAGAATGAAGACAATGAGATGTTTGCAATAATCACAGTCCAAACTCTTGTTTAAATATGCTTTAAGACGCTAAAACCAATGTGTTGTTTGTGGATTAATTTGTCACCAGTGTCAACACTTATTGTCAAGCATTGTCTTTCGAATTGAAAAATTAACAGGCTGTTGTTTCATCCAGCGGAGAGGCTTTTTTTATATAAAGACCCTCATTAATTAAAACTTGATTTTATATTTGTGATCATATATTATTCACTTTTCTCGAAATAAAGCTTTAGAGGATCACAGTGCCTCATTAGCACTGTTTTAGTCCCATTTATGTCACCAAAAATCGAATTGTCTTGCAAACGCGAATGCAATCTAAAACAGATATTTTTTCTTTCTCTGGAGGAATTATCTACAGTTGTGCTCTCAATGTCAATGTTGTAGCAAAATGCAAAGATGTTTTTGGAGAATAAATAATGAGCGTGGCAGTAATCAGTATGCCGCTCTGCTCTCGATGCGGCTGTGTTAGATGAGTTGTCCTGTTGCCCCTCAGTGGGTGTCTGGGTGTCAATGGGAGGCTGACTGGATGAAGGACATGTTCTCCTCTCTTCTGGGAACAGGTGGCCTCACAGGGTGACTTCGCCACATGATCAATGGCATGATCGCCACAAGTGACTGTGCGCCGTGAAAAAACATCTAACTTTGATTAATCTTCAGAGAGGATTACAAAATGAGACAGAAGGTTTATTTTTGACATGATTTTGTACACATTAGTTGACAGTCTTATATGAACGGGCTTCACAATCGGCGGGCGGATCAATGAACATCAAGGAAACATTTCTGTCAATGTGACTAAGCACCAGACCATCCTGTTACCAGTTGTCATATTGAGACGAGTTAAAATGGTTATTTTGTCACAGTGCTTCAATTTGAGCACCAGGATGGCCCTTTACAGAAGAATTTCTATGCTGCGCAGAGTTCAAATGTCATCGTCTATAATCATGCATTACTACGGCTTTTAAAATGTTCACTCAAAATGCAACAACCAACAATTATTTTTGAAAAATAAAGCACACATGGACTAATAACAGTGTAAACAGAGTGGTGATTATGTGAGTATATATAATTAAGTGCTGAGGCCAATACATTGAACTTTCAGTCTACATTCACTCATGTTACCACGGCAGCATGTACAGTATGTTTTACAAATCAGGGTGCAATAGCGACACAATCAATCTCACAAGTGTACAATTCAACCCTGTATAATTTAATAGTGAGCTCTTTGCTGTTTCAAAGTACAGTTCTTTATTTATTTTTAAAATGACGTCCTCCACATCCTTCTGGACTTTTTTGCAGGATGTAAATGGTGAGCTCTGCCTCTAATAATCCAGCTGACAGTGATTTGAGCATGAGCGGTGAAGTAAGCTATGCAGAGCAGATCTTTACCCCCTGCAGAGCATCTGTCCAGTGTTTCAGTCAGCGTACAACATGAAGCCGGAAAAAGTGCTGTACTTGTTGTTGTTGCCCCCGTGCGCCTTTCCACCGTCCAGCTTGATGTAAATCTCGTCCCCGGGCTCAAGGTGCAGGACAACACTGTTGCTGGCGTAGTCGTAGTTCTGGTCGGCGTCCTGGGCGATGGCACTGGCTCTCACCTGAAAGGGAAACATTTCTGCTGATGAAACATGTCTTTATTTTAAAATCAGAACCGAGGACAGCTCCATCAGTGACGACATTTCAAATGTGGAACAACTTTACTGAAAGCATGTTTAAGTATCCGGAAAATGTGTTCTTTCAACCATGCGTAAAATGGAGAAACTACAGATTGGTTAATCAAATAATGTCTTTTCACCGTGTATTCAAAACACAGACTAAATAGTAAAGCTATAACAAATTGTAATATTGGTATTTTATTAAACCATAAAGTGTCTTACCAGGTTGTTTTTGCAGAGGTCAGCCCACATGCTGGTTCCATCTCCTCCTCGCATCAGCACATGGTAAACAAAAAAGTAAATCCCCGGTATTGAGCTGGTGAATTTCCCTGAAGAGGGGTCATAGTGGTTGCCCAGATTTGTGACTACGTCGTCAAATTTCAACACTTCATATCCCTCGTGCTGCTTCTTCAGTCCTGCATAAAACGCAATCTTTGGGATTGTGTTGTAAGTAGCAGCACTGATGGCTCCGTTAGGCTCGTTTAATCCAGGTGCTCCGGGTGGACCCGGTACCCCTCTAGTTCCGGGCGGACCAGCAGCTCCAGGGGGCCCGGGCACGCCAACAGGACCCCTCGGACCCATCCTCCCGACGCGCCCCGGCTCTCCTTGAGGACCTTGGATGAAAGTCGGAAGCGACTGAGCGAGTCGGTTCTCTTTGATGGTGTTGGTTGTCTTGGCTGTGTCCGTGGCCGCGGTCCCGTGGGAGTCGCACACCATTTGACAGGACCCCAGCATCTCGTAGCGGGCAGGTGTCCCGGCGGCGTTCACCACCACCGGGATCAGAACCACCAACACCAGCACCAGCGCGACACCACAAACACCAGTTGCGATCATCTGCACTCTGCGGATTCGCTGTGTTCTCCGGAGCTGATGGTCTTCCAGCCTGCTTGTTGACGATATTTTGCTGAGAGAATAATTTCACCTGCTCTCGTTTTATACCGCAACTGCTGGAGATAAAATAGTCCTTTAAATTTGTGTGCACATAAGTAACCATCCACAACTTTTACGCGCTGCAAAAACTCTCTAACCGATTCATCTCAACTCTCCCCCTGTGAGAAAAACAACAACAAAGACTAACAGGAAAAATGACACAATCTGCATTTAATTAGAAAGCCCAAAGTCAGCTGCTCAAGTTTCTGCCCTCCACGGTGCCACAGGAGAGAATAGGCTAGACATAAACCGTTACTGCTTCTGTGTTTGGAGAGTGAGGGGAGGGGTGGAGGTGATGGATGGGATAGAATCCATGCATTTCTTCAATCAAAAGAGAGGAAGGGAAACATATAAAAACATTGATGTAACTTTGAAGCTATGACACGTGACTGCTTTATTTTATGCATTTGTTTGTTGAGTCAGGAGTTAACCTTATCATTAAACAGGGTTTTAACACCACTTGTATATTGATTGCTGTAACGTTACATCCCACAACGTGTTATTAAAACTCAAACTAAAAGGTCTTCATCATAATTAGGCCCATTAAAGATACAAAAAAAGCTATACTCCTTTGGCACCTGGTCACACCTCAATGGCTCCCTGTGTCCAATTGATCACTTGGAGAAAATCTATAGAGCCACTGAAGGAAAGGAGGGAGTCTAGAAGCTGGCAGTGAAGGATGAATTCACCAAATATATTCTGATGAAATGACTGAATGAGGTGTTTAGAAGATAAATAGGACGAGATCACTTAATCAAGTAAAGATGGGAATTCAGAAGTTAAACATTAAATTGTTAGTTGTATTATGAGTCTAAATAACTCGTGTTTTAGATACATGTTTTTATTCATGTTAAACAGACTTTTTAATTATTTAGGAATGACCAAACCTTAATATGAATTTTTAATATTCAAAACAAAATGTCCTGTCAAAAGAAAGTGTTTGTTTCTTTAAGTTTGAGTCATGAAGGGCTAATTCTCGTGGAATAGGGCAGATGATGATGTGCTCATGAATTCAGAGGCTGTCACTCCAAGTCGATGGCTCCTCATGCCATGTGGAGAGATGGATGAACAGGAGGGAAAAACACGGATAACGTTGTTTGTTTGGGAGGAGCGAGGCTTTGATTGCAGCCCGAATGAGATTCTATGTCACAAATGCAACGGTTGAATCCAGGGGCGGACTGGGAGGAAAAAGTGGCCCGGGTATTCATTGACAGACAGGCCTACTTAATGCGCGGCATGTATCGGCCGGCTGGCGACGAAAGTATGTTTCTTAACAAAAAACCTTATGTATTTAATGTTATTTTGGACCATTATTCATATAGTAATCACATTACCTGAGCCCTTGCATTGCCTAGAGCAAAATAGTTACAGCATATATTTATTCATTTTAATGTTAACAGATCATTGATGCAATAACATTTGGACCCAATTTGCCTGCATGGAATAAAACATGGGCGTAGGAAGCATCCTCAATGTGGGTGAGACAATTTAATAGGGGGTGTGGGCAGGTGGTGGACCTCACCTCCTCTAGGGGGGTCCGGGGGCATGTTCCCCCGGGAAGATTTTTTTTTTTAAATGTTGAAGTTAAATGCATCAATCTGGTGCACTTTGAGAGCAAAATTATTTTTGCATTTCAACACGTTCTTCTCCACAGCCGCGCGACCTCTGAGTCAGACGTCACTTCCCCCTTTTCTATCCTACGGGTACAGCCACTCCCCCTGAACCCTATTTCCCTGCCAACCCCCCCCCCCCCCCCCCCTATGCAAGCCCCTCCATCTGAACCCAGGACTTGCTACAATACTGTATACTGTATACACAAACTATACAAAAACGCCTTTACGCTTTGGAGCTTGTTTATCCATCTGTAAGCAACTGCCAGCTAGGTCTCTCAGTCACTCACTCTGATCGTTCACTGCGCAGTGACAGCTGCTACGGGCCTGATGTGTGAAAGTGAAACTATCTGATATATAGAACATAGGTAGCCTATCAACACGCCTATCAAACACCCCTCCAGGGAGTGGGCCGGTAGGATTTTTTTTTTACATTTTCTTTTTGGCCCTCCGGCCCACGCACAGCACCGGCCCACCGGGAAAACTCCCGGTATTCCCAATGGCCAGTCCGCCCCTGGTTGAATTGTGATCTCAAAAAGTGGCATACAGAAATGTTTAGTTCAAATGGATGTTCATTTAAATTTTTTTTAAAAAGTTTGGTTTTTGTCACAGAATTATTATTTTTAAATCATTAAAATGTATTTGCTTGAGAGACAATGAGGCTAAATATTTAATTATGTACCATATCTGTATCTCTGGTTTCTCAAGATATGTATGAATACATATGACCCATCGTTTTTGGGTACTTTTGATAATATTTTTCCTCATCGAGGTTGTGAGCCATGAGTTGGTGGAGAGTGGAGACCAAAACAAAGCTAAAAGGATAATAAATGTTGGACTTACATTTATTTGGTGGCAAAATGACCGTACAAAAAAATAATTTGATCCCATTTCAAAAACTTTCATTTGTGGCTGAAACCAGAAAAACACTTTCTCGAATACACTCGCAGCAAGTATGTCTGTCAATCAATCTGCCACTTCGGTCCAAAGTAAAATATCTCAACAACTACTCACAAATTCACAAGACATTTTATCTTGGAACTAACATCTTATCATATTTATAATTTGTCCAATACTTAATGTTTAGTTACTAAACATTAAGTATTGGACAAATTATAAATATTCTCATTTATTATATTATATTCTCAAATTCTCATTTAGTACTAATGAGACAATATTAGCATAATGACATGATAAGCCAAGAGGATGATTATGGTAAACATTGTCTCTGCTGAACATCAGCATGTTACCTTTGTCATTGTGAGCGTGTTAACATCATGGGCATTGGTTAGCATTCTGAGTTGGTGCAGTTCATGTCAAATGAGAACAAATTCTGAAAGTTTGTAACAAAAAGACTGGAAATAACTAGGATGTCAGATATGAATACAAAAAGAAGCAATCTTCTAACAATTTTGAATTAAAAAAATGTATTTGAATTGTAACCAATATTTGCTTTGGTTGTTAATATATATTTTTCCTGTCTACATTTCCTGCTTTTCCTTTTGTTTAGTTTAATTCATTCATCTTTGGTACAGCTGACAATGGTCTGGGAGGGCACTGCCGTTGATTTAAAATATATTATAATTTCCAAAAGAGCACACGTTTTCTGTGGGATGGGTGTAAAGTGAGAAATAGAATAGTATATAAAGAATAGTAGACACACTCACACAAACAAAGTAGGACATACTGTGGCGGCTATGAGTCAGCGAGCACTTGTTAGTGGTCAGGCTCTCTCCCTCCAGTTGGCACGGGCCTCCAGTGACTCAGGGAGACTTGTCGACCGGGAGCCAAAGTGAACAGCAGTGTCAAAATCCACCAAAAGCTGTGGGAAGAAGACGAAACTTGTATTAGCTGTTCACAGTATCACAACAAATGAATCACAGTGCACATTTTCCATATCTGTTATTAAAAAAAACATATCCAAAGTTGACTTTCATCACTCTTTTCCAGCACAAGTCCTGAGTAGCTCACCGTGTTGAAGGATTCCTCCGGTGGTGAAGGGCTGACAGATTGTTTTGAGTCTCGACTTCATTTACAACCAGTCAGGCAGGAGTCCTGGGGGAGCCTGATGATTTTTTGACATCCGGACAAGCAGATGTTCAGAGGACATGAATAAAACATACAGCCCATCTGACCAGAGACCGAAGACTTTCAGAGTGTCTAATGGAATCTGAGGCGTGATTTTAATTCCTCTTTCTGATAAGTGTGATGCTGAATGAAATATGTATGATATTTATGTAGCCTGGCCTGGGTGGCTAAGTAGGGTTCAATTGTTTATCGCAATCAAAGCTGAGACAGGTTTGTCAGAGGAGGTTTGTGATGAATGGGAAGGGAAAGTGAATGGACCTCCCATTACCGGCCAGGAATACAAACAGAAATATTATGTGACTATTGACACCAAAGTGTTTAACAACAGCTAAAACAGCATGTGTGCCGGGCAGCGGATAAGTCCTTCAGTACTTTTCACACCTTCTGCTCTTTCAGAAATGAGTGTTCCTTTTTTCTTTTCCAACAGAATGAATAAGCGGGGCTCAACAGTTCAGCTCAGCGGGGGGGGGCAACAGAATGTGTTACCGCACCACCCACTCAAAGCCGGTCCTGTACTGTATTTAAGATGGAGAGGAGAGGCAATCAAAATAATCCAGGGCGGGACTTGAGTTTCATACTGGAGAGCAGCGATTCAAAATTCATTCAAAATCAAAGTCTTTGTGTTGTTTCATTTTATTATGCGTCTCCAGTCTACAGCCAAACAATACCTTTAAAACCTTTATTTTGATTTGTATTAATTTCCTTGTTTCACTGTGCTGCTGGTATTTAAAAGTGTGCGTTCATGTAGGCTACTCTCGGTGGATTTATGAAAAAATACACGTAAGGTCTTAAAATATTTTACAGTGAGATCTTCCCACCGGAGGGAAAACTAAGCCAAATAAAATCTAAAAAGGTTATTAAAAACTTCAAGCATTTCAGGTCACTCCTGTTGTGTGTAATATAAGTTTGTGTGCATGTAAATGGTCTGCAAATGCTAAAATCCCAAAGTTCCGCACAGAGGTAGTTTCTCTCCTACAAATTCCCCCCGCCTGAAACGCCTGGATTGTAGTCCTTTGTTTACATCTGCAACATAGTGACATCACTATGTAACACTCGTGTTTCTATTTTCTATCGATCCAACACATTGTACCTGATAGGTTAAGTGTCTGGACCCCTCTAAGCGGTTAACTTATCACAACATAGCCGGCCAGATAACCAATCAGAGCAGACTGGGCTCTGGTTTCAGTTGCAATAGGTGCTGCAGCACAGGCAGTATATGAGAAAGATGAAGATCTTTTTAAACAATAAAGCATGTAAACATGACACAGTAGAGGCACAAAAACAAATGTGAATCTGGAAATGAGCATAAATATGTCCTCTTTAAAACAAATGAATAATCTGACAACAATGTAAGAATATTTCACTTGTTTTCCATGCATGTTTCAGATATTACCTTTGCAATTTCCACACTGTAACATACAAATATCCTATAAAATACTACAGTAAAACAAATACCCAATAGATTATTCTGTACACTGAAAGCAATCTGAGGACTGGTTTATAAACCATGACATACTTAAAGGGTCAATTTGATATTGCAAAGTATAGAAAAACTTCAAACAGTCTTTTTTATGACTTTATATTTGTGAGGAACATAAAATGAAATAAGAAAATACTGTGGCTGTTTGGTGGTGTGTGTAACTGTCTCGCAGGAAATGCTCGCCCCCTGCAATCCAGGGCGGGTTTTATTTGCTCACAATAAAACGTTATGTATTGCAACCTGGAGAACAGGATTACAACAAAGGATTATAACAAAACCAAATCCCCTGTGCAACAAAAAAAACAAGTAGATTGATTTTCATCGAGATGTCAATCGATGAGCCGTTTCGTTCATGGTGTCACATTTTCTGCCGATGAGATTGAGCGGCAGTAAGGGGCTTAGTGGCAAATACAATCGAGCAGTGTAAACATACAGAGGGCCGCAAGAGGCAGATCAATGGCTCCAGTCTGGGATTGATTAATTACCCCAAGAAAGAGACTGAGGTGTAAGGGCACTGGAGAAACCTGATCAGAACAAGATTTATCACCAATCTCTGCATCATCTCTCCCTCCTCCTCACTCTTTGCTTCTTTTTCTTTTAAAGCTGCCCTTCTCCATTGACTTGAGTTTGTCATTTGAGATTGTGAATGACTTTTAAAAAGAATGGTAAACCTAGTCTTCATGTTATAAAGTGTTGGCTTACCATATAATCCTCTGAGTAATTCACTTGTATCAATTGAGCTTTATAACCCATAGAGTTTTAGAAATTAGGCACAAAAAAAATACATAACTACAAATTCATTTCTAATGTTGCAGTGCCATGAGGGAGTTCCTTAGCTTTAAGGTAATTACGGTTTAAAAGGTTAAGAATGAACTTTGACACTTCATTTTAGATTAAATCTTCACAGGCTACTCTGGGGGATATTAAGATAAGAAGATGAACGCCACTCTAGTATGTTAAATATAATTCTACAGCCCAAAGCTTAGCACAGGGGTGTCCAACTGCGGCCCGTGGTCCATTTTTAATTGGCTCGCAGCTAAATCTAAAAGTATAATTGAATATGACCCACTCATGAAACGTGTGCTTTTCTTATATTGTACTTCTTAAATGTACATCTTAAATGTACATGTTAAAGATAAGCCCACTTTTCAAATAAATTCATACAATTAAAGTTGAAACCAAAAGTCTTGGTTGTTTAAAAAAAGCCCAATAATTTATTTACATAACAAGCTTGAACTATACCCTTCCAATTGCCCCTTATTATAAGCAATCTCAGTTCTGTTTTAAGGAATGAGCTGCCAAATAATAAATTAAACCCTATGGAAAGCTGTGATTTTTTCTTTCTTAATGCATATTGAAGTATCAAGCAAAATGTACCTACATTTGAGTGCTTTTCTAATTTACAATATAACTTAAGAGGCAATATACCTCACCTCTAGTGAGCGGCCCAGCCCTTCGTATATTTTTCTGTATGTGGCCCTCAGTGAAAAAAGTTTGGACACCCATGACTTAGCACAAAGCCCGGAAACAGGTGAGAAGCGCTATATGCCTCGGTATGAAGGAACAGAATCACCATTTTAGCAACTCTCATGCAAAGAATAATAATAATAATAATAATAGCAATAATAATAGCCAGAAAGTGACAATTCACAACGGAATCAAATAAATAAATAAAAACGAAATGGCTGTTTTTTTAAAATCCCGAGACGTATTGCTGATCTCATACATCAGATTTTCTTTCAGAACAACAACGATCAATCACATGAGGCAGGAAGCTAACAATATTTCCCCCCCTCAGATCTGCAATCACACAACCACTCCAATCATTGTGTTCAACATAATGACAGCAACGTCAACCTGAAGTAGTGACTACACTTCATACCTTCAGAGAACATGCAGCTGTTGATTGGAGGTGCTCATGGTTCCTCTGACTCCTTTACATTTCCCAGAATGCATCAGATCCACTGTTGGCAGCATAATGCTCACATGCAGGACAAACCCAGAAACAGACCTGGACAATTTAGTCTTTCTTCAATTTCTTGGTAATCTTCATTGTTTGCTAAATCTGTGAGATTTTCTTCAATGACATCCACTTAAACACAGACAGTGGCAGATCTCAGTGGGGTGGGACTTTCGGAAACAGTTCTAAATTGGTTTGAATCCTACTTAACCGGGTGGGACTTTCGGAAACAGTTCTAAATTGGTTTGAATCCTACTTAAAGGACAGAAACAACTTTGTTTCTATAGGTAAATACAAATCTGAGTTGACAAATATGACATGTGGGGTACCTCAAGGCTCCATCTTGGGGCCTCTTCTCTTTAACATCTACATGCTACCACTGGCTCAGATAATGAAAAACAACAAAATAAGTTACCATAGCTATGCAGATGACACACAAATTTACATAACCATTTCACCAGGAGACTATTCTCCAGTTAAAACACTGAGTAAGTGCATTGAACAAATCAATGACTGGATGTGTCAAAACGTTCTCCAATTAAACAAAGATAAAACTGAGGTAATGGTTTTTGGAGCCAAGTCAGAACGTATAAAAGTTAGCGTTGAGCTTCAGTGTGCAATGTTCAAAACAACAGATAAAGCCACACATATAGGTGTAGTCATGGACTCTGACCTGAGTTTCAACAGTCACATTAAAACAGTTACTAAATCAGCCTACTATCACCTAAAGAATATATCTAAATTATGAACCATCCAGATCTCTCAGGTCTTCAGGGACTGGTCAGCCTTCTGTCCCCAGAGTCAGAACTAAACATGGAGAAGCAGCGTTCAGTTATTATGTTCCAAATATCTGGAACAAACTCCCAGAAACCTGCCGGTCCGCTGCAACTCTGACTACTTTTAAATCCAGGCTGAAGACTTATCTTTTTGTCGCAGCTTTTAATTTAAACTGAGCCGTTGTGTTCATCAGTAAAGAGGAACTTCTGTGTGAACTATTCATATCTTAAACTGCACTGTAACTTTTTATTCATGTATTTTTTCTTTTATTATCTTTCACTGTTTTTAAATGCCTTTGTCTGAATGTCTTTCATTTTTGTAAAGCACCTTGAATTGCCTTGTGTTGAAAGGTGCTATATAAATAAACTTGCCTTGCCTACAAAACAATGTGGAAATCAGAGATATCTTACCTGAAACTGCTCGGAAAAAGTCCTCCTGATATGATTAAACTCTTAATAAGAAAATCTAATCATGGTCAGAAACACAAATCCTCTAGCTTGCAGATTAAAAACGATCACGTTTTAGTCGGAAATGTGTTTACCCTGAAAATATGAGTTTTTGGCTGTTGAGAATTGGCATTTTAGTATGGTAAAATGTGATTGCTTTTTTTCACGAGCCAGAAATTATTCTTCAATCTTATCTGTAAATTAACATTGATCAGTTTGAAGAAAAATAACGAAAAGTTTAGATTTTGAAATTCTTTCCTGTGAGTCTTTTATGACATGTTCTGTGGCATCACCCTTCATTTCCATGCTAAATTCCAGCCAAAGGTATGACTTAAACCAGCTCAAAGACTCCTATGGTCGTCACTGTCCGCCCATACAGAAAGATTAACAATATAATTGTCAACTAGCCAACGCTGTACAGGTCAGTCATATGAATTTCATCATATAAGACTGCACATAGTGAATAAAGAGCGGTCATTCTTAT
The DNA here is from genome assembly GCF_902827175.1 of Gymnodraco acuticeps. NCBI lineage: Eukaryota > Metazoa > Chordata > Actinopteri > Perciformes > Bathydraconidae > Gymnodraco > Gymnodraco acuticeps. Next base: position 114,234 of record NW_022990908.1, read on the forward strand.
AGCGCTGCTGCCTGATGCATGACTGTCCCTCTGCCACCCCTACATCTTCCCCCGAACTAATGATGACCTTTGATTCCCAAAAGATGTCAGGAAATGGGAGAAAAAAAACGCAAAGGCACCCAATTAATTTAGGGTGAAGAGGACTGGAACGTGTGAGCGCGTCATGCTGCTGGAGTGAACGGTGAGGAGCTCCAGGAAGAACACGGCTCGGTATAATTAGGATTCAGGAGGGCCATTGTCACTGATAATTAAAGCTGACAGCCACTGTGGAGTAGAGAGGAAGAGAGCAGGAAACATCTTCAAACTACATGCTTCACTTTAACACAATTTCTACATTTCAATCTCACACACCCTCACACATAACCTGCACTGCCATCCATCATTCCAACTACTTCATAAACTGCATACTAGGCAATAAAATAGAAGACAGATTAATAGAGACAATAAATGCAGCTGTTGGACACGTGTGGCAGCATTTTGAGACTCAAATCAAGATCAACAACATTATCAAAGGTGACAATTTCAGCACAGATGTGTATCTCAGAGATGTGTGTGTGAGGAGCAACTTCACTCTTTATTGTTTAAGTGGAATATGTCGATATTACTCGGCCAATTATGACTTCAGCCATTCCTAATGAGAAGGAATCCATAAATTTGGATCAGAACGCAATTATCTAGTCCAACAATGTCTCGCTTGCTAAAACATGTATCTATTTTTACGTGTATGTGAATACCTGAATGTGAGTGTGTATGCAGTATAATAACTTTTCCTTCAATTTGATTTCATTTTTTCTGTCAGATGCTTTAAAGCTGGACTCAACGATTCGGTAAGATTTATCAAATTCAGAGAATAACCCCTCATGGTCCGTCAGCAATCCATTTTGTGAGTGTGCTAAAAGACAAATACCTCTGAAAATAGAGAACCAACTAAGTTGCCTGGACAGAAACACACAACACTATAAATACTATAAGTGCAATGTCACTGTGGGACTAAATGGGTTTAAGGCATTTGATTGGTGGTGCAAGGTCAAAAGAGAAAGTACCTATTGGTGATGTTTTAAACTCTTAACACATGGGACAGCTCTTTCCAAAAACAACAAGACATTATAACAGCTGTTACATTTATTAAAACTACAAAATCACCTCTGAATCATCATGAAATAGCCATTTTTTTGCGTATTCTCCCTGTCAAGTACGTCCTGCAGGAATGTAAGATTATAGCCAGTTGTTCACATGAATGGTTTAAAAAGGCAGTCACCTTTTCCTTCATTTGTACCTATTTATATTAGCTTATTATTCACATTGACAGTCTATCGCTGAAATGCACAAATACACAGACCTTCAGTTCATAAATCCTTCAAAGTTGAAACCATATTTTTCATACCAAACTTTACACACGTTCTGAATTCATTCATTTCCAGTTTTTTCCCCAAACACAAAACAGTGGCTTGTTTACTGTGTGTGAAGTACCAGATGAGATATCTGTGGAGGCTGAAGTGTGTCATCACAGAGACCACAAGAGCTTACGTAGGAAAGGCACTAAATAGTGACAGATATATTCTGATTGGCCGAGTTCTTTTTGTTTTGTTTGGTGGATTTCGTCTCTAGTAAAAAGAGAAATGGACGAGGCCATTTAAGAATACTCCTCTGTGAATTTCTGGTGAAACTCCTTGACTTTGTTGAGCAGGATCTTCAGCTTGTCTGTCGATGGCAAGATGGTCATTCTAGGAAGGAATAGGAAAGGAAAGACAACATTAATATTTAAATGGATTTTCCAGAAACGCTTCAGAATCATCTTAGAAAAGTAATATTATGTCTCTTGTGTAAAGAATACTTTACACAAAGCCGTTTTTAGACATGGAAAATGTAACATTGATGGCATCAATCTGTTTAAGTGATGCCTTTGTGATATTCAGACATGGTTTTGACATTTTCGCCAATGTTTCTTGCAGTTTCATTCAAATATGACAGCATATTTACAGAAAGATGATGCGACGTTTAAACCATTCAGTCGTGTTTTAAATCTCTACTGACCTCTACATAAAAGTAACTCTCGGGTCCTCATTCAAACACAAGACCAACATATTCAATTCACATTTATTTTCCAACAAAGGAACAATTATAGATGCTTTGGGCGAGGCATTTTTGGTGTCAAGGAAAAGACGAGCTGAAATGATTATTTGATTAATCAATTGTCAGCAACCCTCAATTTGTGCTCGAGGGAACTGTTTATCACTTTTTTCTAACTGTTTTCAAGATCCAACAACACAGTTAGATTAAAAAATATTCTGCAGGTCGATTTGGATATAAATGTATTTTGCCGCACTTTAAGAGAAATATTCATATTCAAATAGATGTATAAATGCTTGAGTGTTCTTTACCTGAAATGGTACGTTCCATCCCTCTGCCCGAAGCCGCTTCCCGGCACGAGGCAGATCCCCGTCTCCTCCAGCAGCTTCATGCAGTAAAACATGTCTGCCTGCTGACCTTTGTCCTGACAGAGAGACAATATAAACATGTGAAGTTTAATATTCTGTTAGCATGATTTTGAAGAAGCAAGTATTTAGTCAGAAACCTCTGACGCAGTATAACTTTCATCCTTAAAGTATTGCACATACATTTTTTACATTATTCCCATTGAGGAGCCTCATTTAAACTTATTTTATTCTGCTACATTTTTTATTAATTCATAACTTAATATGAAAGATTTCCAATTTGCACAAAAAAAATCCATTTAAAGCAGAATTGGACCAAATGAAAGCATAAATTGCTCTATTGAGTATCTCTTTAGAATCAACAGAATGTTCTGAACTTCTAAGGAATCTGAATGAATTACACTTTGCTCATACTGCGCTTAATCTTTGTTTGATTCTAAAGCTTATGGCAACAGAACCATTCATGTGTAACTCAGGTACGGAGCACAGGTGCCCTTGAGAGCTAAAGAAATGATTTCTTTGGCAGCACAAAAGCGTTCTGAAGGTTGAAACAAATAGAGATGTGTACTAATTTATGTTACAATTAGGCTTTGCTTTTATAAAACCTTTTAAAAACCTTAAGTGTTGCAGCCTTACAACTTTAAGAGGGTTGGGATCAAGAACAAGCTTAATGGACAGAAGCTCTATTTGAACTGCACATGGTAATGTTGAGTGTTGCTAACAGGATGGTACTTTCTGAAGTGCTGTTGTATGAGGTTCTTATTCATAGTCAGTAGATGACGGTCGGTACACCCCTAGTTTGGAGAAATGGACAGGTGAACTAGCATGGAAGCAAAGCATTGTGGGCTGCTGGGGACTTGGAGGTAGCAGCAAAACATGATTACTCATCTAAAAGATAGGCCCACCTAAAACATTGGCAATATCAGTTTAAGTGTACACAATATTTGGAATATTTTGACTTCTTTACCTTGCCATCAGACAAGAAACAAAAGGAAAAAGCTGGCTCCTGTTAGACCTGTAATATCTCTGCAATAACACTGCCTGTAAACAACATGCTATGCAATACACACATGTGCAATACACCAGCTATGTTGGTCACCTAAAAATACACTGCTACTTACCTTTTTTACCAGGGTGTACTTATCTGTTTTTACTTTTAATAATGTGTGCCTACTTTTATTATATAATAGGTAAGTGTATTCTTTTTATTTTAATCTGTGCTGTAGTTTAGCTGTTGTAATGCCGTAAATGTCACTGTTGCAGGACAAATAAAGGAATTCTAAATATACCAAACGTTTAAACTAATTGTTTCAACTGATGTTTTGCTGCTGTCCTCATCCACAGCAGTACAGTGGCTAGCTTCTATGCCAGTCAGGGACGTGCACAGGTACGGGCCGTTTGGCCTTTTCGGCTGACCTGCCCCTCTGGAGAGAGCGAGAGTTTGTTTTTCTTTTTTCTGTTGTGGCCGAATCAACATGATAAGCCCACAATCAGTATTGTAGCGTCTCGCTGCGGGAAGCACACTTTGTCAGCGCTGTCATCTGCCGGTGCGTTAAAGACCACCTCAGTGTCGGATTTTGAAACATGATTTTGAGTTGTCTCGTGGCAGTTAGGGACAAACCAGGGGACTTAACTTCCTCTTGAGACCGTCGGTTATTTACAAAAAAACACCTAAATATAGCGTATGCCTACTTGTTATTGTGCTTCTGTCTTTTCATCTGTAAACTCCCTCAACGGGCCGCTCGCTCGCTTTTCTTCATCGCCCTCTCACGGGTGAACAGTTCACTGTCCCGCTTCATTGTAGGAATTCTGCCATGTCTCTGCCTCTTTAGTTTGACCATCTCTGTTATTAAGTTATGGAATACTAAATAAATAAGTAATTAGATACCTTACCGTTACTGCGCTCATAAAGAATGATAAGAATAAGAATAATGCGTATTGAACTGGTTTAATGAATTAGGGCTTCTAACTAATTACCTTAAATAAACTCACTATTTTATCAGTATGTCTGGACTGCAGTTACAATGGTCAAACTACATTAAAACAGAATTGTCCCCATCGTGTCTTTAATAGTTACTAACATTAGATATTTTAATGAGATATGGACCGCAAAACAAAACATGTCCCTGGTTTTCATTTTTAAAATCAAGTCACCAAAAAAACAATGCTACAATTGATGAGCTGTACCCTGACCTTATCCTCTGTACGGCTAATCAGATTCCCAGTGGCTCATCAGCCCTCCCTGAAATTCCTACTGAGCAGTAGGACAGAATTGAAAGCACAAGCTATTGGAAATCATTTCTTCCCTTTAACAGGGGGGTTGATGCTCTGTTTACTGAACCTGGTTAAAGCATCGTGTACGACAGGGCTATTCAATTAGTTTGGAATGGGGGCCGGTTGATGAAAATGATCCAAAGCAAGGGGCCGGGAAAAAGATGGCTTGAAATATGAGCAATCATATTAAGAGCTTCAGATACAGTAAATACTACAACAGCATAGTGGAGTGCATATTGTGTTTAATTCAATCAAACATAGCCCCAAGGCCTTTATAGATCTAAATGGCAAGTCCAGAACTCAGTAGGCCTACATGTGAAGCTAATTTAACCATCAACATCATTTCATTTCATTTAGGTGAAATTATCTAATCATTCACGCAGAGATGCAATAAATGACAGGAGTTGTCACTACAGCAGCTAGTAGGTGGGTTCGAAACCCGAGGCCGCCGAAGTTTTCAGACTTTCCCTCTATCTCTCAATTTAACACCCTTTCTGGAATTGCCGCCGCCAATTGAATAGCTCTGGTGTACGAGATGTAGGTATTGTGTAGTGTTCGAGGTCATGGAGAGAAATAATGGATGAAGTAAATGAAATGAGAAGTACAAGACAAGTGGCAGTGGTGTGTACAACACAACATGCATTTGCTCCTTGTCAATGTCATTTCCTTGAAGCAGTGATTCAGTTAAATCCAGTTAATTGAAGCGTTTATAAAAGGAGCTTAAGGACTGACCGTGGCCTCCTTGATGGCCTTTTCAGGGATGGAGATGCTAGGGAAGGAGTACATAGCGCCCTGCACAGGGTTGCAGCTGATCCCCTTCACTGTGTTGAGAACCTGCTCTGTAAGCTTGGCCTTCTCCGCTAAGACACTTAAGGTCGCGCTGCGCTCCTGGATGAGGGAGAGAGGGGAGAAAGATGGTTAGAAAAGAGAGATGTATCTACAGTTAGCAAATGCTCAATGTGTAATTCAAGGGAATGACTATACTAAAACAGATGTCCTCTTGTAGCAGTTCCTTGTGTTGTTAACAAAGTATGGAAACAAATGTTTAGATACAGAGAAATGTGTGTAGTGTTTACAAAATAAGCAATTCTAAAAGGAGTGTTGCAAGTGTAAACAAAGATGATGTAAATGCTATGAGCGCAATAATTAAACTTCTTACACTCAGGGTTAGGGTTTCAGACAGTAACAAGTACATGTGTAAAGTGCCTTATTCTAAAAGTCTGGTAGCTATAAACTCAACTAAAGCAAAATATCATTGTTTTTAAATGTGTGTTAAAATGTGTGAAAGAGAAACTGTAATACAGCCAATTAGAGGAATACAAAAAATGGATCACTCGGGTAAATCTATAATCAATAGCAGTGAACTGTGTTGCAAGGACAACGTATGACAGTACCGGTGTCAGTGTATTGATAATGTTCCTGAAGAGAGCATGTCACAATGAGACGTAGACTCTGTACCTTGATAAACTTGTCATACGAGGGCTCCCCGATCTGCGGGGGGTTGACCACCAGGTCCATCAGAGCCTGTCCAGGAACAGGAGGACACAGACGGACGGACACCAGCTTAGTGAGCTGAGCCCTCACCTCCTCGTCCAGGTTGATGATCTCCATGTAGCCTCCACGGAAGCCGCACCTAGGAGGAAAACATAAAGGTGTGATACAGAAATGAGGTAACAGTCCAAACTAACTAAAGAGAAAAATGCTTTAAGTCTTGTAGCATGCAACTGGAAAGAATGCAGAAGAACTGACATTAACAGCCATTTCTAAATCCAGGATACAAATATTTCTACATTCATGTGCCTGTTTTTGAGCGACCATGTTTTAACAATGGTCTAATACTTTTAATCCAATTACCTTCCGTTTTACAGAACTTTTTAAATGTACTTTGCGCTGTCCTTTAATCCTATTTTATGTATGGGTCTTTGTGTTTTTATGTATGTAAAGCAAACTGAATTGACCCTGTGAAATACAAGTAAACAAATACAAAAATAGAGCATGTTACAGTAAATACATAATCATTTGTTATTTTTACAAGATAAGAAAGATTGATCCCAGAATGTAGTACAGTAAAATGGACTTACTCTCCCATGTAACACTTGGAGGTGGAGTGAAAAGATGCCAGTTCCACTATATCCGAGTACTCTGGCCCCATGTTGAACAGAACCTTCTTGAAGGAGTGGAACTCGCAACCCTCAGCGTACACATTGTCCTGGTACACCTGGAAGATAAAGTCAGAAGGACAGCTGTCACAGGGCTCAGAAAACATTAGAGCAGGCAGGTGTTAAAGGAGATGCAGAGAGACAGTACCTCATCGGCCATGAGGAAGAGGCGCTCCTTTGCAGCAAATCGGATTACATCCTCAATGCACTGTCTGCTCTGAACCTGACCTGTGAGTGAGAGAGGAGGCTCATTAAGGAGAGGGGTTTGAAAGGAGGGTCAGCCAGGAAGTTACAGCCTCTTGTTGCCATCTAGTGGCTCTTATTGAAGCAGTGCATGGAGAGTTGGGTTATGGAGATACGTAGGAGGATCATCATGAGTTCACCTCATGCAGAAAGGATCTGATTTTAGGTTACTTAATTCACTGGCATTCTGGTGGCCCTAGTGCAGCGGTTCTCAAACTGTGGTCCGCGGACCAGGGTACTGCAGGTGGTCCGTGGAAAAAAGCTAAATAAAATCCACTTTTTATTATCAAGGATTTTCGGGGACCACCTCATATGTGACTTGCTGTATCGAAATCAGTCGCATTGACCCGAAGACACATTTGAGTTATATACACTGTTGGAAAGAGGAGATTTATAGCTTTCTAATGATATCAGGATTGTTTTTGTACTCCAAATATTAAGCAAAATATGCAGAGTCGCTGTAAGGGGGTGAAAAGTTAGGACGATTCTAAGGGCCCGTGACTGACAGGGGCTCAACTTTTTTAGAATATTAAGAAACAAATGTTTAAGAAACCTTTCATCATTCATCAATAATGAACATTAATAGAACGTTATATTGATGATGTACTCACTAAACATATGATTCATTTAACTTATTTTCTTCCAAAAGTTAATTACCCAAAGCCTCTGTACACCCCCCTCTATTTACATGTAATGGTTTGGTCCTGCCTCCAACCGCGGTGCTGCACTTTCTAGCAGAGAGTGAGAGCATGTGAGCAAGGATGCTAGTACTTACGTGTGTACCATGTCTTAATGACTAACAAAGTCAGGCTTTCAAACAAGAAAAGAAAGGAGAGAAAGACAAGAGAGAGGGACTAAAGGGCGACAGTATGTCACCCAGTTCTTCAAAAGAAAAGGTGGGTGTGGTCCATGAGCATACTTGCCAAGTTGCCAACCTTGAGACCTCAGAAATCAGCATTTCAAAACAGGGGGGGGGGGTACCTGTCATCTTCCCTTTACAAGCTTCAAAAATGTATTTATCGGTTGATTTTGGAAATAAAAGTTTCATAATCTGAAAGCCAATACTTAGTTTATTTAAAATATAACAAAACACCCGAACAACTATTTTTTTACGCAAATCCACGTTTATTTTCAAATGAGCCGTTGCGACTTCCGACTGATTATTACCTTAATGTACACGTTTATATTCATTTATTTTATATTCAGTGTTCTCTGATTGTATGCTACAGGTAGGCTGTCATTTTATTAAGTTCCTTTGATATTGTAAACTTTGTGTTATGCGTCTCTTTCCTGCAATATCGGATGTTGAAAGAGCTGAAGCTGCAGTTCATGTTCGCTGACGCAGCTGTTGTGTTCTATGATTGTATGCTACATATTTTAATATCTGGTCAAGGACCAAAAGAAAGAAAGAAGTTGTCCGCCGTCCTCTTTGAGAAACATACACAACGCAGACAGACACCGGTCACACGTGCGACAAAAGTATCAGATAGGCTTCAATTTACTTTTGATTGTCTATAATTAACTATAAAAAAATATCGGCGTTTTAACACTACGTTTATATATGTACTTATTTTTACGGTTTGCATACGAGGTGGTCCGCGAAAATCCTTGATAATAAATAGTGGTCCGCATAACCTAAAAGTTTGAGAACCCCTGCCCTAGTGGTTAAGGACACTTACCATATAGCCTTAACAACTTTAAGCAGATTCAAGCAAAACAATTATATTTCATTTTGTTTTTGCATAGCCCTTTCAGCCCCATGTATTTTGTCTCTTTCTCTGTAAATGTTTCAAAAAGGTCCCAAAAATGATCAATAAAAGCATTTTAATCTACAAACTACATTAGAGATAATAAGTGGTTGCTAAATGATCCCAAAAAGAAAAATAATTGTGACTTAGTTAATAGGTTTACAACACCATCTTGTGGTCTTTTTTGGCACATTTATTTTAATCAAACTACCTATTTCCAAGGTAAAAGAGGTCATATTTAACTGCTAAAACGTTTCAAATGAAGAATATTATTGTTATATTGTATGGTTTATCTCCTAAAACCAACAACTTGATTATCAACTTGCTGAACAACAGAATTCAATGTGTGAAAATGCTTGAATTTACTAATAATCACGTCGAACAAAACAATGAAAGGTCTCTTTACCGGTGGGGTTTCCAGGGTTGATGACGCAGAGGGCTCGGGGGTTGCAGTGACGGCGGGCTTCATCCAGGGAGCGCTGCAGCTCGCTGAGGTCCATACTCCAGCACTTTTCCTCATTAAGGTAATAGTTGACCTGCACGGCGGCCAGTTCAGCCAGCGCAGCCGAGTACAGCGGATACTGAGGAATGGAGATCATGACCCCCGTACGGGTCTCACCTTCGCCACACACCAGGAGCTTCAGCATGGTCTAAAAGTGCAGGATATGAAAATATATGTCAGCTGTATATTTTAGAATTGTAAGTACAAGGTAGCTTTGTCTGCATGACCCTTTTCTAGGCGTAAAACAACGGTAGAAAAAGGTCTGAAAAGAAGCAGGTGCCCCAGCTGGTGGTCATTTGCATCTGTGTTTTGTCATTAAAAATCTCTTTGCTTTTATAACAAATTTAAAAACACATACTGCAATACTACTTATTCACTTTTGTAAACCTTTCAGGACAAAAAAGGAAACTATTTGCTATTAAAAACACCCTTCTGAAACTCCTAGACACAAAGCTCTTAGATAACCTATGACAAGGGGTTGTGAGTATGTGATTACTTGGCAAGCCAGTAATGTTTGAGCATCAGTGACCTAATTGCAGCACTTTTTGTGCACACATAAGCATTTATTCTCCTGTGATGTGTCCTTTAAAAAGAGTGAACCAACTCATGAAGGGTTCACTCTAGAATATTTGTTTAATTTGTTCAATGTTGTGAATAAATTCCCCACAAAATGACTGAGAAATTAGGGAGGTTTGAGCTTACAAACATACACAATCGAAAGTACAATTGAGACACAAAGTCTCATTAAAAGATGAGACATGTTTAGTACCACAATGCCGTCGCTGGCCCCTGTGGTGAGAAAAATGTTGTCTGGGTCGCAGGGCACACCGCCATCTCTTCGCTCAATGTAGCGAGCCACATCCTGCCGCACTGACTCTATGCCCTGACTGGCACTGTAGGAACCTGAGGGAGATTTAAATGGAGACAAAACAACTTAAAGCTTTAACATAACAAAGCTAATCCCACATAATTAAACCCACATACAAAGAGAAAGGTGATAATTGGGGATGTATAAAGAGCTTGTGCTTATGTAAGAAACCAACGCACCCATACTGTTCCCTCCACAGGACTGCAGAATGCGTCGTGCTCTACTTTTAGCATCCTCTGGGAATGAGCTGTCATTCAGCAGTTCAGGGTAGGAGCACAGCGCCAAGACCTTGAAACAAAAGGGAGGTGTGAGGATAAAGAAGGGGCATTCTGCAAAACACGCACAGATTAATGCACAAGACATGAAAAATATATTTGACCAACTTCGCTGAGTAAGCATAACATATTTTTCATAGAAACTGAGAAGTCAGAGGGGAGGTATTAAATGCAGACTGGAGGTTGGGGGTGAGGATTAGGTGCAGACCTGTCTGAAGAAGGTGATTGGCTGCTGGCCCATAGCATGCGCGTCACCAATGTTGGCCTTGATGACCTCAACAAAGGGCTTCTTCATTCCCTGCATGGCACAAACACAACATGGGGAAATGATTATACATCTGGAAAAAGTTTGACCAATCACAACATTTATTACTTTGTACACAAACAACTATAGAATTATCATTTCAGAGATTTAAAGTTAATAAACATGAGAAGAGGCTGAACAACCTTGGCCCTGCGCCCACATACAGAGACTTGAACGCCTACATACGTTTCCATAAATATTCATGCCATAAGAGGCTGCAGCTGCTGAGAGCACAGGCGGTTAACACTTTGAGAGACGGAATAGATGGCATTGTTGGTTTGTTTGAAGCAGTGAAGTAATAAGAAAGAGTGAAATAAATATCCATGAGCTCAAATTAAATTAACCCTAAACAACTATTGGCAATATCAACCCTTCTGTATCATTTCGCAAATGTTAGAATTTTAGAAGCCTTTTCGAGGACATTAAGAGGTTCAATAGATGACAACATGCCTTTTAACCGACCATTAGATTAGCAGAAACAAAGCGTACACAGGCTAAATCAAATGTACAAGCTTACAGCACATTTTATACACACTATATTTATCAGACAATAGCACGAAAAAAAGTTAGAAGTTATAGTTGAAATTTGGTCAAAATTCTTTGTTGTTTTCTTTAGGAGTGAGTGTGTTCATTTGTACGAACATTTGTTGCGCAATCGTGTCATTTATTCATTAATGTCCCGTAAATAATTAATTGTAATGAATACTCACAAAAGTGAATATACTGTTAGGCGTCAAAGATTCATTTTTATCCCTTACTTATTTATTTTCTTCTCACACACACACACACACACACGTGCATTTGCAACAGCCTTGATCCAGATAGCACTGTATGTGTACACACGGGAACAAAGTTTGATCTGTGCACTTGCTTATCACACTGATACCATTAACCTTCTGACACATAAAGACTGAGGCTTACAGTGCAGTTGCCTTTAACCTCCTAAGTGACTTTAGACTGGAAAGGAACAGTATGTATTACAGCAAAGCAGTAAACAACGGCAACAACAACTACAATAATACATCCCCAAGTAAAGGTATCAATTTACTGTCTCCCAAGCCAATAATATGTTTCTGAAAGATAATCTCCCAAGCAGCTGAGACAACTGACGGACAGAAATGCAGTTAGCCTCGTGCACAAACACAAGCACCCACACGATGTTAATAACAGATGTTCAGAACAGCGTGACCCTGCAGAAAAATACATAAGCAGAACCTCACACTGACAACCTGCAGAAATCAAAACAGCATGTTTATTGTACGTGTCCAATGGAGTGCAGATTTTAGGAGGATACAGAGTCTGGCTCTCCCATTGGTCGCACATTAGAGGCGTCTCTCAGTCCGGACCAATAACATTGTATGGAGAGAATAACACCCCTAGGTCAACCGCCCCGATGGGGATGTTTTAGAAACACACTGACCTCTGACCGTAAAAACTGTCTCCAAAAGGCCAGTTGTTCTCCACCGTAGATAAAACATCCCAGCAAACAATGCAGAAGGTTAAAACGGTGCTTTTTAAGTACAGCACAGGAAGTATTTATTTTTACTCCAAAGGCTTTCCAAGAAAAGCTTTTCATTAATGACAAACAGTGAAAGTCATTGTGAAAAAGGATGTGACTTAGGCTGTTAGATGTATATTTTAATGAGGAGCTAGGATAGACACTCACATAGCATTTGCAAATACACTCAATATTCAAATTAAATATTTGAAATGCAAATATGGAAAACGTTTTTAGAGTTCTGCTTTTTGCATTCATTGAAAATATGTAGAGAGAATTTAACAAAAACAAGCCTTGTGCGTTTACTGTCTGTCCCCATAGCAACGCTCGGATAAAGATCCCCATTCACTATTATCTAACAGCTCATTAGAACAAACAAAGACCACAATGTAATAACTTCACCAGGAGCCTTTATGTGTGCTCTTGTTAACTGGTAGAGCAAGTTGGCTCAAAGTATGACCCGTTTCTATTCACTGTGCTGTAAATCGGATACTATGGGGAAAAACACAAGAACAGGCTGCATTTGTAGTGTATTAAAAAAAAACAAAGAGATCAGTTCCGAAGAACAAGGTGTGTAGGAAACTGGAGTTGGGTATCTGTGTCTGATTAATCCACGGATAAAGGCGAGAATGCATTATTGTGACCCATTTCCCAAAGAAATGCATCCCCATCCAAACCGCAAGGGAGGGGTTTATAAAATGAAGAGGAATGTGTTTTGGACAAAACATCAGCATTGAAAGTTGTTAGAAAAATATCACTCGTCACCGGCTTGATCTTCAATATTAGGATACATGTCTTTATTATCCTTGCAAGAATGGAAGTAGTCATCACATAAACCAGGTTGCATGGGACAAACAAGTAACTTTAGTAGAGCCCTTCATATGCTTATATACAAGAGAGGGTGTTACAGTCAACAAGATGGGAGAATACTGGTTCAAAGCAGTATTCTGACATTAGTTCAGATTAGCTAAGGCCTGCGTAAGCCATACACATGAGTCATATGTCTATCTCTTGAGCGACTGTGCCATCATGCCAATCTTAGGAACATAGCTATCATAATTTCAACAGTGTCTCATGAGCGTCATCCATGTGGTCATACATCCGGCTATGTACACAGCTACGTCTAAATGATGGGAGCGTTTTAAAATGATTACTGGCAGCGGGACAATCTTCAGAGAACAGAGACATTTCAGTGCTTCCCCTATCCTAGTGGGAAATACAAATGTTTACCATCTAAATCAAACTCTTGTACAGGAGGACAAAAATAAATATACCATTAAGAGAGAGAGGATCAACTTCAGATAAGTATTGACCTATAGTCAAAACACTCCCTAGTGGCTCTTTCACCTGTGGAACAACCTTTTCAAAATACTCGTTCCTTTCCTGAGCAAAGCACTCAAGAGGACTGTTTTCACACCAGACTGAACTCAGTACACTAAGCGCTGGTTGCCACATCACCATAAACTGTGTGAGAGGAAGGGATGAAAAATAATACAATAACAAGCCTGTATTTATAATGGATGTTTGTTTTCCAGCTCTTAAGATAACCAGTACCATATCTGATTGCTTAGCAAAATTGACACTTTACCATTGAGGACTGTAAGAGGTCAAGTGAGGCAACATATGATATATTTGCATCACATGTAGGTCAGACAGATATCAAAACAGGATCTGGTTTAGTCTATGGAATTTCACCTCCCACAGAGTCACTTCATAAACAACTGTGGTTCAGACAGGTCTTAAAACAAGGTTAGCCATTAACATGATACTAACCAAACTACAGATTTGCTAACATGATCAGCCTCCTCAGGAACTACTGACTAACTAATGGACTTTCATAAGACGTTGTGTAGGCAAGTGGCACAGCATTTGATAACAGTTTTCTTTTGAGGTAAAGTTTAGTAATAGTGAGAGTGTAAACAGGAATTGAAGTCTACTGGTTTCATTTTTACAAAACCATTCATCAGCAGGACATTTGCTGACTCTCTTTAAAGTGAAAACTGTGAAACTGAATCAAATCTACCATTTTTAAAAAGGATTTTCTTGAATTCAGGAATTCAAATGAGTCAAGTCAAGTTCTAACTGATATGATTAATAGTCTTAAATGAGTCTTTTGTTTTAAATACAGCAACACAAAAACAACTTAACTTATTTTGATGATATGTTCTGGACACAATGCACTGGTCTTGTTGCCACATTCTATTTAATAGAAGGATGGGTTGATGTAATGAAAGACAGCTATAACAACATGTTTGGAGTGAGTTTTAAATACAAAGAGCAGATATTGTCCATAGAGATCAGACAGCGTGGACAAACCTCAGAGAGCTCCCTCTCCAGCTCCAGAGCCCGCTGCACGATGGGGCCCCGCACGGCGTACTCCACTTTCTTCACCGTGGGGTTCATGTTGTCGATGGTCAACACCTTGGCCCGGGGTGACACTCCATTCTCGGACATTTTCTCTTTGGGGAGCCCACGCCGCGTCGCGCTCAGACTCGACAAAGCTCTGCCGGGAGAGGAGGACGACAGAGGGGGAGAGGTGAGTGAGCAGACCCTGGGGCCAGCCCCGGCTAACAATTCGTTTCGCCCCCGGCTCAAAAGCCGCACGTTTCGGGGTGACAGCAGCTGCATTCGTGTGGCTGACATTTGTTTAGTCACGGCCTTCTTTCACAAGTTGGGGAACTTGTAAAGCCTCTACGGTGCACAGCGAATTGCACCACGGCGGTCACTTCTCTCGAGAGAAGTGAAATCAAAAGTTGTGACACCACAGAGCTCCTAAAAATGACTAAGCGCCCAGAGCTTTGGACCTTGAGCCTACAAAGAAGGCTGTCTCTAAAGACAATGGCTGCTTCCACAAACTGACTGCTTCTCCCTCCGAAATTATTGGGGTATGAATCCTGCACACATGGCAACACACAGCCAGACCGACTGTATCCCTCCCTCTTGTGCGGCCCGTTATCCCACCCCCCTCTCCTCCGTTATCTTACGCACCGTGAGGCTGTCACTAAGGCTGTGTTCTCCGGTTACCGAGCTGAAACAGTTGAGGGCTTCAGACGAGGGTCGTGGGGATATCGCCAGTTTGTCCCGGGCTCCCTGACTGCACTGAGCCTCTTTTTGTTCTGGGAGCTCCATGCTGTTTGGGTGGAGACTTTTTAAGCTTCTTTGTAAACAAAACAATAACGAATGCTCCTCCTATCTCTACTACTACACCCCACTTACATTTCTGGTTGAATGCTAATTCGTTTGACAAAATATAATTGTGCAATCAGAATAATTAGAAAATGCTCAAATTCACAGGATCACACATTTTCCTTTGTACTGGGATGTTACAAATGACACTCGGTATAAAACTCTGGGCCTTCACACCTACAAGTGTGACTTCAAAAAGTTTCAAACATCATCAGTGCAGGTATGAACAACAGACAGCACGGCAACTATCATTACATGACGTATTCATGAAATTATTGTTTTGTTTATAGCCACTATAATTTCAGCGTTAAGTGGTTGGGAATACATATCGTTTTGTTAACTCACACAAGACAACGGTTGTAGGTATGACTTATAGAATGGACTTCTTGTAACATGCTTTTAATAGTTTTTCTTCTTAAAGTTAAATTCACATATTTACCCCAGTACAGTCTGTGCCAAGAACATTTCAGAGGACAAAAAACATTATAAAAGTGTTTACTTTCATAGGTGAGTAGTTTAAATTGAAAGGCTTATTAACCATTGAACTGTCTGAGGAATTGCTTGTTTTTTTTGTCAAGTAGTTTATTTCGAATTCTACAGTCCGACAATTTTGTTGTGAAGAAATCATCAAATACAAGCCAAACATTTTCATTATCACATTAGTAAAAGGAACATTGTGAATAGATCATTCAAGACCCACTGTATATAACAAACATATTCAAACTACAACATTGTTGAGCCAGAATGATTCAGAATGTCTACAAAGCATTAGTAACATTTAACCATGATGCTCAAATACAGTCAAATGTTACTGAAAATGTTGGTATTCAATAAATCTAACAAGTAATTCTGAAAAGGGCCTTTCAGTCAGTGAAGTTAGACACAATGTGCAACAGTGACTTATTTCCTGGATGTAGAACAAAGCAGTTAACTTTGGTTGGACAATTTCCATTGTTTTCGAATAATGCCAGCTTTAAATACCCGAGTAGTTAAATGAAAATAACCAGTGATAACCTTTTCTACTGTTTATCTTTAACCAGTAGTGTGCTTATGATAGTCTTTACAAAATATGGACAGATGGAGGCACATTTTGGCAGCAATCAATAGGGTTAAATAAGAAAATCTAAATAGCAGCAGCTGGTTCACATTTAAGTATTATTTTAGTCACATGGACAATCAAGATGTGCTAACAATTTCAATAATTCTATTAAAATCCAGTGGCACCAACAATATCAGAGAGAGTCTGTGTGGCCACTGTACGCAATGCAAAGGTGGGCACTGACAGTGGGGCGAGCAGAAAGAGCTGGTGCTGCGGAGTCTGAAGGCCATAGCTTTTGCACTCTTCTGTAACTAGATAGCACTGCAGTGGCTGGTGGGAGAATCCAAGGACAAAGTCATCAGTGTTGGCCCTCTGAGCCCTCTCCTCAGGGGACACACACAAAGTCTCCTCCTGGTTGAAGTAACGTGTGGTGCTGAAGATGTAGAAGAGCTTCAGTATCTCCCAGCAGCGGGCCTTGGAGGGTAAAGGAGGGTCACCCAGTGGACGATTAGTGGAAGTCCGCACACAGGAGACTGAGCGACGTGTTTCACGGTTAATCAGAAGTAGTGCCAGCACATCAGGGCGCAAGGATACAGATCTTGGTAAACTGTGTTCTCCAACAGCCAAGCAGTCTCTCAGGGTCTCCACAAGAGGTGTCCAGAAACGACCCACCATCCCACTCTCAGCGCTGTGCAGGGAAGGCGTTGGGCCGCACAGCACGCACACATCTGCCCCAGGTAGCAGCTGGAAGCGAAGCAGACGGTGGGCAACAGTGGGGCTGCCTTGAGGAAGGAAAACTGGGTAATCACAAGAGGCTGATCCAGAGGCAGAGAGGGACCGTATCAAAGCCGAGAGCAGCACAACCTCCGGTGGAGCCAGACGCCACCATTTCTCAGTTGCTGCAGCTATCCGCCCATGGACGATGAGGCAGCCAAATTCACTGTCTGCAGCCTGAGTGAAGCCATCCAGGGCCTCTTGAAGAAGAGTGGGGTTTGGAGGCAGCAGTGAATCCGCACAGTGTGTCAGGTTACCCAGGATGCCCTCTTGCCTGTCCTCCAACAGTTGATCAATGAGGCTGAAACAGGACCGCAAGTCCCTCTTCAGTCTCTCAACATTTCTGACATTAGTCAGTTCATCCTGCCCCAACACCAGCACCATGCAGCTCCATACATTCTCCAGGAGCCGCTGTAAACGCACCTCGTCCTCTTTGCTGTCACCTGCACCATCTTGTCCACCTCCACTCACGACAATGAGCATCATACTGTCCTGGAAAACTCTCCATACTACTTTACCCCCGCCTTCAGTCTCACAGCTGGACAACACTACTCCGTGGCCAGCCCCAAACATGTGGACACCATTCAGGGAGCCGATGACAGAGAAGGGCAGCTGCTTGGAGGCTCCTCTTGTGAAGAGAGGAACCCCACTGCTGGCTGTGAGGCAGAGGAGCTGTGTGGATCCATGCTGGAGCATCATCATGCTAACTGTTGCTCGCTCTTGTGTCGTTTTCAACTGCAGCAGATTTTTTAAATTAATTTAAGGTCTTCATTGAGTTGATTGTTGACTAAATCTGATACAAATACGATTCTAGCGTCACATCAGTGAGCACCTTGTTAGCATCACGTAACGTTAAACAATTTCCTGCAACTGGCTAACACCGGTACAAACAACGGCAAGACAAGATATATTATACAAGTCTAAACATATTCTCCGTAGAACAACCATTTCCTTTTGTTAGCTAACGGTATTTTACGACTTAACATGCTAGGTTAACAAAGTAAATTACCGTCGTTTCCACAGTAACGCCGTCCCATGATTCATTCTTCACGATTGAGAGGGCGGCTTAATACTGCTGGTCGAGCTGCAGTTGGGATTTAAGAGACCTGGTTTACCGCCGAAGGAGCGGGACTTGAGCACCGACCCGGGATCAGTGCCCGGCGTCCATGGAAGTGCCAATGGATCTGAATACCGTTAGTTCACTTCTCGCGAGAGTAAAAACCAACAGCTCTGGGTTGATCAGAGGCTCAAGCAACATGACGCTTGATGTTTCCTCTTGATTTTGACTCAGAGTAGAAAAAAAGCACAGGTGTTACTAATCCCAATAATTATTCAATTTAAACGATAATGAGTAACCAGCATGCACACAATTAGGAGCCTGAAACTGAATCAGATAAATTAAATGTTGACATCCTTAAATCTATTATTTACACCTTCATCTGTAACAAGTAGAAACGTATTTTTTGAAAATGACCTATGGAGTATTTTTAACAAGTAGAGACATCCACCTCAGGTCATAATCCCCTTCAACACATTTGTGTTGCCAAGCAGTGGCTCACAAACTGGTCCAGCAGATTGGCCCAAAAATATATATATATATTTGTGTTTTCTGTTCTTTGTCTTGTATTGAAATAGATGTATGTTTCATCATCTGAAAATCAGATGCTTTTTATTATTATCTCAAAAACACATACTGTATAAATACTGTACTTCTGACATATGGTAGATAGTTACGTTTGTTATACAATGTTGTAAAATAATTTGTAGCGTAGCAAAAAACAGAAAATGCCAACCAATACAACATGGAGTAGTAAAGAATGTTTTTTTATTCATTAAATACAAAAAAGTCCAGAACAGTGATGACTAAAATAGAACAATAGAAAAGGCACAATTATTTACTGAAAAATCACACTGTGCCATGAAAAATAAAACTGTCTCCTTTCTTCTACTGTGGCTGAAAATAGATGGTCATCTTCCTGACATGATTCCAATGTGTTCTACACTCGAGAGAGAGAGAGAGAGAGAGAGAGAGAGATCCCGTGGCAGTATAATGGCTTGGCATGAGGAGCAGTGTTGAGGTCAACTTTTCCCTGTAGCATCAAAATGAAGGCCTGCAAGACAAGAAAATAAAAGCCACAAAAATAAAATGATTAGGCTTATGATTTGAATCAATGAAAAATTATCAAAAATATTGCAGATAAATGTAATGCATCGTTTAAATCTATCAATGATAGGACTTAATGTATTGTACTATAATACACTGCTGCATATTTTGTATATCTTATATTATGTAAATGCAATATTATGAATTACTACTGATTAATAAAAGGTCCATCTATCTATCTAATTACTACCAAACATCATACTAAAACAAATTGTTTTTGGAAAGATATAGCATGTTTCATAATTTTGAAGAGTGAGCATAGATAGCAAAGAAGTGAATTAGGCTTGAGATGTCTTGGAAGTTTTTGTGAATATTTAGATAGTTATTCCAAACTCAACAAATGTAGTGACATTTTCAAGCTAACCACAGTTTGTTTGCTTTTTGTAATGAGAGGAAACCACTTAGATGTATCGATCAACAATTAAATGCTTCTATTATAGTGAATGTTAGTTTATTCTATCCAATACATCCACTTCTCATTAGACCTTTTCAGAAATGACACCACCTACTTGTGCTGTATTTATGGGTGTGTGACTGATTCCAAATGTCAACAGCGTGCCAGACTCACCATGAATGCAGTGGTTTCACAAGAAGGAGCAGACCTTCTGTGGCCTGAAAGGGTTGGTGCTGGAGGACACACCGGTGAGCAGAGGGTCCTGCAGGGCGTTCTGCATGCAAAACTGTTGAAGGTCTGCAGCTGCCTGGGAGACCTGGTGACAAAAGAGGAACACAAGTTTGAAAAAAATAAAAATCACCCTGGCCTGGTGATCATCAGGGAAGAGGGTATTTGAAGAATAACCAATAGTAGAGAAGAAAACGGAATATCTAGACCTCTGACACTCAGGTTTTAACCATTTTGTGTTGCAACCATGTAAAGATATCTACAAAACAAGCATTCATCGGGTGAAACTAGTGAATGTATCAATGCCTTTGAATTGTGCGAAAAGAAAGGGGTTAAAGAAGGTTATTCATCAGGTTGATTGTTAAGTTGCTACAGTTTCACTTGGATGCAAGTTTACAACATGGATCTTGTCATCCTAAAATGAAAAAACAGATGCTAAATGTGATCAATTCGACATTTTTCTCCTCTTTGTCAAATGCCGATTAATTATCAAAAACTTCCCTTCAATCCAAGCAACGCCCTGCTACGCCTGTTGACTAGCGGCTAGCTTAGCTGTTAGCATAAACTAGCCGTTGTTAGCCGATTGGGCTAACGGTGGAGATCGCCCCCCTCAGTTATTTGCCAGAAAAATAATAAATACACAAATTACCTTCACTCTGTTTATGCTCGCTTCGAAACGGAGCTGCTGTACGACTTTCTTCATGGCCACAAGATTAGAGGAACCCGACATTTTCGGTGTTTTTTGTGAAAAATAAACGGTATGCTGTGGGTGGGATTCTTGGCTTGATGCTGAGAGACAAAAGCAAAGATGATGACATCCGGATTCCGGTTGTTGAAACTTGTGACTGCAACTCCTATTTGATCCCACTAGCGGGCGCCACAATAAAGACAGAATTTAAGCTTTCATAAAAATATCTTTATTGTGCTGTTACACCAGCAACACCCACCATTATCATTCTTGTGTCAATAAATGCGCCATTTCAAATCATAATTATACATTTAAAATATGAAAACAAAGTTAATTTGAACAACTAAACATAATTTGTTAATTTGAATTGAATATAATTAACATATTACAAAAAATATGTTCAAATCCCTACTTGGTAAATAACATCCTTTGAATATAGCTTAAAATCTGAATTGTCAGTGTTGAATTGTTTGTGAAGTAAATAAATGAACAATGGCAGAATCATTAAAGTGCTTTCTTGTTTGATGAGATTTAGTGAATGATCTGTCTAAGTCCATACAAAGCGACGTGGCAAAGAAGCTGCAAAAAAAAAGGAGTGTTCATCAGTTGTGATTGGATTCAGCCATGACTTGATGCTTAGGTTCATTGCGAAATTAGATATACACACTTGTTTTAAAAAGGCACTGAAAGTGTTTCAAGTGAGGCTGTTCTCATCTCCACCCAAAGAGAAGATACTCAAGTCTCCACATCGAATTCTGTTTGATTTGACCCGAAAATCTCCATCTTCAATAGTGCTGGACTCTGGCCAGCATCCTCGTTTTGAATGTCTGGAGGAACTACAATGTAAAAACAAAACAATTAATATTAGGCATGTCAGTAACACGGCACAAACTCAACCAGGATCGGGGTCTGAGCCAGCATTCATAGTAAAATAACACTAAAATGTAATTCCAGAAGCATGCCGAGAAAAGAAAGACAAAGTACAAATAATAGTAATTAAGTGACTGAATAATACCTGCTGTCTGGTATCAGGCGGAGTGTGCGGTAAAGTTCGGTTGTGGATGGCACAGTGGCACTTTGTGTAGGTTTAGGAGTGGAGAAAGCGGCGTAGGTTGATGATTTGGCCGGCGGAGATTTGGTGGAAGACATTCTCATCTCTGGCTCACTTCCTGCAATGCAGCGGATATTCAAATACACGTATTCGTACCGTCACTGGTGTCAGTATGCAATCGAAATGCATCTTTTCTCTTAAAAGAGAAAACATTGAAAGTCAAATATGTTGTACAACAACAAATGTTGTATACTCGTTGCCATCCTCATAGCTATGAAAGGAATGTTATGTTACATTGCACCTTAAAAATACAGCTTCAATATCATTTTGATGCAAAGGTGACTAGCAATAGGTAGAATGTTGCCTTTGTTAGTCCCACTCCCTGAACCCATGTTCTTGCATTATGCAAATATGGTTAGCAAGTGAAGTGGGAGAAGTCCACTGGGCTCTACAGCAACAAAAGTATATTTTAGAGAAACTAGATCATATTTTACTTAGAAAATGTGTTCTTGTGAAACCTTTACTTGTTGCTGAAGCAATGCTATCAGCCAACTGCTGCTGACAGAAGCTGCTGTCAGACAATTAGCAGAATTGGAAAATGTACAAAATCTTACATTATGTTGCTTTCACTACAGATTTGTATTACTGACTTACTTATTGATAATGCACTTTGACCATCAGACGAGGAACATCTCCTACGGTCCGTAAATGGAGTCATGTTCAAAAATTGGTTCTTGAGCCAAGAGGCACGGTCCTCCTCAAAGGCCTTTTTCTGTAGAGTAAAAAACGTTTTTAAAAAAGGAAGGTACTACAATAACAACGCCCACGATAAATGTTAAATAAGATTATGGTGCAACATCGAAAGACTTGAGTACCTCTCGCCCCAGGCGAATAGCAGCGTCTGTGAAGTTCTTCCTCTCCCTCTCAAAGTTTCTCTTCTGATCCTCAAAGAGCCTCCACTCCTCTTTGAGACGCTCCTTCTCCTCCAGTGTGTAGCAGTCATTAAGAAGAGCTGCTGTCTCATCATCAAAGGATGTGTGGAGTTGTTGCTGAATGGGCACAAACAGACAATTTGATAACAAAAGTATTCTTAAGAACTTCAAAATAATAATAATAATACAAAAAGCTGTAAAAATGCAATTGTATCTGACATTTCTGCAAAACATTGCACTCATATTGATATTGGTTTGAAATGTTAAACCTTTACAGACCTGCTGACCATCTTATATAAAAAAGCAGAACTGACCTGGAGGAGCTGTTGCTGTGCATGAATGAACTCTTTGCACTGCTGCACTTCACGCCTCATCCTTTCCATCTCATCCTCGTGGGTCTCCCTTTGTACCACCTCTTTATTGGACTCCATCTGATTCTGCACTTTGGAGGCTGGGAAAACAAATAAACCAAGAGTTGATACAATTACATTTCCATCCACGCGTATTGTAGTTACTTTTGCCATACTTCAGGTGTGTGACAGTGGTGCCTGCATGTACCTTGGCTGTCCAACTTTTCCATGTGGTTCCTCAGTTTCCTCCACTGCTGGCGGATGCTGTTGGTGAGCTGCTCCCTGGCCTGCTCACACGATTGGTCCAGAGTTTCCCTGCTAGAATCCCCCACCTTCTCCTCCCCATCAGATTCAGCCTGAGCAAAAACAGTGGAACAGATCTTTTCAAAAAGCAAGGACCTCATCTCATTAAATCTGACGCATATGCTCAAATGGTATTTACTAAATATATGTTTGTGCATTACAGGCTTCGTACAGCTTTTAAGGAAAAAATGCAAGGACACCTAAATCAGAATTTTGAAGCCGTTATCACCACATCTTAACTGTAACTCTAATATGTGAAAAATAATGTTTACAGAATTCCCTTATAACTACAGCAAAGTATATTTGGCACTTATTATTAACCAGCTGTTCATTTTGATGTGACAACAAATATGACGACATGATTGTAACATTTCAGCTATTAAAATAATTTTGGTTTCCTTTATCCGTTATTGTATACATGGAACACCAGATCACCAATTTCCAAACGTTCAAGACTTTGTTTGAACCCTGGCTTTGGTACTAGGAGAAAATAACAATACCTGGTCCCGACTGTCATCTCTGCTAGGGCGTGGACTCAGGATATGGATCATCTCCTTCTTCATCTGCTGGAGGACTTTCTTAAGCTCAGCGTTCTCCAGCATCAAGGACCTCTGACTCACCTCGTAGTCATTGAGCAAGGACTTGTACATCTCACCCTCATGGCTGCAGAGAGCGATTTATCAATTCAGTTATCTGTATGATACATTCTGCAAATATGGTCAACAACAACTGACTGGAGAGTCCTCATGATACCTTGCTGTTGTTTTTGTGGTCTTCCAGTGGCTCCTTTTTCCATCCGACCGTCCCACACTATTCAGAACATCCATAGCTAGAGGGAAAAATAGGAAGAATATGAATAACTTGATCTGAAATTCCCAATTATAATAAATCTTTGCTGAAGACTAGCATATTCACCTAGTTTCTTATCCTTTCTGTCGACCAGTAGCTGGTTGAGGCGTTCCTTGATCTTTGCAGTTTCCCTCTCTTTCCTCTTGGCATCATGACTGTACTGAGAGGCCCGGCTGGCTATGATGCTCTGGAGCTTCTGAACCTGTGCAGGGTGATCCCATAATGAGTTAGGCAAGCTCATGCATAGCATTTGCAAATAAAAGTGTTGGTCATAATATAATTAAGTACAATTATACCTCATCTTTTTCAGTTTTTAAGCAGCTCTGCAAAGTCTTGATTTTGAGTTGGAGCTGCCTCTCTGTCTCATGGAGACCCGATTTCTCCCTTATGGACAGTTCCAACTGATCCTGGAAAGACGTATAACTTTTATTATAAGCACAATTAAGGTGCTAATGTTTAGCATAAGAAATTAGTTTAGGATTAAAGAGTTGATTCTCAAAATTGCATGTACCGTCTAAGGACTTAATAACACTAATAGAACAAGAAAATCCATATATTTTGGGCCACATATTTAGTGAAAGGGCTGTACCACTTATCTTTTTATTTTCAATCAATCAATCAATCAATGTTTATTTATATAGCCCAATATCACAAATGTTACATTTGTCTCAGTGGACTTTACATTCAAA
Organism: Gymnodraco acuticeps; assembly: GCF_902827175.1. Lineage (NCBI taxonomy): Eukaryota > Metazoa > Chordata > Actinopteri > Perciformes > Bathydraconidae > Gymnodraco > Gymnodraco acuticeps. The sequence continues at coordinate 139,187 of NW_022990908.1, forward strand.
GCTTCTATCAAACTTTAAATAAAGCTTTGGATATCATCCTATTATATAATGTCATTACCAAAAAAATATCCAATTTAGATTGTATATATGTTTTTACAAAATCTTCAATTCTAACAATATGATTTTATAAATACATGTGGAAGACGAAACTAAGTAAAACTTTTGTTTTGGAAATGCTCAACAAACAGAATTGAACAGAATATGTTTTGAATCTATGTATTTTTTCAATAAATCAGACCAATTATATGTTTAGCCTAGCAAGCGAGCCAACTGTTGAGTTAGGGAAGACGAAACACAAATGTTGGTTTCTTTTCTGACATCTAGTGGTCCAACACTGACCTTACAGACTCAGATTAGTGTCCTGACACAAAGTGAATTAAAACAAGTCGCTTTCTTGTGTTGAGAGAAACAGCACCGAGAGGCCACCCTGTCATACATGCCTTGAGTCTGGAATTGTTCATCTGAATGTGGTCCAAGTTGCTGGATGTCTTCAGCTGGTCTTTCTCCAGCTCTTCTAAATTGCACATATTGCGTCGGTGAATCGTCATGATCTCATACATGGCATTTAGAGCTGACACTGTGTTTATGGTAGCTCCCCCTGGTGAGCTGGCCTCAATGCGTGTAGAGCAGAGGCCCAGTGAGTCAAGCTCCTGTGAAACAAAGGAATTGTTTGTGTCACCATTTAATTGGATAATCTTTACAGAAATTGAAAGTTTTTCAAATAATGTATGGCAATAATAAGAATGTAGCAGGGCATTCGTGTACCTGATTGATGTATGAAATGCACTGAGGCATATTATCCTCAGTGCAAAAGGCACTTATCACATTGTAGGAGCTTCTGGACAGGGGCAAGGAAGACACGAGGTTGTTCTGTCTCGAGGGCGACATTGTCACATGTGATATGCTGGAGATCTCATAGTTTCCTAAAAAATAGAGCAAGTCCCATTATATCCACAGTACATTTCACACCGAGAGGCTTGGACTAGTTTGCAGTTCTAAAATGAGAACAACATTTGGGTCACCTCTAGCAGATTCCAAAAACAAGAATAGCTAATGAGCCACTCTATTCTTGTCATATTCCACCAAAGACATCCCAACATTATCAGAGAAACGTACCCATAGAAGTCCCTATTGGCACAGTTGTCCACCACTCTCCCATATCACCGACACATCGGCACACAGGGATGCAAGCTCATGAGTTACCAAACGGCAGACGGATTAGCAGTCAGGCGTGGATCAGAGGCACTGGAACTGAGCCCTGAAATAGAGCAGCAAGTCATGAGATGGACCAGCAACAGATAATCTGGGTTGCTGCTGCAACCACACAGGATTAACTGACCAATTTTTGCCAGTGGGGGTTTAGGCCCTCCTAGTGGTCACTGCCAACTAAATTGCAGGGTAGTAAGAAGATCTCAGCATAAACCAGATATTTACAGAGATAAAAATAAGGGAATCCATAGCACACAGGCTAAATAAGAGAAGGCTTCTGTTGCGTATGTGCCTTCAGGACAATAATGTTGAAACAAGCTGAACCAGTTATCTCCACAGGCTACTCCCACACCTTTATGATGCACTGAAATGTACCAAGTTATAGGGCCATGGGCTATAGTGTACTTTGTGTTGATTAACAAAAAGGAGTCATGTAATGCAACAGTCAAAGCTTGGGGGAGCAACATGTTGGTGAGGTCAATAAAAACTACCAGTCAATAAGAGTGTCTGCTCGTTGTGTCAATGTGCATCACAGCAAAACTCAATTCAATGTTGTTATCTAACAAGAACACATATGCACACTATCTAAAGCTACACAAACTGAGGCGGAGATAAAGTATTCTCCAGCTAAATATAGTAGGTTTACCTTTACTTTACATAAAAGTTAAAAGCATTGGTGTAATGTATTGAAGTACACTTACTCAAGTAATGTACGTTGGTACGAGTGTACAGTACTTGTACTTCTACAAGTATTTCCATGTCGTCATGCTACTTAATACTTGTACTCCACTACATTTTGGAAGCCAATATTTAACTTTTTACTCTACTACATGTATTCAACGAAATTAGTTACTAATTACTTAAAATATTCAGATTGTAAACTTTGCTAATACAAAATATATAAATAAATACATAAAGTATAATATCTAATGATGGAGATATCGAGCAGCAGTTTACAAAGTAATTAAATTAACTCCACATTTACCAGCTGTGAGGAACACATTAATGCATTAAAAAAAACATACTTACTTTAAGTACATTTTGATGCCAATACCTTTGTACTTTTACTTAAGTAAGATTTGAAATGCAGGACTTGTAACAGAGTATTTTTACACTGTAGTGAAATTTCTACTATTACTTAAGTAAAACATCTGAGGACTTCTTACACCTCTGGTTAAAGTTGTCTTCATACATTAACGTGGACAGTAAGGTTAACTTACTAGCAGTTAAATTGGCTAAAGTTAGACACGTTAAATTACCAGGTAACTTAGCTAATGTGCTAACGTTAATGCCTTGTGTTTTCATGACAAGGTGACATATTAACATCAACTTGAACGTTTAAGTAATGTTAGTTGATTAGTATACGTCAGCTTAACTCACACGTCAAGATGTATAACATGAATGTAATGTTAACTTAACAAACTGACTGCTGTCGTAGCTTTTTGCTAACCTGGATAATAGCTGCATGCTAAGTTAAAATACTCACGGGAGCGGCGTGAAGTGGGTCAACTAAATCCGACACCTGCCAAGTTTAGTAAGGTTTTCGAAACGAACAAAATGCTCCTTTAACGAAAGACCAGAACCCCCCGTCCTGAGTTCACTCGTCACCTTGTCGCCAGCAAAAACAAGACCAGATCTCACCTGTTTCAGTGTGAACGGAGCATGCAGAGAGATGCCAGTACGCTGCTGCTGCTTCTGTGTGTTTTTTTAAAGTCTATTCCTGCGCTGCCTTCACACCAATCGGCCCTGTTATTGGAGGCAGCGTTGTTAAGCAACCAGTAACTGAGCCGTGCATTGGATATGAACACATGCAGAGGACGATTATGCAAATGAGAAAAGCTGTCAGGTGGCACTCCTATGGCAGCAGGAGGTAAATGCCATCTATACCTGCTGGATCTCATTTTTAGGTCATTTTCCTTTTCTTATACCCAGTTGCCATTGTTTGAATTTATACGACGCTTTTCTTTGGTATTATCATCATTATAATTTGTATTTCACATGTTATTCATGGAGCAGACTGCAATATACCTATACTCAAAATATTTGCACATCTGCACACAAACTAGCTCTCATCCACTTTCCGTAACAACAATAGGCCTATGTTTTTTTGTATTAATCATTATAAGTACTTGGCAATAGTATACTGCATGTAGTTTCTTTTTTTTATATCCAGATCACGTTTAAAAAACCGTTTTGTATCTTAACGTATAATAGTTTCAATAGTTTTTATTACATTGTTTCGTTGTTATCTTTATATAATCTTTAACTGTGTTCATGATACACCATGTACAGTACACCAAGGCAAATTCCTCGTATATGCAAACCTACTTGGCAATAAACCTGTTGTGATTGTGTGATTCTGATTTTGATATATATATTTCTTTACTTTGATGCACTTCTAGCCTACTTTGCTTGAATAATTCAATTGTTGTTAGTATGAAAATATTGTCAAATATAGGCAAGTACAGTTTCATAATGTAGATATAAATATAATGAGTCAGAATCCACTTAATTGCGAAACAAGATTTATTTTACTATAATCCACAAAAAATACACAGTAGCAATCCAAAAAAATGTACCAAGTTATAATAGTTGTGGGTGCACACTCATAATGAAATTACAGTTTGGTGACATTACTGGTCATGTAAGCACTTTCCTTTTTAATGATTAGCAATTCAAGTAAACAGGTCAAAGACATTGTACTTTGGTCAGAAGAAATTCTCGCATTCTCCTCATGCATCATAGGCTATAATCAAATCCTCCATGCGGACGGACTCTAGACTTTTTCCCTATACTTATTATTTTAGTCGAGTCTTGGAAAAGGTGAAAGCCACCATCTTCGCACTTCAGCCAAAGCAGTAGCATGGGGAGAGGCAGCAGGCAGCCGACTCTTCCTCAGTCTGGTATCTTCCAGACTCAGGCTGGTCCCTGCACTCTGCTATGAAGACCTGAAGCTGGGACACTGGCACCTTTTCTTGCTGGGAATGCTGGAAAAGTGCAAAGACAAATCAAAACAAGTCTCAAAAAACATTTCTCTACAGAAAGATGAGAGAATATTTATCAGAAAAGTGACTCAGACTGACCTTGATTGTCTCGTAGGTGTCAGTGATGAGAGCGATGAACAGGCTGAGCACCATGTATACGAAGAGGGAGATGAAGGAGTAGAGGTAAATTCTGCTGAAAAGCCACACCATGTAGCCGGCCTCGTTCCTCAAATGTAGGAATGTGGAGTACATATCGTCCCCGTTGATGAGAGAGAAGAGGCACTCTGTCACCTTGCTCAGTGTTCGAAACTGAAAAAAAATGTTTATCATATTTCAGTGTCACCAGAAGAGCTCCCAGATGCATGAGGGGTTTGATTAGGTCAGTTTGACACCTTTAAAAGATTGATTATGATTATAATTTATATACTTTGTCATGGTAAGGCCCAAGGACGATCCAGCCACAGAAACAGTACCCGAGGTAGATCATGGCCGCACAACAGCAGAATCGAATCACATTTGGGAACGCTCCCCTTAGGGTCAAGATTAATACCTAGGAAGGAATAAAGAAGTGTTTAGTTACTTAAGATATGCATTTGCTACTTTAACTTAATTGTCTGATGAATCATCGAGAAACCAAAAAGCATTTCAAGTGCTTACATTATATTTCTTGAAGAAACCAAGGTAACGAATCACGCCGACCCAGACGAGCAGTGTGGCTGTTCCCAACAAGATACTGCACACGTCATAGTTTGTCAGGTACTGCAAGAGAAAAGAAAGAAAATATATGTATCAAAGAAGTACAAGTTATAGGCTGATACTCTTAACCCATTGCCTTTATGCCCAGTCCAAATTCCAAACAGTGAACCTGTAAATAAAGCAAATAAAGTACAATAAACAACAAACCTTTGTTTGTATTCCAATTTTGAGCCCTGACCCAGCGATGGTTAGTATGTCACTGACAATGATGAGGATGTACCAGCCATTCACAAACTCCATGCGGTCTGACCAAGAGACACTTTTATTGTAGTATGCTTGGAAGAATGTGTTGAACTCCTGCATGAGAGAAAATTATCATATTGTAAGAACAAACCAGGATCTAAACATGATGGCTGAAGTGCTATATTTTTTTATGGAATTATTTAAGTGTGTCCTTTTCTTTGATGACGGGGGGGGCTGACTCTTAAATAAAAAAAAAAAATACTGACCCAGACCTTGACACAACAATAATAGGCAATTTTCAATTCTCGCAATGCAACACCCTCAAAAAGTCCTTGATAAGAAAATGACATTAATATTTCTTAGTGACATTTTCTGTACCAAGACTGAATAAACACACAATTACTGAATAAAAAGGTGAATCCTTTATTTATTTAAGTTTTAAAGGCTGTTGGGCAATCGCATTTGAAAATATTAAGTCTTGAAAATCTGGAATGTGTCTATTCATTAACAAGCATGTGTGTGCTTATAAGTGTATAATTATAAATAACAAGCCCCACAAACCCCTTGAAAAAGACATGACCTCAGCGTCTAACTAAAGTCCTGTTTGCTGGTTTATTATATAATTATTAAACCAGTCATGTATTACTTTTTGGATGACATGATGGCTAAACTGCAGTTTTAGCTGAATATAGCTAAATCCTGGACATGTATCAGTGATGATGGTAATAATTGACGTGTGCCTCATAAACGTACAAACTGGAGTTGGAGACCATTGATGACAGAGCGCGTGCAGAGGATGAGAGAGAGGAAGCAGGCGAGGATGACCACAGAATCAAACGACAGGAGGAGGTAATCATTCTTACCAGCTAGAAACCAGAGAACATACTGAGTAAGATCATACTGGTGTCAAAGGTTACAGAATAATATCAATGCTCCCCTTCATGGCCATTTATTTCTTTGGCTGGGTCATAATAAATCAAATGCTTGAATAAAATGTGATATTTTGGAAAACGTACAAGTGCCTTCCACATTCCAGTCTCTGCATTCATAAATTCTTACATCGTTTTCAACATCAACCTTTATCTTGCCACTGTGTGCACGGTTGTCAAACTTGATCTGTATAAAAAAAGATTTCTCATTTAAGTGGCATGTTAAAAATACATCATGTATGCCAAGTGAAATGTCCTAAATGATCAGATAAATGAGTGGTATTTTTCCGTCATTGTCACCAACCATTATATTGAAGTCATAACAGTCCGGTAGCTCGTGGTGCCGCACAGTCTGCAGGTTGATTGTTTTCAGAGTAAGGTAGATGTTCACAGATAGCAGCCTGGACACACAAACATATTAGCAGGCAGTACTCTCATCACCTGCCATGAAATAAGCTTCCTTAGTTTAGTCACCTTTTAAAATCTATAGAGAAGTTTAAATGTGCACCCAAACCACTGCCATCAAACGCCTGCACAGGATATATGGAAATACAATCTGTGAGGAGGAAATACAGGCGATACATTTCAAAAGCAGTTAGACTTCAGTGAATATTTCAACAGAGGAATACATCAGCCTGAATACAATACTTCCTCTTTCTGGAGTCACAAGTAAATCCACATTGTGATTATTTTCCATTCATGGTATGAATCAGATTCCATAAACACAGCAAACAATATACAACTCATGGTAGCTTTTAGACATAAATACAAGTTCCACAGCTATTTATGTCTCCATTTTATGATTTAATTGTTGTTGTTTTTTTATTTATATGGATTGTTTTGTGCTTTTGTACCTTTATCAATATGAGGATCAATGTCAAAGGTCTCAGTTTCTGGATCGATGCTGCTGTATCTGTAAAATTCTTGGCAGACAGACAGAGGAGTGTACTGGCCATCAACACTCTCGTATGCCAGATTACCAACAGTCAGGTTTTGGAGATTGATATACTGAAAGAAAATGCAGAAAGAAGAGTGAAGCACACATTTTCACACAGGAAATTCCCATTTGATATAAGTGTCAAATGTCAGTACCCCGTTAATAATGTAGTAGATGTGATCATACACATCTTCTTTTGTGTACAGTGCATAGCTCCCCAACCGTTGATCTTGGTATCCTTTTAGAAACAGATGTTTGAATGTCATCAGATTTTCATCTTTGAAGGTGACCATCATTTCGTTACTCAGGCCGAAAGAGACCAACTGAAGCAGAGAAGGAAAAAAACACACATTTGAGACAAAAACATATTGATAACTCATGCTCATTCATGCCTAATGACAAAACAAACTATCACAACATTCTAGTACCTGGGCTGTGATGATTGCAATTTTGAATACTTGTAACATGAGTTTCCATGGCTTGCGGCCTCTGGCTGTGTATTTCTCACAGGGGTTCATGAAGAAGTACTTGAGACTCCGTCTGAAGTCCTCCACCACCTTGGACTGCAGGGTCCGGGGGGGAGCGCTGCTGCAGTGTCCGTTCAGCCTCCTCTCCTCTGACCTCGAGGCCAACAGCGGCTCTGATTCATCCATCATTCTCAAGTACAGTACACAATTGTACTGCTTTTGAGAGTTTTTTTTATTTTTTTTAATTGAATACAGCTGCAAACAAATTCACACTCACTGCAAACATACATTTACTTAGGCCAACAACATTTATATCCTGTCTCATGAAATATAAGTGCAAAGTTCACATTCCAGTCTATCTAGTGATGTATATCTAACTGGTTCTCCTGCATGTGTTGCTCCTCTCAGTCTGTTAACTCTCTTTTAAATCTCAGTCTTGGGTGCAAACTTATTGTGCTAAAATAGGATATAATGTTCTATACACATGCAGAAAAGGGTTTTTAAACATTCATAATGTTTAACCATGATCAACAATGACTTATTATCACAGACTGGCACGCAACAGCAAAATGCAGCAGGCAACACATGCCGACATTTTTAGTACAACAAATTACTTTAAATACTATTTATATATGATGCAGGTCTCCCTTGTAAAAGAGATCCGTGATCTCAAGGGACCTATCTGTCTAAATAAAGGAGAAGAAAAAAAAAAAAAATATATATATATATTACTAAATACTATACTATTAAATGAAAACTGAAACAATCATGAAACCCATCAAAAATGAATAAAAGTCAAAGACACATACATTGAAACTATTATAATGTAATTATAAAACACTTACTGAGATAAATGTGAAGGACAGATAGTAAACCTTTTAAGAAAAAGTAAATATATAATAATAAATGAATTACCTGCCGTGCACCAGCGTGCCAGAGTGACTGGTTTTAAAAATCCAGGTTTATGCGCTGTCTACGAAGATCAGTGCAGTCACACCAGCCTTCACCACAAAGACATGGCATGTCATTCCTCTGCGTCATTTGAAGCGTTCCAGTTTTTCCATAACAATTACAGAATCACTGCTCACGCACCATACTGTCTGTAGGCTTCTCTGAGGAATTAATATTGTATTGTCTTTTTTTGCAGACCAACTACAAATCAAATAGGCCAAAGGTCTTAAAGTGCCCTCACAATTTCATATGAAATCAGCAAATCAACTATATTTTATTTTCCCCCTGAGCCACCACACGGTAACAAATAAAGAAAGAAAACACGAGTTGTACGCATAAAGAAAACCTTTAGTATGCAATAGATTATAGTACACGACCAGTTAAGACAATTGGGACAATGTTTTTTTCATGTTTTGTGATTCAAGACTGTAGTGACAAAAATGTAAAACAACTTGTCGACTTAATGCTGCACAGGAGGAACTGGAAATCATCATTTCGGGCTACAGTGCTGTCAAAGGCAGAATCAGAGCGGCTCATTAAGTGGAGCATCATTCCAGTGTGTAAAACAGTCTTACTGCACATAAACTGTAGCTGCCATGCATTCACACCAAACATCAGGAAATCGCACCTTTGATATAATAAGAGTAGAAAAGGAGAGTCCATTTTTCATAGCTCATGATGTGAGAATCATTACTTGCTGCTGTATATACCTTATATATATATATATATATATATATATGAGTTTAAAGCATGAGTATCGAAAATTGCGAAGTACTAAAAGCTGGAATCAAGGCTTTACTTAAATTGTTCGTTACTTATTTTTTTAACAGTTTAAAAAACATAATTGTCCATTTTAACCTGCATTTATTTTCTTGTACACCTGTTTTTATTCAAAGCACATTTAACAAGTGTGTCTTCTTTAGTTAAATAAGAAAAAGGGTTTTGTAAATATTATTAGAACTATGGTTTTATTTTGGCCTTGTATTAAAACTAAGGTAATGATTGGCACCAGTATCAAAGCATTTCAAACAATACTTGAGCTGATTGGTATAGTAGTAGTATTTCCCATGTACAGCAATTTCTGCCTAATCAAAGACATCACACCAAAAACAGCAATTTGGATACTAGATTAAGTAACTGAGGATTCTGTTGGTTTGTCCCTTTTACTGCATAAGAGTGTCTTATAGAGATGTGAAATTAAAAGATGCTCCCCCTGTGTGATGTTGGAGTAAGAGAGCGCGATCGGAGAGGCTGGAAGTTTGGGTCCCCCCCGGTACTGGTGCATCCCGGCACTCCGGCATCTATGTTAGAGGGGGATTCAACTGTGACATCATCCGGCAGCGGAGGAGCTCCGGGGTCTCCAGGCCGCGGGAGGATGGAGGAGGCTCTGGAGGAAACTACCCCGACGCTAGCACCAACACTAGAGGACAAATAGTCCCCTTTCTGTATTGATGGGAGGTTAAGTGAGCCTGGTAAGCCTGAAATAGAAGGGCTTCGTTCTCCGTCTGGGTGCAAGAGCATTGTGGAGTTATTGGAAAACGTCGGGAGAAGGCTGCTGGTTGTGTTTGGAGAGCTGAGGCTGCTGTCAGTCGGGGAACTGGAAGCCACTGCTGTGCATCAAAGGATTAAAAACAGACAAAGTTAAAGCATCAAGAACATATTAGATTTAAAAAGGTACACACCAGATTTAATTGGTCTACTAACCTCTCAGAGACTCGATCTTCTCGTTTTTGGCCTTTTGCACCTCATCTGTGATTTTGGTGATGATAAAGTTTTGTGAGCGTGAATCTCTTATGGAGTCAACCAAGGCATCAAGACCTCGGGGGTGCTCTGCCAGCATGTCCAACATCATGGCCGTCCTCTTGGTCTGGGTGGTCCTACAGCTGACCTCCTCCGCATCGTCTCGGGTCAGGATCCTGCGGGAGCGCAGGAAGTCGAGGTGGCGTTCGGCTCGGATCTTTTCGCAGAGGTAGTGCCGCATTCTGATCAGCACCTGGAGGAAAAAAGGGAACAGAGTGAGGACTGAGCGGTACAGGCCCTAACCAGGAGGATAAATGGTATGAATAGGGAAGGCAGGAAAATATGCAGGTTCTTCCCCCACCAACGACTGGTAGAATTTCTCTTGCAGGTGGTCTAAAATAAATGGCACATATTAATAGTTGTCTATCGCTGTGTTAGCTTCTGGTCGTGCTTTTGATGAGTCAGACTGAGCGACCCTGTCAGTATTTAGAAACAAATGTACTCAAACTCCAACCTGTGTGTCCATGATGTTGTTGTTGGCCTACGAGTGGTACAACGTAACATTTTACAGCACATGTTTGTACTTTTCGCGTATTTCCATTTAATGCTACTTTTTACTACTTCACTTCATTTTAAAAAGGTAAATATTATACTTTTTACTCCACTTTGTGTTCGAAGCTTAAGTTAACAACTCATAAAGTTTGATATATATTATATATAGATATATTATTAAGAAGGTTAAGCAATCAGCAAAACACTGCTGCAATAACAAAGTGATGAACACATTGATTCTTAGTATCCTATTGATGCTAATAATGTTGTACTTTCACTAAACATTCAAATGCAGGGCTTTTACTTGTAACATTTTAATTATTGCTAATAAAACAAACAAATGCCCTACTTATCAACCCTAGAGAAGTGAGTGTTGCAGTGGGCACAGTGAAGGTGCGGTGGGGTATTTCCTCATATGAAGGCCTTTAACGCCAAACAAGGCACAAATAAAGTGCCAGCATAGAGTGTATCGATAGGTTTTTTCCACATAACTGAACGTATCAGAATAATTATTTATTGGTAACCATGATTTGGCTGATGTAACCTACTCACGTCTTTTTTAATCTCTGCCATTTCCTCTTCAGTGAGGTGAGGAACGTCCATCCCTCTGACCCGCAAAGTGACAATCCAGGTGTTTCGGTTGACAAATGACGACTAAGATAAGTTAACAAGATAGTAATAATGAAACTAACTACATCGACAAGTCAACCGTACGCGTTAACAAATGTGGCTCTTCATTATTTCTCGTTAACAAGTGGCGTGTCGTTTGGCCATTCAACTTTTATTTTTCGGAAAATCCCCGGACTTCCTGATTCTGTGGAGGTTTACGTCGACACCAGAAGAGAAGTACACTCAGAAAACCTGTTTCACACTAAGAGCTGAATTAGTTAGGTATATTTCAAAATGTGTAGAATGTATAAAAAACGTAAATTCAAATGCTGAATTAAGCTATTATTATCTTGTACACGTTCTTTGTTTTGATTCGTGTTGATTACGTGCGAGAGAGATTAAATGTTTATAAAGGTGAAGTGCAGTTCCGGTGTAGTCCACTAGGCTTCGCTGTTATCTTGTTATACATCCATGGGTTACTTACAACAAGTGGTGGAGGAAGTAATAGTGCACTGTTTAATACTCAATACTGTATATAGTTAATACTATGATACAAGTAAAAGTCCTGAGTTACCTAAGTAATCGTATGTAAGTATAAACAGATACAGTTATTTGGGTATAGTTAAAATAATATAGGCTACTCAATGTCCCCTGTGACTGTAGACTATAATATCATTAGATTATTTTTAGCAATCCATTTATATAAACAGGATTTTGCTGTTGTAGTTGGAGCTCAATTTCAACTATTTCGCATTGGATTGCAATTTACCATAATTTGATTATGCATCAATCTACTGATTATTGTTCCAATTAATTGACTTTGTTTCGTTTGTAAAACTCTGAAATTAGTGGGAAATGCTGTCACTATTAACCAGAGTCTCAACAAGGTTTATTTTTGTCCAACCAACAGTACAAAGCTTACTGAGATATATTACATACCTCAATATATATAATTCAGGATGCAGTACTACTGTCTTAAAATATTCCCATTTAATGCTATTTGTCAACTACAGGCAGGGGCGGCGGGTGCTGTAGGCTAGGGAAGGCTAAGCCTTCCCAAATATTTGTGTAACTGCATCCTGGTAAAATAAAAATATGATGTCTTTGACATTAGCGCTGCTATGCAGCCACCTGTGCCCTGTACCACGAAGCCAGTTCAACATACCCTGGATATGCTTGAGTTCTCTTAACTAACCCTAACAAACGAGATCTCGCTAAACGGTCCTAAGGCGCTGGTTATCAACTCGGTAAATCAAGCCAGGGTTTCTCTCTCCAGCTGAGACCGCGTTCACGTGAAAGGGGCGGGGTTAGCTACATTTGACCAATCACAAACAGGGACAAGTGTACTGACAGCGCAACATCATACTTCATTAATGAAAAGTAAACTAATATTAGACAAATATGAACTTTAAACATCCATGATGACTTAAACATATAATCCAGGATACAAGCCACATAGTTGCACCTGCAAGGAGAATACAGAACAACTCGTTAAAAAATAAACTAGTGTTTGAAAGCGTACAACAGTTTTATGATACTGCCCCATCTAAAACACGAGGGGATCTGACTTTATTACATTTGAGTTGAGTGTTTCGTCAACTTAATGTGTTGCTTAAAATAATACGTCTGCATACAGTATATGTGACAATGTAACTAAGTGTTGCACGGCCAGATACGGCTCGAGAAGCTGACTCAGATAAGGAAATATTGTGATATCGATGATCTGATTGATGATGTGATGTCAGTGTGATATGAATGATAAGTGCGACACGTCGGCGTCTTCTCTGCATACGGCAGTTTAAACTGCATTTCCTTTTTCCTGTAATATGACTTGATAGATTTAAACTCCGCACACGGAGCTCTGATCGGTCAGCAGGCGGTGCTTTCACTGAGTTGATCTCTTTTCTATAGACGCCGGAGGCGGGCAGCGTAAGATGGAAAAAAAAGTTATTAAGCCTTCCCAAACCTGAGCCTCACGCGCCGCCTATGACCAGGGCCGCCCCTGGCTAACTTGGGGCCCCAAGCGACATTGTGAGATGAGCCCCCCCCCCCAACCGACAGGAGTGAACTTTTTTTTTTGGAAACAAAGTAGGCTACTTTGCAAATATAATTCCTGTTTATTATTATTATCAACGGTTACTTTTTTATACAGTGAGGTAAATGGTAAATGTGCATGTATGTCGTTCAGTATGGGTTTACAGGTGAATTTTGCATTTCCTGCCAAATACTAGCCTCAAAAAGATAAAAACATAATTAATGCAAATAAACTACTTCTACTAATAATGATAATCATAAACAATTCAATAATAAAAATACTATATTGTTTTATTATAATATAGTTGTATAGTCAAGACAAAACATGCTTATGACATGCTCAAAAACTGATATTTCTTAAATATGTAGTCTAGTTCCCTCTGTCAGCAATGTATCAACAACTACACACACATTTCTATCAGTATTTCTCTGTGTTGTGGTTGACATGATGATGACTGTTAGGAGTTAAGGGGAGAGGCTGAGCATCACCATGAAATGTGCAAATTGACATAAAAATGAATAAAAGGGGAAAAAATGCTCCATGTTTTTTAGGCTGTAAACTTTAACTGTTATGTAAGCCAAGTAGAGAGACATTGTATCTCTCTTCCTCCTGTACATTAGCAGATAAAATGCATAACATAATGAATGAATGGTAAATAAAGAATGCTGGAAATAACTGCATCTCCATTAGCCTATATGCTCTGCAGAGACTGCCTTCTTCATGTCGTGAATTGCAGCTGATGTTTTAAGATGGCAATTGGCAATTTGACTTATACAACATTCGTAAGTTGTACATTTGACTCATACAATAACCCACCTTCGAGTGATGCGCTAGTTTCTTCATGTTTTTTTTTTGCGCCGGACTGAAACTGTCTTTTCACCGACATCTCTTCACCTGCACTAGTGGCCGTATCAAAGCCGTGATTGGTCAGATGTCGATTAATTGCAACGGTGTCGGGTTACAAACGTGCTCCTCCTGTCACCTCTCACGGCCCGTCCACACAGCGGCGTGTGCCGCACTCTGACTCTCGCGGGGGGTGCGCGGAGAACTGAGCGGAGAACTGCGCACAGCAGCTGAGGCCCTCTGGGCGGGGCCCCCTGCGCAAGGCGGGGCCCCATGCAGCCTGCGTGATTGGCCTGTAGGGAGGGGCGGCCCTGCCTATGACTACAGGTACTTTGGAGATGTTGCCCAAATACATATGAAATAGTTGCCATATATGTCCCATTAATTATTTATTTTAGTTTACATAGTTATTAAAGCTGTATTTGCTTTGTTAATATACTGTTAGGATCTGTCTGTGTTGGTGTTTTTCTTGTCTTTTTATATCTTTGGGTTTCCTGTTTTATTTTGTAAAGTGTTCACCCCCGTTTCCTGCCTGCCTGTTTGCTTTCTGTCTGTTTCCCTCCCTGATTACCCGATTGTGTTCACCTGGTGCCTCTGTGTTTTCTCCTCCCTCCTCACCTGTCTCGTGTTTATGTGATTAGTCCTGGGTGTATTTAAGTTCTGGGTTTTCTGTCTCTCTTTGTCGGGTTGTCTTGTGTTTTGAGTAAACTGCGGTGAGTGTTCTGTTCTGGCTCTGAATATTGTAGCCTTAAAATAAAGGAATTATTTTGTCACTTAAATCTGCATTTGGGTCCTGCTTCCTGCACACCGCAACATATACACCGTAAAATCATCTCTTCTAGCCACCAGTCTCAGCCTGGCAACTGTACTTTTTTATGCAGTGGTGAAAGAAGTAACCACTTAAAGGTCCTGCACACAGGCACACTAACACAGGTGTTTTCATTTATTGTGCATTAATAGACTCTTTAAAAAAACTGTATTGGCATGTACAGCTTGACCAACAACTCCCCCCCCCCTCTCCCCTTGTTAAAGCAGGATCATTCACACTCATTTTAACTTCCAATGTCAGGTCATTTATTTAAAAGAACCGCATCATGTAATGCAACAGATCATATGTTTTGTTTCCAAAATCTGAATCTACAAAGTAAAACAGTAACTGCAACTACCTCAAACGTGTACATATGTAAATGCAGGTCACTTACCATCATGTCATTTATTACAGCTGTCATCCAGTTCTGCATCATTAAATGTATTTTTTATAGACTTGTATTACTTTCTTCTTACAACCAAAGTTGGAAGATCATGGCATAAGAGGACATGAAATACTAGAAAGATAGATACAATCTAACAATAAGAAGCAACTGTAAACTGTCATAGGGGATAGGTAGGGAAGGCGTGAATCAAAGCATAAAGTGCATGAGAAGCACCAACATAACAGCCAATTAGGCATGAAATAAATTGCTAAACAAGATTTTCACCCCCCTCTAATCACACTATGCCACAAACGGTTTGAGGACGGTTGCTCCCTGAGGAGATTGTTGTCAGGCTTGTTTTGTCATGTCCTGCAATCCAATGTACTGTATTGCTGGCAAACACCAAATAGAAAGCTGTGCTAACTGTACATCAGGGGATGACTTTCTGTTGCATGCCCGAAGGTATTTCTGTGTGGCAATAGGGATTTAAAATACAGGACAAATACAGGCTCCCATTATGATGTGGCTGCTGTTCTTTCCCAACAATGTCTGGAGGAGAATTACAGCAGAAAGATTCCCTTTAAATGTCAGGTGTTAAAAGGTCAAACTGTATTTGATTAAGCCTATTTCTGCCAAAAAAAATGGAATGGCAACAATGCATCCACAGATACTGACAATACATGCCCACTTTTCCCGGAAAAGCTTTGTCATATCGTTCCTGTTAAACAGCAGAGGGTTAGCCTGGAAATAATGATGAACCAGCTGTTAGAGATTCAGACGTACCCAGTGTACAGACTTGTGTGGGGCATCTGTGAATGAGAAACAAAGAAAGGGAAGGTCATTTATGAAATGACGTAATGAACAGAATTTGCAATCATATCTGCAAATCCTCACAGACATTTCCGTCTGTCGCACGGTGAATGACCGCTCTCACAGCATGGCCAAAATAAACTTGTCTCAGTCCAATTGTGGTTTTACACTGAGTAGCACTGGACATGTATTACTGCCTTTCCGCTCTCTGTTGCCAATGTTTTTGCCACACAGAATATGAATCCCACATTTTGTCTGTTTTTCTCTTTCTTGCATTTAAGCATGAAATTACACTTTTTTCTGTTCTCCATGCCGTCCCGTATCTGCCCACCCACCTTTCCCTTAAAGGTCATCTTTAAAAAGGGTCTAGAGATAAAATAACTAAATAAAGAACTTAACTATGAAGTGATTTCATTTCAGTTGGATGCTGCAGTATCAACTATCACAAGAAATAAGTGGGTGAAGAAGATAAAAGTCTTGCAGACAGGATAATCAGGATAATCTCTTGCATAACATTTCTTATAAAGCAGCTGAATCCGGTTTTACGGTTACAATGGATTAACACAGGAAATTGGCATCAAGATGAAAGAAAATGCTCCTAATATGGACTTATTATTAAGACTGTTTGAGGGAATAGTTTAGCATTTTAGGAAACATGCTTATGTAAAAGCTTTAGATGGCCGGAGGAGATTAGCTCGCTAAGCATAAAGACTAGAAAAAAGGGGAAACTGCCAGTGTGACTCAAAATCTAAAATATCTCCACCACTTCCTCTTAAACTCAGTAATTTCCAAGATGTATCTTTGATTGACCCATACGAAAACATAAATGCAAAAACAAAGTTGTGATTGATATAACAGCGGCACGCACACATACATTTTTCGTGTTGACTTAATATGGGTGGCTAAAATCAGACAAAAATGATTTAATTTCCCAAAATGTCAATTTATGCCTTAAACTTTTAGTTTGTCTGGCAGCAGCTAAACAAACCTTGCCTTGCATACATTGCCCTGAGCATGGCACCAAGTCTTTGCCAACTCACCCTGATCTCTGACTTGTCCTTGGGAGTCATTTTAGTTTTATAACATTTCAGACTCATCCACATGCTGCTCTGTGAGGTTGGGACATGGATGTTTGACAGGTTGAGTCAGAACTCCTCCAGCTGCATTATACAGTGGGGCAAAAAGTATTTAGTCAGCCACCAATTGTGCAAGTTCTCCCACTTAAAAAGATGAGGCCTGTAATTTTCATCCTAGGTACACTTCAACTATGAGAGACAGAATGGGGGGAAGAATCTAGGAAATCACATTGTAGGATTTTTAATGAATTAATTGGTAAATTCCTCGGTAAAATAAGTATTTGGTCACCTACAAACAAACAAGATTTCTGGCTCTCACAGACCTGTAACTTCTTCTTTAAGAGCCTCCACTGTCCTCCACTCGTTAACTGTATTAGGAGGCGTGTGGCGTAGTGGGTTGTCCGTAGGTGTTCGGATCAGGGGGTCACAGGTTCAAACCCCACTGCAGTCAGCATGTCGTTGTGTCCCTGGGCAAGACACTTCACCCCAAATTGCTCCTGTGGGGATTGCCCACAGTATTGAGTAAGTCGCTTTGGATAAAAGCGTCTAACAAGTAACATGTAATGTAATGTAATGTATTAATGGCACCTGTTTGAACTCGTTATCAGTATAAAAGACACCTGTCCACAACCTCAAACAGTCACACTCCAAACTCCACTATGGCCAAGACCAAAGAGCTGTCAAAGGACACCAGAAACAAAATTGTAGACCTGCACCAGGCTGGGAAGACTGAATCTGCAATAGGTAAGCAGCTTGGTGTGAAGAAATCAACTGTGGGAGCAATTATTAGAAAATGGAAGACATACAAGACCACTGATAATCTCCCTCGATCTGGGGCTCCACGCAAGATCTCACCCCGTGGGGTCAAAATGATCACAAGAACGGTGAGCAAAAATCCCAGAACCACACAGGGAGACCTAGTCAATGACCTGCAGAGAGCTGGGACCAAAGTAACAAAGGCTACCATCAGTAACACAATACGCCACCAGGGACTCAAATCCTGCAGTGCCAGACGTGTCGCCCTGCTTAAGCCAGTACATGTCCAGGCCCGTCTGAAGTTTGCTAGAGAGCATTTAGATGATCCAGAAGAGGATTGGGAGAATGTCATATGGTCAGATGAAACCAAAATAGAACTTTTTGGTAAAAACTCAACTAGACGTGTTTGGAGGAGAAAGAATGCTGAGTTGCATCCAAAGAACACCATACCTACTGTGAAACATGGGGGTGGAAACATCATGCTTTGGGGCTGTTTTTCTGCAAAGGGACCAGGTCGACTGATCCGTGTAAAGGAAAGAGTGAATGGGGACATGTATCGTGATATTTTGAGTGACAACCTCCTTCCATCAGCAAGGGCATTGAAGATGAAACGTGGCTGGGTCTTTCAGCATGACAATGATCCCAAACACACCGCCCGGGCAACGAAGGAGTGGCTTCGTAAGAAGCGTTTCAAGGTCCTGGAGTGGCCTAGCCAGTCTCCAGATCTCAACCCCATAGAACATCTTTGGAGGGAGTTGAAAGTCTGTGTTGCCCAGCGACAGCCCCAAAACATCACTGCTCTAGAGGAGATCTGCATGGAGGAATGGGCCAAAATACCAGCAACAATGTGTGAAAACCTTGTGAAGACTTACAGAAAACGTTTGACCTCTGTCATTGCCAACAAAGGGTATATAACAAAGTATTGAGATGAACTTTTGTTATTGACCAAATACTTATTTTCCACCATAATTTGCAAATAAATTCTTTAAAAATCAGACAATGTGATTTTCTGGATTTTTTTGTCTTCTAATTTTGTCTCTCATAGTTGAGGTATACCTAGGATGACAATTATAGGCCTCTCATCTTTATAAGTGGGAGAACTTGCACAATTGGTGGCTAACTAAATACTTTTTTGCCCCACTGTATGTCCGATATGTTCCTCTTACCTAACATGGTTCTGCGAATTATTTATATTACAGCTTAAAAGTTTCCACCCTCAAATACAACAGTTTTCAAGCGTCTGTGAATGCACCAAGCTGGTCCTTTTTCGCGCTTCATCTGCTGCATTGACGCTGATTCAAACTGGCCCTTGTAACCTCTGTTAGATAAGAGGGGAGTCTGTGCCCGTCTGACAGCGTCTTGTTCCCACAGGTTATAATGAAAGGAAGGGCACTCTTCCCTGATAACTTGCATTGTTCTTTGATGTGGATAGAAGAGGATGCTTTTTATCCTGGCAGCTATTTCAAAGAAGTCTTTAAAGTTCATCCTGACTGGAATTTTGCTTCAGGCATTTCTTCTTTCTTTCTTCTCCTTTTTTTGGTGTGTTTCTCATTCAGAGAACAAAGGATTCCTACGGGTTTAAACATTCCACGAGGCTCTTGTGTCCTTTTTTTTCTTTTTTAAATATTTACGCCAGACAAACTCTAATCCATCCACGTCCTTATTGGTGACTGAAGAGAATTTCATCTGTGACTCTTAACACTAGTTGTGAGGTTAGAGAATACAAACACCGATCACAGACAACGTGCAGCAGTCTAAACACTTGCTCCCACCAAGATAGAAATCCAATTGGTCATAGAAATATGTAGCTTTCCTTCAATATTTATGTCCAAACTTGTGGTGCCCCGATGTTGAATCCCTTGTGGGGCTTTGCTCCCATGCATGAGGCTGATATTTCTGGGAAAGTATTCTTTTTGTCCTTTGCTTAACCATATGACACCAGTACACTTTGTTCCTTTCTTTATACTTTCTTTACGCAAGTACAGTCTCATACCTGACAGAAAAGTTCGAACAAAACCAGCGATACATCAATAAACACAATCTAAAAAACAAAAACAGAATTAGATCACTTTAACATACCACATATTTAAAATAATTACACATACAATGTCCAGTTAAAATGTATTTTAAGTTAAGTGCATAGCAGAAAACAATATGATGCATTGCTTGAAATAATTATCTATTTCCAATTCAGAAAAAGTAGAAGGCCACTTGTATTTATAGTGTTTTGTCACATAGAAATAATGATTTCAGGAACTGGTTTACCTCATGGCAGAAGAGTAACTTCATGATTACAGAACAGATATAAAGAAATGATAATAACATGGTTACTTTGGAGAGGAAGCCCTGAAATAATGGAGGATACACTGGGTGGTTCTTGGCTCACCGAGAGGAGGGGGGGGGGGGTGTCATATGGGAGGACTCATGGGGAAGCATTCCTCTCATAGTTTCTGGACACCTCTTCAGCCCGTGCACACGTCAGATCTGCTCCGAGGGTATAAAAGGAGATGTGGACTTGAAAAGAAGGAGAGCAACCACTCACTGCCAGGTCTGGTGTTTTATAGACAGATTTCTTAACTCAGGAAAGTTACATTCCTCTTCTGAAGATGTTGAAATACTTTGTTATTGTGATCCTCTGCGTCAAACTGGTGAGGAAATAATTACTTTTCATTCAAAATCTTAGCTGTTAAAAGAGGACCAGATTTGGAGCAACGTTTTAATCAGAAATGTTTCCTCTCAGGTGTCAGCCTTGTGCCCGAAGGACTGCCGGTGTCCTGCTGACTCCCCCAGATGTGCAGCAGGAGTCATGCTGGATGGCTGTGGATGCTGTAAAGTCTGTGCACGTCAGCTCTTTGAAGACTGCAGCGAGTCACAGCCATGTGACCACACCAAGGGACTGGAGTGCAACTTTGGAGCAGGATATGGCTCTGCTAAGGGCATCTGTCGAGGTACTTTAATGATTTCCTTTTCTTTTCTTTTTGTGAATTCACCCACTGTGTCTTTTTACTCTTCTTATTTAAAACCCTATCTTGTTTCTAGCCAAATCAGATGGAAGAACATGCGAGTACAACAACAAGATTTACCAGAACGGGGAAATATTCCGTCCAAACTGCAAACACCAGTGCACTTGCATGGACGGAGCAGTTGGATGTGTCTCACTCTGCCCTCACCAGCTCACGCTGCCCAAACTGGGCTGTGCCAAGCCCCAGAGGGTGAAGGTTCAGGGTCGGTGCTGTGAACAACTCGCCTGCCACGGGGAGGCAAAGACAGAGAGCGGTTTTGGGAACAAACACAGTAAAAAGCACAGCAAAGACGGACGGTTTGAGGACGACCTTAACAAGAAGAATGAGCTGGCTCCTGTGTGGAAAGGAGAATCTAATTCTTTACCTGGTGAGCACTTTACACAATATCCTTCTATAGTGGTGATGCTAAAGGAAATGTTTGTGCAGGAGATTTTCTTTTTATTAAACAATTGCACATGACAATAATAAGCAAAGTGCAACATTCTCAAACTAAGGGGCAACCAGAAGATGATGAAAAAATACATTGAAATAACATACATTATAATGATTTTCTGTAGTTTAGTTGCCTTTACAGTTTGTCTGTGCTTTTACTGTGCAGTTCAACATCTTTGTTAAAAGAACCTGTACAAATAGGCCTTAGTTTGTAACCTTACTTTTTTTTTGTTATGTCTACAGTTTAGCAAGAACTATCAAAAGATGTATATAAACAAAGCTTTTCCTCACATTTACTTGAGATTTCTGCCTTTAAACTCTTCTTTAAATCTGACTTTTTCCCTCTTTGCAGGTTTTGAGAGCCTCCCAATGGGCCACATGTTATCCAGAAGAGTCAAATGTGTGTCTCAGACCTCAACTTGGTCTCCCTGCTCCAAATCCTGCGGCACTGGAGAGTCCAGCAGGATGACCAACAACAACTCAGAGTGCCGAGTGGTGAAAGAGACTCGGAACTGTGAAGTCCGCCTATGCAACCAAATGACCTTTACAGGATCAAAGGTACATTCATTTTCCTAATTTTAAGAATGATTCAATATGATGTCACTTTGTACTCTTAGCATGACTTTTTGAATGAGATCTTAAATGTAAATTAACATTTTCAAATGCTTTTGATTTCCTCCAACAGAAAGAGAAGTGTAATCACATAGAGAAGGCCAGCCGTCCGGTTAGACTGTCCCACACAGGCTGCCGTAGTCTGAAGAAGTTCCAGCCGAGGTTCTGTGGGTTCTGCTCAGACGGCCGGTGCTGCAGGCCGGACCGGACCCAGACCATATCCGTCCTCTTCAGATGCAGAAACAAGGAGATCACCAGCAGGATGGTGACGAAGATCGAGTCCTGCAAGTGTGACCTGAACTGCTCCGGCAACAAAGGAAAGACATCTCGCTACAAACTGTATAATGATATCCGCAAACTGAACATGTAAAGAGTTAAGTATGAAAGAAAAGTGTTGGACAGTAGAAACATTTGCACTTTGTGGTTGAAGAGGAGACATTTTTTATCAGTATTTTTTCAGATTTTGCTTCATGACAATGGAGCCTTGTGGTTTGCTTCTTTTTTGAAGCCGTTTTGTAAAATAAATCTTACTATTAAATGTAAATAAAATGTTATTGACTTTTATTTTATACACAGACTGTACATATGTTATCCAACCTTGACAAGACATGTTACAACATTGAAATGACATAAAGGCAGCTACTAAATCAAAGTCACTACACATATGTCACCATGTGCCTGTTGATTTACTGTGCTTGTCCATTTTATTTATAAGGGTTATTGTTGCATACATCTCATACTGCTTAATGTATTGTTATATCATATCATGGGACATGGTTTGATTCTATTTTTCTGGCATTTTCTACGCTCACTTGCCTAAAGGGTTAAATATCGCTGAAGGCTGGAATAAACTGTACTTTATGCAGGTTTGACCAATTAACTAGAATGTTGTCAATGCACATTTTTATATTTTTACAAATAAAAACATAAAACACTGCAGTATTCAAATGTAATCTTTTTTTGGGGGGGGGTGAAAGAAAATCATTTGGTGCATACAATCATCTGAAAAGACATTCTCAGGGGTCTGTTGTAAGAAAATAGGAAATGAGTTCTACTGTTTCAGCTGCATCTGGCTGACCCACATGCTACTGAAAAGATAAAGGAATGAGTGTAATGTGAACTTCAGAGGGGTTCCCTGATGTCGGACAGATGGTGAGCACAAGCTGCAGGATATTGTTTTAAGAAAAAGTTATAGAGAATAATCTAAACTATTTATATTGCACATGCAGAACGGAGGAACATCTTCACATAATGCTGATTTGTAAAATGTGTTGCTGTTAATATTGATTTCTTTCATGATTAGAATGATGAAAACAAACATTGATCTGACGTTGCTTCATTTGATATAAACAGGGATGTTGAATGTGAATTCTCCATCCAACAAAGAAAACTGTTATCTGCAACAGTAAGG
This sequence comes from Gymnodraco acuticeps, assembly GCF_902827175.1. Taxonomy (NCBI): domain Eukaryota; kingdom Metazoa; phylum Chordata; class Actinopteri; order Perciformes; family Bathydraconidae; genus Gymnodraco; species Gymnodraco acuticeps. Next base: position 162,695 of record NW_022990908.1, read on the forward strand.
CCTCTGTTTGTTTTTGATAATTGGTCCAGCTAAAAAGAAGAAGAACAGGGTCTAATTTGAGCATATTAAGCACATAAGCTCAGGGTGTGTCCGTCATGGTGCTGAATCATGATTCCAAACAGCCACGTGCAAGACTTTTTTTCCATCAAACAATAAGGGGATATCAAATTCCCAAAGTGCGATCAATGCAACTTTGTAAAGCGGCAAGACTAAGAGAGCGGGAATAATGAGAGGATACAACGAGAACTGACGCACACAGAGATTAAGTGATTTTGATCCCCTGACGGAGAACTCAACAATAGAGCTTTGTATTTGAGAAATGAGAGGAGAACTGCTCACTAGGTCGAACACAGTACGTCCACTCTAAGAACACATCAGAGCCTCTTACTACAGATACAGTACGGGGCCAAAAGCAATACCAGCAGAGCAAGAAGATGAAGTACAATATAAGACAAACAGTTTTTGAAAGCAAGTAAATCCTGCTCCTGAAGAGACCTCATGGGTGCTTATGCCTCATTTATATGAAAACCATCACAAAGGCAGGAGAGCAAAGCAGCAACCAAGCGGTTTGGAAACATCCAGTGTTGCATGTTTCTTAGTAATTATATTTACAGGCCCGAAGGCACGATCATCACAACTGACAGCTTAACTATTGATTTTCTGCATTATTCATTCTTTCACACACATACGGGTATTGGGCCGTGCGCGACACCGTACTTCCGGTATGCACCGTTTTACGCGAGGTGCAAGCAGCCGTACACCGTCTAGGTATTGCTATGCTTCCTGTACTGAATATCATAGGCTATTGCCTGAATCAATATCTAGTCAACTCTAAAATACCACATATATGCATTGGCATGATAATAATATTGTGACAAGTGGGGTATTCACCTGGTGTTTCCAGAAATTAGACGTAGATGCAGCCAACATCGACGAAAGCCTCTGTCTGGCAATCCGACAACCCACACAGCTCTAGTTTACGCTGGTAACGACCTAGAGCACACCCCTCAAGTCCAGAGATGTAATCCGAAGACATGCAGCGATTTCTTCGGTCGTTAATTCAGAAAAAAAACCTAGTGCGCTCTGCCTGGCAACTTAAGCTAGCTGTTTATATTTGCACTTCCAGGATAGTTGCACCTCCATGAAAATGGCGTATTTATATATATATATGGCGCGTGTTGGATTGTGGGTAGCTCGTGACGTCACTGTGTGTGAAAGAATCGGCACATAAAGGCACTCAATACGCACCACATAATTATTTTCTATAATTACTGTTTTGTGCAGCATCAGAAAGATAAATAAGCATTCAGCCAGGGCTCCAAATGTCCAGGCATGAGTCAAAGCTGTGGAATATTTCATGAAAACAAGGTGTATTCTACCACACATGAAGTTGGCAGGCCTATATTCAACATTACATTTAGTTTTCAAATGTTAATACTAGTTTTGGTTAACAGTTGCTTATAGAGTGAGATGTAAACAACAAAACAATATTGGTCTGGAACTATTTACACAAAGATAGACCTCGTCTTGCAATTGTCCAAGAACATTTTATGTTGAATATAATTAAAAAGTGACCAAGGTAAGACTAATGCACAGTGCATTGTGGGTAAAATGAAACACTTGACAGAAGTGAAAAGATTGTTCAACAAAACACCCCCACCTTGTGGCCCATTACTGTTATACAGCTTTTATTTTGGATTCATTATTTCAGTCTATACATATCAGAAATTGTGAAGCAATTGTGGCTTTTAGTTACTCCAAGCCCTACCTCACATCTTAATATTGCTTGTTTTATTAATCCAACAGTCCAAAACCCCAAGGTATTTCATTTAAAATCATAAACACAGAAAAGCAGCACATGTCTGTTACCAACTCACAACTCTTTAAACATCTGTGGCTACTTTGAGTAACTCTAAATAAATCTGTCAATAATATCCACACAACATTTTTTGGAACTGACTCGTCCAATGGGAATAGGATACAGAAGCACCATGAGTTCATATTCATACAATGTCATGTCTTTTGAGCTAAAAGCTGATACAGAAACTCCCAGTCCCTAGAATTGTCCCTGATTTCTGGAAGGAAATTGTTCAAGATTGTCAGCTAATTGTAGAAGTAAATATTTTAAAAAGTATTGCCTTCAATCACCTTTTTCAAAAAAGAATGTATAAATATTATAGTACACAAATTAAATAAATAAAAATGATAAATGCAAGCAAATAAATCCTTAATCATTTTAGAAAATATGCTGACTCAAAACATGATGATTGCAGTCCCTCGTCAAACATGGTCTGGTACGAGTTTTTGAGGAAATCTACGTAATTCTGAATGCTCTGCTTGTGGCTCTCTGATTGGTCCAGGCTGAGCTGCAGGTCCTTCAGACGAACCTCAAACCGTTTCTCTGCCTGAAGATAAAGAAACAGACACTCATAGTCACTCGACAAAAACCCATCAGAGGTAGTATCAAGTCAGAATTCAGTATTATATGAGCGTGAGTGCTCCGAAAAAGCACTCACAGTGAGCTTGCTCTGGCGTATATTCCTCAGCTCGTTATCTCTTCTGCTCTTCTCGGATTCCAGCTCCAGGATTTTGGCCTGAAGCGTCTCTTCTCTGGAGACAGCCTGGTCTTTTACCTTATTGACCTGGACAAGTGAAAAACATTTAGATTATCATCACTGTCTCTGTGCCAGGTTACAGTTATGTCAAACTGATTGTTATATATCAGCAAGCACAGAAAATATAGACAATTCAGGAACTAGATATACAGGCTCTAGTGTGCCGTATCATATCAGTAAAATAACGTAGATGCTAGGGCTGTCCCGAATACCATTTTCCGGGCTCCGGATATTCGGTAGTAATCAGCAGCGAATATTCGAATATTCGGCCCGCGCAGGGGTAATGTATAATCTTTTTGAAAAATAGAGATCGCACATCAGTCCTGTGTACAGATCAGTTCGATAAAGTCATGCCTAAAGAGCGACATTTTACACGATAAATACGGGTTTAAATAACTGCATTTACCACGGAAGGCGAGTAGCAGCTACAGTAAACCTTCTCTTACTCTGGCATCTTGTGGCAACTCCTGTTGAGCAGCGGCAGATGCCTCGGCAAGTTGTGGCATCGGTGGCATATGCCGGAAGTACTTGCCACAGATGCCACGGAGTAGTGGCCTCTGTGGCATATGCCGGAAGTACTTGCCACTGCCTGCAGATGCCACGAAATGAGCCAGGCCCTACTGAATTGAAACCCGAATAGTACTCCAACGAACGAATATTGGGATATTCGGGTACAGCCCTAGTAGATGCCAATAAATAGTTTACCATAAAATAATCATTTTAAAGCTTTAAACTGCTTGTATGGTTAAACATTCAAAATGGAACATCAGGGGTAAGACACTTAATAGGACAACCACTAAATGCTTTCTTTTTCTTCAGTGATTTTTGTGTTGTCGATCTTCCTCATCTGTTGTACCTGCAGCCTGACGTCTGACAGGGCATTCTCCAGCTGCCGGCTGATGGCCTGGCTCTCTGAGGAGCGCTGGTCCAGCTGCCGGCTGCTGTAGCTCAGACCCTCCTCCTGAGCTGCCAGCCTCCTCACCAGCTCCAGGTTCTCCTGCTGCAGCTTGTCCATCTTCCTGCAAACACATTAAATCATTAACTTTCCTCAATCTATACTAATGAGACACGAACATTTGAAATGAGGCTTTCCCAATATCGATTACTGCGGCCAAATTAGCCCACGATGACAGTATTATCCCGATATTTCTAGAAAATAGAAATTGTAAATACAAATGTTATGATCCGTCAAATTCATCTTTGTTTAATGTGCTATAACTGTACTAGTGTAAATCTTTTTAAAATATGTTGGACAATATAAAAGTATACATGTATTTTAAACACAATATCAATTCCATATTAAAAAAAGAAAAAAAACACTGTTATCGACAAAAACTGTATATTGTGATACTCCTATTTTTTATTTACATGAGAGGATGTCTTACTTTTGGAGGGAATTCACCGTCTCTTGCAGTTGTAAATTGGCATCAACAATGGACTCCTTCATCTCCACAGAGGATGTCAGTAATTGTGTCTGACTCTCCATCTGTAAACGCAAAATATAGAGTTCAGATTCACTTGACTGGAGCAGAAAAGAGGGTTTGAGATAACATGCAAAACTGCACAAGAGGCAACCTTTCAAACACTGAATGTTTGCAGACACCAATCCATCATTGCTGATAGATAGAAACATGTAGGGGATTTAGAAGGACTCACACAGCACAAAGCACTCTCAAATTGATACGTACAGTAGGTAGGGATGATTGCAACCAGAGGGTATTAAAACACACAAAAAACAAAACGCACAGCAGGACCAGAGAACAGGATGCATCATGGGGTTGCTCTACCGTACACTAATCAGATGTATGGATGTATACATTCTGACCACCACAGCTCACGTTGCACACCTTAACCTGCAGTTGTCTAACGGACTCTGACTGTTCTGAGCACTTCCTCTCCGAGCGTCGCAGGTTCTCCTGGCACTCGAAGAGACTCTGCTCGGCTGCGCTCAGTAACTCGGGGTAACGCTCCAGTTTGTCCACGCGCCCCTGCAGCTCCTGCCTCACCTCCAGAGGGAGTGTGGGGAACACACAAAACATTAGCCTAGTAATTCAACAAACCTTGTAGGCGGTCGCACTTAAAGCACAAGCAGAATTTGCTGAGATTTATCTTTTGACTGAGCTCTCGCAGTTGTTAGTTGAAGTGCTTTGAAGCGCAACATTACTAGAGAAAGTTTACTAATTAGAAAGTCCAGGGGCAACAAATGTTACACATCAAAAGAAACATTTAACAGCCTGCTACAGCCATTCAAGAGGAGAGGAGAAAGTGCTACAGGGCTGAAATACAAACAAAAATATGTGTGTTGTTAAAATGTGTTAATAAAAAAACAAAAGGAAAAATGATTAGTCTTCCTAAATATTATACATATTGTTCGATAAACATAAGGTTTTGTGTAACATTCTAATCTAAATGTATATGGAGAGGCGGGAGTTTACCTTCTTTACTTCTGTATCTTTTCCATCTTGTGTCTTCTCTGTATCGTTTATAAGGTTTGCATATTGTATCCTCAGTTCATCTAACTCTGCTTGGAGCTCTGAGACCTAGAACAAATAGAGCAGAGAGCGGTGTGAACAAACCTGTCGGCCTCTTGTCAACTAATAACTGAAAACTAGTATTTTATTGATGAATCACTCATTCAGGTATATCAACAGACTACATTAGTGACTAAAATGTCGGTATGACGTCTTTCTTGTAAATAGCCTTTTTAACACAAATGGAAAACTGTTTGGAAACCACAAAACACTTCTAATTTCACGAAGAAGAAAAGGTAAAGTTCCCCCCCTGTGTTCCCTGGTCAGATGGGTAATGATGTTTCCCCAGCATTCATAATCTACAGAAATATATATAGCTAAAACCACTTGCAATGTGGATTTAAGTTGTACAATGTTTGCTGCAAATGGAGTGTTTGAGATCATTATCTTTTTTTAAATGTATTTAAAGAACAAAAATGGATAAGTTGATGTCACCTGAGATTGGCACTGTGCGGCTTGATGTTTGCTCTCCTGAGACAACAGCTTCTCCTCTATCAAGGCGGACTCACACTCAGCCAGCTGCTGCTCCATCTTAGCAACAGATACCTGCAGTTACATCAACATTACATTAGGTTGATGGACAAACAAATAAATAGAAACAATGAATGAAGGTTTTTAAAGTTTCACAATCGTGCACAGAGGACAGACCAAATAGATCAATGTGACAGATTGATAGCTTCCCGCAGGAAATATAACTTTAACAGTAAGGCAAGGCAAGTTTATTTATAGCACCTTTCAACACAAGGCAATTCAAAGTGCCTTCAAAGTGAACACCAGTAGAAACAGTCTTTTAGTAATGATTCTCAATTGCTAGCTGTTTTGAAACGTGTACCTTGAGTGTTGTATTATTGATGTGTAGGTCTCCGTTTTCAGCGCTGAGTTTTTCAACACGTTGCATCACAGTTTCATTCGCTGCAGTGAGATCCTCCTTGTCCATCCGCAGCCTTGCTGTCATGTCCTTAACTTTGCTTTTTTTGAAAGTACACATTATCAATCCATTATTTAAATGTGTAGATGTGTGTATTGATTTACACTATAAAAGAGACTGACCTTTTCAAGACCTCTATTTGAACTACAAGTTTGTCTCTCTCATCTGACTCCTGCTCTTTCTGCTGTCTCCTGGAGTCTCTTTCTAAACGGGCCTTGGCTATCTGAGCATCCTGTATGCCGAACGAGAAAAAGAAAGTCAAAGCAAGATTATAAACGGTGACAATGTATAGAAAATACTAGGGATGTAACGATACCAAAAACTCACGGTACGATAATATCGCGATAAAAAGTCCACGGTACGATATTTATCGCGATATTGAAAAATAAAGAAAAAAAATGTGAATCTTTTTTTTTACTTGAATTTGTTTTCTTTATTAAATAATAAATCTGATTCGTACAGCATTTTAGTAGGATAGTAGTATTTTAAAGTGTCAACAATATAATAATCAGACCTTTCAATAGAATAAATCAAGTTTCACTTTAGTTTTTCAAGTAACTCAACTCTAACTCACTCACGGCCCGTCCACAGCTTCGACAGCTTCAAAAACGGTTTCCAACGCGTCTGCCCATTCACTGGGGTGACGTCACTTTTCGCCGAACTGCATTGTGGGAAGCAGAGCGGAGCTTTCCTGGCGTTTTCAGGCTGCAAAAGTTGAGCAATGTTCAACTTTTGTAGCTTCTGAAGCTTTCGGTGGAAGCGTCAGCCAATCAAATCATATGCCAGTACAAGCTCTAGCCAATCAAACCGCTGCTTGTGTGTCAGGGGCGGGAGATTCATGTGATTGGTTGTTGGTCGAGCTTCAGACACGCCCAGCTCCAAGCTTTTTTTGAAGCTGTAGTGTGGACGGGCCGTCACTCACTCAGCATCATCAAGGTTATCTTTTAGGAATATGAGCATGTCCACATTTCCAGGTAGAAGCTGGGATGTTTGGGCGTTTACAATATCCCCTGCTGTGGAAACAACTCTCTTGCTTGGTACTGATGTTGCTGGGACAGAGAGATATGCTTTGGCCATGGGTGACAGCAGTGGGTCAAACTATGCATTGTCTCTCCACCACTTCAAAAACAATACAGTTTTTGCCAAGAAGGTGAGGCTTATTGACAGGGCGAGATATAAATATACTGTTGGTACTTGTCAATGTCTCTAGGTATGTACATGTAGCCCTGTAAATACGATGTCCTTTTGTGTTATCTGTAGTTTTATGTTCATGTTGTAACCTACTTGCTGCCATGTTGGACAGGTCTCCCTTGAAAAAGAGATCGATGATCTCAATGGGAACGTCTGGTTAACAAAGGTTTACACATTTTTTTTTTTTTAAATATTTAAAAAAAAAATTGCGATAGATTTTGTCAGTCTCACGACAGTATTAAGACATTTATTTACCGTGATATCGCGATATATCGTTACATCCCTAGAAAATACTATTTTAGTTTTGATTTTTGTACCTTTTCACGCATCTGTGTATAGCATTTCTCAATAGCGGCTTCAAATCTCTCAGCTCTCTGCTTCTGTGCCCGGCAGGCTTTCTTTAGAGAGTCTTTGTCCTTTGCTGCCTTCTCACTCAAAGATGGGATGGAAGCTTTCAGATCATCAATCTCCATCTTTTGCTCGGTCATGGTTCTCTCCACAGTCTGGAAAAGACAGCATGCTCATAAGGAAAGGCTACAATATTTCACCTTTTATTATGTTAAACCTGAGAGCAGTGAGGGTGTGTACCCGGAGCTGCACAGTCAGACGGTTGTTCTCAGCTTCCTTGTTGCGCAGCTGCCCCTGCAGGTGAGCCCGAGTCGCCTCCACAGACTTGTTCACTTGAACTGCACTCTTTATGTTCTCCTGTGAAGGCCAGTATAAACAGTCTTTTACAATTCATGCACTCTGCCTCCTTTGCATTTTTAGAGTCTGCAACCACGTCTGAAAAAATCTGTTTACCTGGTCTTCTCGGCGCAGATTCATCATGTCTTCTATTTTTCTTTCTGTCTCACTCAAGTGTCTTTTTAAATGCTTTGGGAGAAAAATGACATCATTAAGCAAATGATTTTAGACAGGAATGTCCCCACTTTGAGAGTTATTATGCTATATTAGTAGGGATGGGTATTGTTAAGGTTTTAATGGTACTACTACTTTTATCGATACCGCTTATCGATCCGGTCCTTTAACGGTACTTGAACAAAAAACAAGTATCACCTCATTTTCACTCTCAGCCTGTGTGATCCTCTTCAACAGGATGTCAGTTTTTTTGTCCGCATCAATTCGATAAGCCTGAATGTAAAGGCACAAAATATAACTATTAGGAAAATGAAAAACACATTTTGACATTTTTCTAAGAAATGTGTGTTCAAGTTAATTTAATTGATAAAAACCAGAACTTCACATATAAAACCAATGACATAACTACCCAGGGCAAAACACAAGTTGCAAGTATTGTAACCAACCTCTGCATCTTGGAGCTGTTTCAGTTTCTGTCGGACAGACTTATTTATTCTTCTAAAATTCTCCAACTTCTCGAGCAAAAGTCCTCTTTGCCTTGTTATTCTGTGCTTATCAATGGCAGACTGTTTTGAATCCTTAAAGTGCAAGAGAAAAATAAATTAGAATAGAGGGCAGTGTAAGGGTTTTCAACATGGAGGGCCCATGTTAGAACAGGATTTGGTTTATGCAAAATTGCAACCAACATACGGAAAATTCATCTTCCATGGCGTCTTTAAAAGACACAAGTTGTATGGCAGCAGAGTTAGCAGCTGCTTCTGCGTCCATCAGTGTTTTCAGGAAGGGACTTTTTCCATCGGCAGAGTCTCCAAAACTAAACCAAACAAAGAAAAAGTGATTGTTAGTAGATGCAAAAGGACGACAGATGGGCAGTTGAAATGTAAGTTGACACAGGGAAATGTTTTCAGAATAGTTTTGTCACAACTCAAGTAGTTTAAAGTTAGAGTGAGTTTACATATGATGAATGACCTGTTTATGATCCGTTTTTGGGATTATCCATTTATGACTATGTACACACTATGATAATAACTAGGGTAATCCTCATAGTGAATTTCACATGTAAAATAACACATTTATGAGGTTTTTCAAGCTTATGAACAGATTGGGAATATGGTGTTTACATGAGCACGGGAAATCAAGTTACAAACTAGTAACCTTCTTACTGTTTACTGGAGTTGAATAAGCCTCATCAATTGATTATTCATGCACGTGTAAAAGCAGTACACATGTGACATAATCTACACATCAAAACCAGTGGAACAGAACAGTAAGGCTGTGGCTGCTAGTGAATGGATGGTTTGTTTCACACATTGGGACTGTATGTAATCACATGCAATCATAGGACCTCACCAGTTGATGTCCGCCTCTGGGGTTCTTGTGTGGGAACTGTTGCATGTCTTGCTTCTTCCCCCCAGCTCACGAGAGATAGCTAGATCTCCACAGCTCAGAGTGCCATCATCCCTGGTAGAGCTGAAACCAAGGGGGGGACTATGGAGTTCATCCTCTGGAGACATGCCTCTTACTACTGAGAGAATAATACACTGTGTAAGTTACTTTGAAAATCCAGATGAGGGCAGCAAGTTAGTTCACACAAACAACACATTTAAAATGTGCTTATTTACACTGTTTACTCTCTGGATTGCAAAGTATTATGAAGGACAGTGACTGAGAGTATGTTGTCAAGCTGACTAAGCCTCCTCCATAGCAACATACAGTTAGTGGCTTCTTAGCTTCACATCACGTTATGCGTTATACTAACGACAGCAACGATGTGTTAATTCTACCAAGTAGAGACACAGACATTAACAACATGTATAATATATTTAAACGTTAGTAAATTCTTAAGAAATAGAGCCACTAATAATGTAAATAGTACCTACGCGTTTGCCTTATGTCGGTTGTGGTTGTTAACAACGCTACTCCAAACTGAAGAGCCCTCTAACAGGATTGATTCTGATTGGTTAGTGCTGAGGCAACGTAATGACGTAGCCTCTTTTGCTTGCTCCTGATTTGTTCTCAAGCAGGAAAATGGGTGGGACTACATTTGATTAAAGTAGTGTATAGCCAATGAGCAAAGAGACTTGTTGAAACCATAGAAACGAAAAGGAAGTTTACTGCCACGGAATATCAACCATCTTCTGGTAACATCAAGTTACCAAGATTATTAACATGTTGTACCTTTTGTTGCGTGAAACTCAAAACCAACCATAACACTGATTAGATATATACTGATAGTTAAACGGAACGTTATTTTACTTAAGTTGGTTTCGTAATATAGCATTGTCAGAGCTTCTTCAGTTCAGTCGGAGTTAGCTGTGCAGCTAACTCTAATGCTCGGCGGCTGGAAATGTTTAAAGCAAAAGTTCTCTTTATTGGTCCCAATGAGGTACGTTGAAGATGTTTCCCTACTGTAACGTAGCCGATTTGTAGTGTCAAATGTGGATAGGTAACTCCATGGATAGGCGTACATATTGTATGCTTGCATATACCTGGGCCTCTGTGTATGGGTTGTAAATGTACCCAGCTTGTCTGCGTTTGTTTATGTTACTTGAGAAGTCTGCAAAGGTTAATCATAATCAGTGATTACTAGTGTCTGTAATGGCTGTAACTTCAATTACAATTTTAAGGCAATCATTCTTGTACAGCATCTCCATTATCTTGCTTTGTACTTTCACTACATTTCAGAGGAAATGTTCTTTTAAATTCACTGTATTTATATGAGAGCTATAGTATTAATCTGTTCAATTTTCTTGAATGAATTATTTATATTCTTACATTTTATGTATAGGCACATCTATGCATTTCCTACTGTAACATTAAAATTACTATTAGGAAACCCTTTTTCTGCAAAACAATATACATTCAAAATGTACTGTAGGAAAAAGCAGAGGTGTCACTGAAACTTAAACAATGACTTAATACATTGTAAGGGCTAGTATGCCAAGATAGTCCTACAACTGTAACATGTAAACAAAATGCATCTATTGTTTTAGGTATCACCTGTGTTGATTGTAGCTAATATAATTTTTTTATGTGTCTGTTTTTTCAGAGTGGGAAAACGGTTATTGCAAATTTTCTCTCAGACACAGCAGATGTTGGAGGTGAATACAGACCGACACAAGGAGTAAGGTACAAACACTGTCTCAACTTTACCGTGGTACACCAATTACCCAAGGAAGTGGAAAACATGATCTGACAGAATATTACGAGTGTCATTTTATAAATGTAGTCTAAAATGTATTACCTTCATTGTTGGATGATGAAGGGTATATCCTATCTTTTTAGCTTTGACTGTAATTATCTTCTGACTTTAGAAAACATATTGCAGCTGTACTCTGCTGTTACTGTTAACAAGTATCTCTGACTGTTCAAAGGATACTGGAATTTGAATCACAAGCTGAAGGCAGTCACGACAATGACAAATGTGATGTTGAACTTTGGGACTGTTCAGGAGATTTTAAGTAAGTTAAATATCAAACTCTTTCAATGGCTAAAGGCTTTAATATCCCCATTCCATCTGGCAACACATACTTCAAATTGCTTTTCATAATTGCTTTTAATAATGTATTAATATATTCTCTTCACAGATTGGAGACATGCTGGCCTGCAATAATAAAGGACTCCAGCGGTGTAGTGATCATTTTTAATCCTAATGTCCCAAGTCACCTAAAGGAAATAGAGACGTGGTACTCGATGTTCATCTCCTCTCAGAGCTTGCAGGAAAGCCAGTGTTTACTCATTGCTCACCACAAGCCCGGCAGCGCGGTGGAAGATGGACGGCTCCCTTTAGGTATTTCCACTGCTGGCCTGCCACAGCTGTTGTAGGAGTTATTGTAATGACTATTCCTGTGCTAATATGTTCATTCTTTTCAATGCAGCCTCACATTTAGGCCGACTGCCGCTTATCCACTCCAACCTGGAGGAGGAGCCTGAGGATGTGAAGCAAGCTTTCTGCAAATACTTAGGAAGTGTTGTGAAAACAATGTCGGAGAGTCGAGAACGAGAGGAGATGTCCATCATTACATAGCAGCAAAATCATAAAATATGCTGCTTGATTAGATATTTAGTTGAATCGGCAATCTTCGTTAAAGTGTAAGATATACAAACAATTTAAATTTTAAATAATATATCTTGGCTGTCAGGAAATGGCATGAAATCCTCCACAACACCATGTAAATACTTTCCTACAGTTAGTTGATTTCGTCCATTCTGTTGACTTATTTGTTGTGTTTTGTGAATAAATAAATGTTTCAATACATTTTTTAAGACAGCAAATATCTGACTTTAGACATTGTTTATTTGAACATTTTGTGCAATGTGTTGAGAATGTGACAATTAGAAGTGCAATGGGAGAAAGGGCAGTTCACTCTTTAGACATCGTATCCAACAATGCCTCCTTTGCCAATGCACTCTCCAATGTAGAACCACATCAGCACCTCAGTGGCCACGAGTCCATTCCTTAGGGAATCCTACAAAACAAAACAAATGTATTTTACTCAAGTAAATAGCTTTGACAGTTCAAGATATGGGAAATGTTATATGGTATTTTGCCACGGTCTGACAATGTTACATGAAAGAAAAATTGTGGAGTCCAAAATGTATTAATCCCTTCAGATGCATTCCAGCAGTCACAATACACATTTCATTACGCTTGTTTATAAAGTTTGACATCCCCTGACAGTCTTTGACACAAACACCTTGTTGGTCCACTCATTTTCCATTGAACCAACTGCAATGGCATGTAAACCTCCAACACTGCTAGTTTACTAATGTGGCCCACAATGTTTACTTCTATTGTCTTGTACAATTTTCCAGTCAATTCTATTACTCAGTAGATGAACTCAACCATACTGTACAACTGGTGTATACAACACACTGATGACTGGGCATCGGAGCCAAATGGCTAACTTTGTTTGTATCTGGCATGAACAACTTCAGCCTCATGCAGATAGATGTACTCCCTTCTGGAAAATAACGGAGTGTCTACAGTGTGCAGTCAATTTAAATTGGCATTTTCAATGTTCTTATTTTGGAAAAATGCTTCTGGTTGCTTCAATTTTGCATTAAGTGATTAAACAAATAAGTTCCGGCAATATGTCATGTTTAATAATCTGACTTCCAGAGTCTGAAGTTGAATATTCAAACAGCTTTCATTGTCTGTCCAACATTCCAAAACTAAAATATATTCATTTCATTATCATATAAAATAGAGAAAGTAGTAAAATGTCCAACCTCAGCTAGTGTTCGGCATCATATTAGTTTTCCCAGTGGATATTAGTAATTGTATGTTGCTTGACTGAATGATAAATTGACAAATCTCAAGCTGCAAAGATAAACCGTTTAGCAGAAAAATAATCAGCAACTATTTTTGTAATTGTTCATGCATTTCTCCATTTTACGTCATATTAAAACAGAATATATTAATGGTTTGAATGAAAAACACAGCATTTAAAGACCTTACCTTGGACACTAAGAAAATGGGAAAACATGTGCTCACTATTTTCTGACATTTCATTGGCGAAATTATTTATGTATTAATCAAGAAAAATGTTGAGGCCCTTTTGTTTAAGCACTTAATGACTTCAGAGATAGCTGTCCTGGGCCTTAATACCTTTATGTTCCCTTACAAACAAAAAAGGTGACAACCATAGACTGTTTAGGGGACAACACATCAATGCAGGCTGTCATTTTTAGAATTAACTGCTATTAATCCAGGCAGGTACACCCTTTTCTAGAATCAAGCCAACAAAAAAATACATTATCATTTTAAAAACAAAATGTACACAAAAATAAATACAACGCAAGTAAGTGTCACACTTGTACAGACTCACCTTTACAGTGGTCTGTCCCAGGCGTCCTGCCTTGTAGCTCTTGAGGATGGCGGATGCCTGCTCGATGGCTTTGGGGATCTCAGCAGGGGTCGGGGGGACGAGCTCCACCCGGGCATAGTACCAGAATTTAGCCAGTCGGGGTTTGGAGTAGGTGAAAACCCCTGAAAGAGATACAAACACACTCAGAATCAGGTTTATTGCCAAGTTGGTTAACGCACACAAGGAATATGTTAAAGTGTATAATGGTGCATTCATAAACACAGTAAGGGGAAATAAGATGTACAAAATACAGCAAATATAGAACTATTTTAAACACATTTTATAAACAACTTTTTTGTTGTTGTGCAGTTTTAAAAGTCGTGGACATTGTGTTAAGAAATACCATTAGCTATCTTTATAAAAAAGGAGCAGCAAAGTCAAAAGTCACTGAACCATTTCACCTTTCTCTATATAACTATATACAGCAACAATAAAATTAAAATAAACAGGTTTTCTAGGACAACCTGCTGCAGAGGTGGATTCGCATTGACACCTGAGCATACTAAAGGTCACACAGAAGGTGTGCTAACAAGCTGGGACAACGTGACCGAGCTGCTGCTGCTGCTGCTAAACGGTTCACTCCACCGACACCGTTTATAATTGCGAGAGTAAATGTAACTTACCACCGACTACAGCTGGTACTTTTGCAACGAGTTTCTGTACTGCCTGAGCCATATTGACCAGAGTGTGCCAAAAACACCAGAGGAAGAAGGACGTAGGAAGAAGAAAAGTGGCATCAAAAGGCTTCCGGGTTGCTGATTTCAAAATAAAATGCGATAAGGTGCAAACCTGGGGAAATGCAATTTTTTCTAAGTAAAAATGCTTGAAATCAATTGGTTCTAAAACATTTAATTTTACAAATCACATTGTTGGTTTTTGCTGATTTCTTTATTGTGAATCTACCAATAGGACACCGGAACACAAACTTGATCATCACGCCAATGAAAAACAGGCCCACAGAGGCAATGCAAGTAGTGCTGCGTACCTGGACTCACATTCAGGTTCAGGTCCGGAC
The DNA here is from genome assembly GCF_902827175.1 of Gymnodraco acuticeps. Classification (NCBI taxonomy): domain Eukaryota; kingdom Metazoa; phylum Chordata; class Actinopteri; order Perciformes; family Bathydraconidae; genus Gymnodraco; species Gymnodraco acuticeps. The sequence continues at coordinate 177,703 of NW_022990908.1, forward strand.
TCAAGTCCAGAGGTTCAGGTTCAGGTCCGGACTTATAAGTCCGGACCTGAACCCATGGCTTGTGTCAAGTTGTGTGAGTAACTAAAGTGAACTTATTGTGAGCTAATTATCAATTGAAAATAAACTCATAATCAACTCAAATTCAAACTCGTCAGGTGTATTGTGCTCCCTTCCAACTTGTGTCTACATTTCTCTACAAAGTACAAATGTAAAAAAAACACTTTTTGCCAATTAGTCTAAAAATTACTTATGACAGCAACTACAGTGAACTACTACAAAGTTCAAACATTTATTTCATTTACCAAACTAAAGTAACCAAACAGTCCCTGAGCTGACTGAGCCTAAATCCCTAAAACTTTTCTGAATGGTAGAGAGTGTAGAGTAGACTATAGGCCTACGCATTACACTGTTACACACCTACTATACAGTATACACTGTAGTGACTGACTGTACAGTCAGAGTGTACTGTACTGTGTCTGTACACCATGTCTTTTCTACAACTCTACATGTGTACATTATACAGTACATACTACATACATACTGTTAGAAATTCAAATCAATGTTGATATGGCGTAATTTGAATTAAATACACTATTTAATTTAAATCAGTTTTATTCTGAAAAAAACGAAAGTTCACACTATTAACTTAATACTTTTATTCTGAAAATTCTTCACTTCCGGTTAGCATTAGCATGTGGCGAAATGCTACGTTTTCAAACCGTGAATCGAAGGTAAAATGACATGTGATGTTGTACACTGAGCACACTGGGATTAGCACTCATTTATTGACGCTGAATAACGTTTATCAGGGAATGTTTAAATAACCACAGACACCAACCTGGGTTGACGGGAGATGAGGAGAGCGCCTCCTTTTGCAATTTCATTTGTACACCACCGCATCTTTTGTGTAATTAAATGCTGTTAACTTGTATAAGCTTCCCTTGACTCTTTTCAGTCTCTCCTGCCTTCAGGGAGGTTTTAGATGGTTTAAAACAAAAAGGAGAATATACGTAAGTGCTAGTTTTTTTGCGAGTCCAAGTACCGGTTCCCGACGTTCCGGTTTTAACCGGACTTGAACCGAAACTTTTTACAAGTCCAGTACCGGTTCGGCGTACCGGTCCGGTACGCAGCACTAAATGCAAGTATAGCCTACCTAAGACAAATAATTGCATTCTAGTAGTATTTTACATTATGACAAAACGAATGAATATGGAATTTTCTATTTAAAGATATTTCGATCAGTCAAAAGTCAAAGTCAACTTTATTGTCAATCTTTCAGTTTGTGTGTAGGCTACAGACAGAGAGATCGAAATACCGTTTCCCACAATCCAGAATATAACAATCAAAATATGTATAAAATATGTATATCCTATACATAATCAATAGACACATTGACAGACACAGTAAGTGTTGAGTGGCTTACAAACATTAATGATTTCAAACAAAGGTTTCCCATTGTTTTTGATGTGCAGAGGAAACAGCTTTACAATGTACATTTAAGAACTAATTTAAGGTTTTTTGAATAACTTATTTGTTAATACACTCTAACATGGCTCAGTCTATATTGTAATTTGTTTATTTCAATACAAAACTGCCATGTGGATTTCACGATCCTGAAAATGGCTTCACAAAATGAGTTGTTAAAGGATCTGTAATTGTGTGAATGTTGGAAAAATAAATCAATAAATGCAAAGACATGAGTGTGTGTTAGTGTGCATCACATGGATGACTAAATCATTGCTCAATGACCTCTGACTCAGCCTGCAGCCCACATAAACAAAAAAATTACTTACCGTGTAATGAACACATGTAGTCTAGACCTGCATTTCCCAAGCAAAAAAGCCATCTTTTTCATTTTCAGTTTTGGCGAACATTTGTATTTACTGGGTACCTGTAAATATCCTACATGTAATGATTGCATTTGAGTCAAATGTCAAAAGCGGACATAAAAAGTTTGCAGCTAGCTATGACTTTTGAGATATTTTCACCCCATTTTACAATCATGATGCAGATTAGAAACATGACAGTGAGCAGTTTGCCTGCTGTAGAGAAGTTCAGTGCAATTAAACTTTCAAAGGATAAATCACTAGAGGGTGCTCTCTAGTAAGTTACAACTCTGAATAGGGTTAGAAAGACACAAAACAGGAAACTGTCTTTGCTCTTTTGGTTGACTCTTTAATTACTTTGTGCTTTTTATGTTTAGCATAATAATAATTTCCCACTCATGCTGCACAGACTCACATTGTTTTCAACCCACATAACTTTATTTTGAGCTCAACTCAAATTGCCACAGTTTCCAAAAATAACAAATCTGTCAGCTTCAATTATATGTAAACCTCATCAAAAGAGGAAATCACGAAAAGGCCTAAAGAATTTTTCATTTCAAGTAGCTGTGAAAATGTCACCTTGGATTTCCTTGAGCAGGCCTATGTGACAGGCAGCTATGTGATATTGTCACAGCCTGGAAACATGTTGAGCTAACTTTGAGGCTATTAAAGAGTCGCCTGAGGTAGTGTATTTAGAAAAGTGCCAGCAGGCAGTTGGCTTATACCTTGAAGCGGGGAAAACACCTATAGCCTACCAGCATTCAGGCATGTTGTATAATTAATTAATTGTTTTACTTTAGAGGTAATCATTCAAATCATTTTTTTCCCACATTACCATAGTAAGATAAATTAAATTAAAGATTAAGGAAGTATTGCAAAACACAAGAAACATCAATTAAATAAGCAAAATACAATAAAAATAAGAATGAAATCATATTAAAAATAAGTCCAATATATCTGGATAAAAATGTGTGCAGTTTCAAAGCAACTTTGTACATAGAGCCAATATTTTGTTTTTATCAAAAAAGGCCACCTAATCGTGACATATGTAGTCAACACAGTATAAAGGACTACAATTCCCACGACGCCAACCTCTAAAGAGACGTTTTTAAGCCTTTAAGATACCGTTTAAGTTACATTTAAAGTAACAGAGAAACTATATACATAGAAAGAAAGAAAGGTTTTCTATTATTTTATTTGAGTTTTACCTCTTTTGTTTGATTTGTTTTGACTATTGTAACGGCCAGTTTTCTTTGTTGAATCATGTGAAAATACAATATTTTATTTTGAGTGAACGGTTGCAACCATGGTTGCAACACATCACCGGAGGCCAAGCAAGTCATCAAAACGTAAATACAACAAATCTTATTGAAGGAAACGCGTTAAAAATGTCTGTAAAAGGCGTCGAAGTGGCTTGGATAGAAAGCAAGGAAGGAAGCCACGACAGAGAGCTCGTGTTCCTTCTCAAGTCTTTATGCTAAGACAAATTTATCCTAAATCTATTACATTTAGCACTGCGCCAGAGTTCAACATCACACAATTGAACGTGCAGAAAAAAACAAGTGAACGTATTCAACATTGTTTAGACCCCACAGACTCACACAATGTGTTTTGGTGAGTAACAGAGAATATAAACATAATTTATGTTTGTTTACAAGAACCCTCTACAGGTCATCTTTAATGCACAGACCTGAGATTGGTCTTCCATCCCAGCTCTGGCAAGAAAGCAAATAACGCTTTGTTAAGTTAAATTAGGAGCAGAATACATTATGAAGGCAGAAGAATAAAACTGTGATGACTTTATACGTCCTGGTTTCAGCTGACCCTGCATTAGGGAAATTAACTTAATTTATTTTATAAAAGATAAGAAACCAATTTTACAGAGCATTGACGTCAGAGACTTTGTGCCCTTCAGATATTCCCGGGCCGTGACCCTAGACCAGTGGTTCCCAAACTTTTTGTGCCCAAGGCACACCAAAGGACAAGTAAAAATCTCAAGGCACACCTATTGTGCAAAATAGCCCTTATAACACGTGTTATCACTCATATCATGTAAAATATCTGTAAATGTGCATAATTATTTACTAATGCCAAATAAAATGTGACAAAGACAACTATATTACTCATAATATTTATTAACGAAATATTTCAGAACTTATTTTGAAACTTTGTCAAATTAGGCTTCATCAAAGCAGCAACACACTCATTTAAACCAGACAGGTCACAACATTAAAAATGAGGCAAAGGAAACTCAGCAGAAATTCAGCACAGAGAACTGTCAATGCAAGGAAGCTGCACTGTGGTCCTGAACTACAAATTATAAATGTAACATTTCAGCATTGAAACATGTGCTATTGTAAATATTTTTGCCGACTTACAAATTAGTGAGATACATGTGCCTGTCGAGGCGCACAGAATTTTGTAATCCTTGGTGGCACTGAGGAGAGGGCCATTCGCAAGTCCTGTTCAACAGAGAGCCGTGACCTCCTGTTGTTCTTCATGTAAATCAGAGTAGAGAACGCCAACTCCAGAGATGGGGTCGTTACTAAAAAATTTTAATATATTACATATTACTTTTTAAAAAAAAAGTTATAGGCCTATATTACACTACTTCGTTACTATCTACATAAAGTAACTCGTTACTTTCCTTGCAGGTGGCGGTAGTGTGTATTTGTCATTCAAAACAGCCAACAACCGGCAGACAGAGAAGAAGAACAGACTACGTGATATAAACAAACAACAAATAGCGTGTGCGGTAGCTTCACCTTAGCATGTGTTCTTTGCAGGTGCTTGTTGAGGTTTGACCACGTGGTGTTTACAGCAGTGGATAACAGCTTCTGGCCTGGACACAGTTTGCACCTCACCGTCACATTCCTGTCTATTCTTCGGACGAACTCAAAAATAATGGGCATACCTCCACCCCTCGAAAGTTATCACTGACTCAGCCATGTTTATGCAGCACTGCACGTGGAGATGTGGACGCGCAAGTCGCGCAGATTACGTACATATAAAGCTACAAAGTACTGATAGTAAATTAAAAAATAATTATTTGTGCGTATATTGCAATAATAACGTATGGTTGTCACAAAATCCCACGGCACACCAGTGTGCCGCGGCACACCGTTTGGGAACCACTGCCCTAGACAATCATTCAGTGGTGACGTGTTAGTTTTACAGTAAATACAGAAGGACTGTGTGCGTCACAGAAACAAACTGAGACAGTGAGGGGCTATACAAAGACAAACAGGATGACAACAACAGGGAGAAAAGGAGGCTGCAGTAAGTAAATCTTGCCTTTCATGGACTATAAACGCTCTTACATGCATATGAGATTAAAACAAAATGACATCACCGCCTCAGCCTTGGCAATAATCACAGACATGCACACATTTTGGTGATAGAGCATACATACAGTAATCAGCCTTATTCCTCCAGAGTTTGGAGACCGATTAGGACATCATCCAGTTCTGTGTCTGAATCTGTGGGGGACTGTCAAGTGTAATGCCAAGAGTAAAGCGATGAAGCCATTTGTTTAAATCTCACATGTAGCTCCTTCAGAACCGAGGCGATGCATTCATTATCCTTCCTCTTTCTGTTCTTTAATTACCATCTTAATCCTAATCAGCACTCTTGGGCTCCTCTGTTTGTGACTGTCTATTTTCTTCTATCTGGCTCTCTTCAGAACTGGTATTTTGTATCTAGATACCGAGTTTTTGTAGATAATTCATTAGAAACATGCTGCAGTGCCAGTCCAGCTTTAATACGAATTGATCTCATGTGCGCTGTGATTACATTTTGCCTTCCCGTTTGAACATCTTATCTGTGGTCATGCAGCCATAGAAAAGAGGATTATTGTGTATTTGCCTTTTGGATAAAGTAACAGTATTAAACCCTAAATGCACCAAAAAACACCACCTGAGTCCCCACCTGTATTTGTGATCTGCCCACCGCCCACCCAGAACATTGTAATGTACAAACAGGGTCCCTGACTTTGTTTTGCGTCAAGAAAAATCAATTTTTATTATTATAAATTTCTCTTGAAGCCTTAAAGCTGCTTAAATCAATATGTTTTTATTAAAAAGGATCAACATTTTTTCCTTATTGTTATTTCAAAATGATGTTGTTGCTATCTCTACTCAGGAGCTTCCTCTCACCTGCAAACCAACAGATTTTTAGAGGGACAACGTTTCCTGACTTCCATGTAATGATTTCATCCTGACGTGGGTTTGCTGTCCTGGCTCCAAGATGGTGGAATGAGCTCCCCATTGACATCAGGACGGCAGATAGCTTGCACATCTTCCGGCGCAAACTGAAAACTCATCTCTTTCGACTCCACTTCGAGCGTTAGAACTATTAACGAAGCACTTTTATACTAATAAAGGACTGGCTTACCTAAAGCCAGTTGAGTAGCACTTGAAATGTTTGGCTCTATGAATCCTGATGTACTTATATGATTCTGTTTTCTTCAAGGTTGTGTCTTCCTGGTCGAATGTACTTATTGTAAGTCGCTTTGGACAAAAGCGTCAGCTAAATGCAATGTAATGTAATGAATGTTTCAAACCTACATTAAAATGGTCAGTGAATAGTACCTAGAGAACAGAGAACACATTTGTTGTTAGTGTAAGCCTAGTGCAGGGGCCAATTATAGACGATATACAGTGTGATCTCTACTCTGACCCTTACTTATAGCCCGAGGCTCCAGGTGAGACATCAATGAAATGAAGCCTCTCCACCAGAGCCTTTCTCAGAGGCAGGGGCGCCGTAAGGGGGTGAAAAGTTAGGACGATTCTAAGGGCCCGTGACTGACAGGGGCCCCAAAATGTTTAGAACATTAAGAAAAAAAACGTAAGTAACCTTTCATCAATCCTCAATAATTAACATTAATAGAACGTTATATTGATAAATTACTCACTAAACTTACGATTCATTTAACTTATTTTCTTCCAAAAGTTAATTACCCAAAGCCTCTGTACACCCCCTTCTATTTACATGTAATGGTTTGGTCCTGCCTCCAAACGCGGTGCAGCACCGGCACTTGCAGAGAGTGAAAGCATGTGAGGAGGGATGCTAGTACTTAGCCTACATACATGTGTTGTACCATGTCTCAACGACCAACAAAGTCAGGCTCTAAGAGAAGAGAAAGGAGAGAAAGACAAGAGAGAGGGACTAAAGGGCGACAGTATGTCACCCAGTTTTTCACAAGAAAAGGTGGGTGTGGTCCATGAGTGGTGGAAATTAGTCTGTTAGCTAATGTTTTTTTATTTACTAAGCTGACATTAAGTAGCCTACTGTTAATATCTTTACAGAAAATGCAGAGGTCTTTCATTTCACTGCTCTTTTAGCTGACATTTAAAGGTATGGTAGGTAATTCACTTCAGAAACACTTTTTGTTATATTCCATGGAATGCTCTTAACATCCCGATAGCATTGAATATCTTAAGTGCTTTGACAACAAATACATACAAAAATGTCATCTGTGGAAGCCGTGGTACTGTAAAAAGCACGACCAATCATCTGAGCCGGCCCAGCTAAAATAACTGGATGGCCTAACTGCCTGTCAGCCTTCCATCTGTGCACAAGCTTATCTCATTGGTCATGTGCGCGTTTGTGTGTGTTGGAGGAGGGGCTCTGTAAGGAACTCTGAAGGAAGGGGCAGATTTTTTTCGGTTGTGTACTTTCAAATTCTAGCGCACTCGAGCTGGTTTCTCCATTCTTACCTACCTACCTTTAATAAATGCAGGCACATTTTTAGCGCCTATTCATACTAAATCAGTTGTCCCTCCCCCTGGTGCCAGGACCAACAGATCCATCTCTAAGCTCAGCAGCCCTGTCCCCCCATAAGGCTGAACCTGAACCAGCTTTTCTCCCAACTGAAGGAGGTGAGCAGCATTGTGTTGAATGACATGCCACTTAACATATCTGCAGGGAGACTGGAATACAAAATATATATATAACAAAAAGCTAACATCTAATTTAAATTATACATTTCAAACAGTATTTTCCCACATAGCCAATGATGATATAAAACAAAAAACTGCTTTTAGTCTATTTAGGATGATGGACAGTTTGAATCATTGAGTGATCAGTCTGTATTAGGTAAACAAAATGTTAATCACCAACATTTTGGTTATGATATTAATACTAATGTTATTATATTAAAGCAGGGGTGGGGAACCTCCGGCCCCCGGGCCATATATGGACCGCTAGACCATTTGGTACGGCCCTCGAGGTAATTTATAAACAAAGTGGCCTGTGCCTGGTGGTGGGGCCCAATGTGATATATTTTCATGGGGCCCAAAATCCCTGGCGGCGCCCCTGCTCAGAGGAGCTCAGTGCTGCAGAACGCTCTTGGAATCATTATTACTTTAATAGTGGAGAGTGCAAGTTGATGCAGTGGTTGAGTTAAGTCTAGATATTTATTACAGTTAAATGGACTAAAGCGTGGAAGCTGTAAACAACCATGACCCACATGGTGACTAACTCCGATTCAGTCCATACCTTTTGGCCCAAGACGTCTCTCTTATAAAACAATCTCTTGTGTTTGTCGAAGATACGTTTTTTTTAAATCAGACTACCTGTTGAGACGTGCTCAAGATAATACATCTTTAAAGCTTTTCTCTCCTCAGAGCTAAAACGTGAATTATATTCATCACGGGCTTTTTCCATCCTTTTGAGCAGCTCATCAAAATACTGTATAATGTATGATACTGCTTCACAGATGATTCACTCCCCGTTATGTTTAATGTGTCAAGAGAAAATTATGATTTATATTCTCTGCGGCCAAAAAAAAACGAAAAGCCACATCCCATCAAACACCCCTGGTTTGATTCAGGACTAACTACAAATAAATACTTTATGTAACAATATGAAATGCAGTCATTGAAATGAGGCAGACTGTTCAAAATGCGTCTCTTCCCACTATTTTGCTCTGCTTTACTTCTTTTGAACATTCAAGTTTTGGTATACTTGTTTCAATCACTCGCAACCAACGTCATTGTTTGTGTTGCATTTAAGCATCTTGCATGTCGTCCAGCAGGTGAGTAATGAAGCTTTAGGATGGCTTTTTGGAGGAATAATTGTTTCATTTAAGCCTCAAACTTAACACTTCAGATATGTATCCAAATGTCTTGCTGCTGCACAATGTTTGGGACAATATTGCCTTTTTATAAAGAGTTTATTTTGTGATAATTGCTTTACTTCACTGTCCCTTAAATCAGTGTTTCTTATTGGTGCGCGATATGACAGATATTGTCAGTGCTTGGTAATACTGATGAGTTACGATGTTGTTGATCCTGTTGTTTGTTTCAGGGTGTTGCTCTCCCTTTGATTTGCCAATTGGTGATGTCATGCCGTCTGCTGCGAACAACCAATGTGCACAATGTGTGTCTAACTAAAATGAAAGCAGTCTCTGAATTTATGGATGTCCATCCTTTACATTTCCCGACAACTGTTCATTGAATCAACTTCACAGTAGGCTGTTTTACTGAGATCTACAATTACTTATGTTTAAGTAGTGTGTTATGTAAAGTAGTGAATTGAGATAAGACCCCTATTTACTGTTACTCTGTTAAAGGTATTTTCTAGTGGTGCACGATAATTATCGGCCCGATATTAGGAATTATGACGTCATCCCGATAAACCCGATAACAGTATTAATAATCTCCCGATAATATACAATATATTTTTTGGGTAAAAAAAAAGAAAAAAATACTGCGGTGTGGGTGGATTGGGATGAGGGGCGCTTGTTTTTACTCGGCTCCTCCCGTTTCGCCAGTACTGTGGTATTAGTGGTTTAGGAAGAGGGGAGTTTTTCACAAATCCAGCGCTCCCTAACTGCCTGGCTGTGACGTAAATGGTGTGCGGCCGTGAAGCCAGGACAGTAAACAAACATGTCGCCAGTAGTATGGGACTATTTCAAAGTTTCAGAGTTAGATAGTTCGCTTGCTATTTGTATTAACAAATGCAATGCAGAAGTTCCACGAGGAGGGAAAAAGGCAACGAGCTATAATACTTCCAACCTGATTAGTCACCTGAAACATCGCCATCGCTACGATGGTGTGTTAAAAGCGTACGAAGACGCCTGCGCTGCTAAACTAGCGGCGAATCCAAAGCCAGCTGCAAAGGCACCGGGGCTTTTACCTATCGACGAGGCTTTTGAAAAAGGCAAGACGTTTGCCAGAGACGACCCCAGGGCTAAAACGATCTCTAACTTTATAGAAATGATGGCGCTTGACGAGAATCAAAACTGTTCTTGGCTTTGTTTTGTTCATAGTAGTAATGCTCATGTCATTTGCTCACTACTAGTCTTTTTTTTACCACCAGGTGTGCAAAAACTACAGGTACATTTAATATATATTATATTATTATCGGTATCGGTATCGGTATCGGTCTTGAGAAGCAGGAAGTTATCGGTATCGGTTTCAAAAACCCAATATCGTGCATCCCTAGTATTTCCCCGTGGTAGTTGCAGGTTTGAGTCTTATTGTTTTAGTGTCATAACATGGCTCTTCGGCCATAACAAAAACAGGAAAGGACACAGTGCATGAGGGTCTATTAATATAATAATGCAAACTTATAAAGAAAGATTTACCAATATGAGGTGTGTAAGTCAGTGACATCAGTAGTGTTGATGTGAATTTGTGAGCATAATGTATTGCAAGGTGCAAAAACCAATGACAAAGGCCAAACAGGTAGCTGCTCTCTGGCAAAAGAGATAGCGAGCAGCTCTGGATCAGGGCTTTTAACATCGGGAGCGCAACAACCATGTGTTTTCAATCAGGCACTCTCATGATTATGAAGGGCAGACCATCTATTTCTATTTATTTTTGTTTTTTTTAGACTGGGGCAGATCATATAAGATTTGTTTCTTCTCCCTGCTCCTTTTCGCTCAATGGTGTGTTTGTAGAGAAATGTTTTGTTGGCAATTATTGTACATTGGGTTTTACGTTTTAATGTTTCTTTTATTATCTTTTATTGTTTTGAAATGCCTTTGTCTGAATGTCTTTCATTTTTGTAGAGCACCTTGAATTGCCTTGTGTTGAAAGGTGCTATATAAATAAACTTGCCTTGCCTTACGTACCATGAGCGGGACAATAAAAAATGAAATGAGATGATGATCCGTGTTAAGACAAGAAGGAAATCAGGTAACAACTATTAGACCTGAGAAGTTAGGCAGGGGTCGTCACGTTGGTATAGTCTGAAATTGGGGTACTTTTACAGAAACGTACACAAACATGGGATACTTATTTCCACCACCCTCACTCACTTGCTGCTAACAGCTGCTTTATTTTATACAGCCTTCATCCTTCCCTCATGGTTAAAACACTTAGCCTTATCAATCTGTATTTATTTTGTGCTAAGCTTGGCATTTGCTTGTGGATGATCATGAAGTCAAGCAAAATGTTTTCCATTAAACACAAGCTTGACTATATCTATTAGCTTTCATTCTAAGATATCAGTAGTATAACAAACAAGCAAAACTTACAAAGGTCACTCAACTAACAGACCTAAGAAGACAAAACGTCTCGCATACAGATCCACTCAGGTCAGAGAGCACAGCCATGAGCTTTCTCTGAGTTTTGAGAAGCATACTTTGCACACTGGAGCCAATTAAAGTGCCTCAAATTGCCCTCAGACTGTGTGTTGTTTATCTCAGCTCAACACTCATTAAAAATATTTCAAAATACCAGGAATACTAGATCTTATCTACAAATCTCATTCGTTTTGTGTCTAGCTATTTAATTTGGATCTTTTGCTTTAATTTTCACATTCAAATATTGTCTGCATAATGGAACCTGTACACCGATATGGCATCATTTGACATCGTGCGTCTTTACAGATTTGTCACATCTAAAAACAGACATTGAACATTTTATATTCGACAGTATGAACCAGTTTAATCACATGTGAGGAATAGTTTCTATAAATCAGTAAAGATTTACGGGCGGAAATGTGTGTGAGTCTCCTCTAATGAATGTAAGTTGAAACCTCATGCTGGGTTTGGCTTTGAGGCTGTCACAAACAAGCTTGACAAACACTTTTAAATGATTTATTGTTGTATTGAACACAGATTGCACTTGCGACACACACACACACACACACACACACACACACACACACACACACACACACACACACAGCTGATGCAGTGGTTTCTCTCACATTGGAAAGATGATCCGTTGTCACGCGAACCGGCTTCTCCTTTCAGCATTACAGCTGCGTTGTTACTGTAGCGAGAAAAACTAATGGTGCACTAATGATACGGAGCCTTTTGTATGTAGCTGGTATTTATTAACACTTCCACTGGGTAATCTGTATGTACCTATGAACAAATTAAGGATATCTATGTGTGGTGTTTGTGTGAATGCGGATGGTTTTTGCACCCATGGGCAAAATGTGAAGATTTTGTGTGCTGATACAAAAAGCAAAAACAGATATGACTCATGGCTCAAGAAAAATCACGCAACTCATTGTGGTTAACTTAAGCACATATTTATTTCCTTTACAGTACTTTTGGTAATATATTCTTGTAATCAGGAATAAACTCATTAACAGGATTAATTGAAGAAGGGGCAGTTTCCGGCACTAAGTGATGCTAATTGCAAAGAAGCTCTTGCATAATGATTAGACATTTATAAATAATGAAAACAAAAGGACTCAGTCAGTACAGGTTGGAACAATGCTCTGGCGTTGTTCATAGACACTGATGTGGTGCATCATTTCTTGATGAGCAAATGCATTTGCCTGCCACAAACAATGAAGGAGTGACGATAGCAGAGATAAACATATCGTACTTACTAAAGAAAAATAAAACCTATTTATCTAGATTAGATGTAGTTTGAATATAAGTGGAATATACCACCCAGCACTGAATATTCAAGCAGTTGTTTTTCCAAGCTGAATACGGGCTGAAGTTAGTATCCTCCATATTTAACTTTGACATGCTCTGAGGTAAACGGCAATACAAAGTGATAGGAGGCTAAAAGAAACTCTAAAGCACAGAGTCTGAAATTAAATTGAGTTTGTTTGCAATAACTGTCATCAGCAAGATATTATGAGCATGAAACAGCAGTAGAAAACATTTTTCACCAAGACAAGGTAAGCACTGTAAAAGTGCAGTCCATTAACAATCACAATGGCTTCAATGACACCCTAATGAGTCTTACTGGAACCTTTCTGCCGCCCGGCGTAGAGAGTACAACTGGAAAAACTCTGCTCCTGTGATCTTCTAGTAATACACAACCAACAGAAGCAGATTTCCTCCATCACAAGCGTCACAGTGAGAAGTTCAGACAGGATTTGTGGCTACGTTTATGTGCGTCCTGTGCTTCCTCATCTCTGAAGAATGTCCTTGATGGGACTTTGTGGAAAAAGTCTAAAGAACATTCTGAGCAGTAAAGAAATAATGGCACCCTCAGTTTAAGAAACTACTATTAAAGGAACAGATGCAAACACTCGACTTTACAGTGCTAAGGCAAACATAGACACATACACATTTTTGGTGTACATTATGTAACCCTCAATAGTTATCAAATCCTTTGCGGTTTCTAGAAGGCCTAACTCTGGTTCCTGCTGAACTGAGCCAGTGTTTGTTTAACATCAAACTGTTATCAGCTCAGTAGGCACAGGAGATTGAGCCCAGGCACCGTCTCCCCCCCACCACAAGGGGAAGCAAAAACCAGATATACTGCAGACTATAAGGACGTCTGGACATAACAAAACCCAGACACTATCTCACTTACCTCAACAGCCAGTATCCCTAAAATGCATTACATTCATCTTCTAAATGTGTTAACTGTGCTTTTTAGTACATTTAGTGAACCAGAACTTTGAATCATCGAAATAACACAACCATTGTCAACACCACATTTGATATTCAATACACTACTGTACAGGAGAAGGCTGAAATATAAAGCACACATTTGCAATACACTCAAAAACAGATGCCACTGTAGCTACTATACCAATATTGCAAATAATACACAATTTTTTTTTTCCACTAATTCTGCTTTTGCATTCATATTCATTTGAATTATTTGGCTCATGTTATTTGATAATGTTTTTCATAATCATTGTTGCGCTGTAAAGCTTGCAAACATTACAAATAAAACAGCATAGTAAGACAATATTGTGTTACATACAAAAAGGTAAAAAAAGCAGAAGTATGATTATAACGTTGAATGAAAGGAACATTAAAAAGAAATATAAAACATGAAATCAGCAATTTGGTTTAAGACCTAATGAATATAACCTCTTAATTGGGAAACACTTAAGGGGGTCCTTAACACAAAACTACACCCACACACTTGCTGTTAGCAGCATTGTTTGCTCAATCACCACGGGCATTTACCAAAGTCTCTTTTTTCCCTACATACCAAACATGGGTAACTGCCTGCACACACACATGGATACACACAATCAGTGCTCTGCTTTCACGACCACCCGGACAGTAAATGAGTGAAGGAATCACAATTACATCGCTACTTGTTTTCCTGATGGGACATTTCCCGTACTTCCTTCCTGAATGAGTCCTTCCTGCCCTACCTCCTTCTCTTACACATCTCTCTTTATCAGGATTCTCGTCTTCTTATTCTTCTCTCAGCGTGGACGCTGTTTTTCCAACGTCTGCTGTCGAGAAAAGACACAAGGGGATGTTTAGGGAATAAATAAAGCATCTTTTGAGCCTTTGAGCCTTGTTGCTAAGAAATACAATACAATGTGTCACAAACAATACGTATGTCTCTTATACAGGAAGTATAAACCTAACCTGTTTGCACTGTTTCTTTCTGTTTTTCTGTTTTATTGTGTTGCACTGTTGGACGAGCCTGTTACCTAAGATTTTCATCGTCATAACTACACTGTTGCTATGTACGTATGACTAATAAAATCGTTGAACCTATAACGGTTCTCATTATTGGTGAGAATGGCGTGGGAATTTCAATCACAAATCCAATGTTCTATTTTCCCTTCCATGAAAAGATGCTGCTTACAATTCTCTTTATTGGATTGTAGTAGTGTATTATTTTTAGAAAAAGCCTTTATTTTCATGGTTACAGCTGTAATAATGGTGGTAGTTAAAAGCTGGAAATGCTTGTGAGGAGCGGAACTTAGCCACTGTGAACACAGGCTTCAACTGAACTGTTCACGGAGCAAGCTAAGTCCTGCCCCTCCATCAAACTCTGGACAAACACATACTGAAAGCATCTGGAGGATTTCAGGAGTGCTTTTGATAAGTGTGATTATTCGTTTTCTTTCTGAGAGTCAGATGAAAATATTGATACCACTCACATGTGGGCATGGTAAGCATTAAGCTACATCAACAGCCACTTAGCTTAACTGAGCTTAGCAGCTAGCCTACCTCTTTAAGTAGCAAAACATGTCTCTCAGAACAAAAAACAATGAGTCTGTGATATGGGAAGGTATTCATAAGAAGACCTAGCTGTTAATACATACCAAAAATACTCTTAAGAAATAATGCATCAAACCCAAAATGTTAAACTAAGTCTGAATTCAAATTTTTCTCAAAAACATTAAGAAAAGGATTCAGATTTCTTGCAGGGCAGCCTTCAGGTGTTGGAGACTGGTGTGGGTTTCAGCTGTAGCTGGTTGGAAATCCCTGGCAATGTGATTTACATGACATCACAACCAAATCACTCTGCCAGGAATCCCTCCAGCTAAACCAACAATTCGGTATGTTTGGCAGGACGAGAAGGAGGATTAGGGGAAGGGGAAGAAGAGGGCAGTGAGAGAAAGACGAGCAGAAATACAGACAATTATTCATGTTGTGCTGAAAGAAGGTTACAGGTGAGGGCAAAAGAGAAAGGGTGCTGGCTGCAGTTGTCTATCTGGGCACACATCAGCGTGGCAAAGCACATTTAGTCCATCATCACTTTGTAATTATGAGAAACTCTCTCACACACACACTCTAAATGTTACGATATGCACACACACACACACCACACATGCTTGTGAGCAGAGTTTTCTTTCATTGATGCCTGGACAAACAACATTTGATGTCCCTAGGCTGTCATTAATAGTTAGTACGTAGGCAGGTGTGTTTGTTTGTGAGTGATTGGTCAAGCTCGTAGAAATCCATCCGTTTTCCATCAGTTTGCTTACTGATGGAAAACCTGCACTTAAAGCAGACTTGTTTGGAAACGTTGAGAAATGGGATGATGAAGTTTACATGAAAAACGTCCTTACCGTAGTAATACCAGGTATCTGTACCACATTCACTATGTTCTGTAGTCCTGCATACCACAATAGGCCTACTTATACTTGCCCCAATACAGATAAGTAATATAATAAATAAGATGTTACTGAATATGTGAATTCTTATACTTTTGGTCTGAAATACAAACCTGATAGAAAGCGGCTGGCTTGCTCAAACAGACCAAGGTAACGGGAACTGTTAGGTCAACGTGACGTCAAATGACAATTCACCTGAGTTGATTGGAAGGTTATTGAGATCACATGTTGCGCAGGGTGTGGGTTTGGGTAATCAAGAAAAGAAAGCAGCTTGTTTCCCCTCTTGGCCAATCAGTGTGAAACGGAGTCTTTGTTTAGGGCTCAAGACACGTAGATAATTGTACACCCCATTCTGTTCCTTACTCGAATGCACTCCTCATTTCAGCTGATAGTCAGCCAGAGTCTCTGGACTATAGACCTTTTTGAGACTTATTTGATCGCCTAGCTTTTTTGATTGAGCCTTTGTAAGCCTAGAAAAAAGAACACATTTCTAGGTCTCATAGGTTACCTGCATCGTGGCAAATGTATGGAATATATTGGGATTCACTGATGCGTAAGCTGTTTAGCAGCTGGTCTCTTAAAATGATTATACCCTTAACCACTATCTTTATAACCCAGTCCTTTCTTGTATATAGAGATAGATTTCCCCCATTTTTTTCACACAATGCAGAATAATTGGTTGCAAAATGCTTCTTTTCACAAAGTATTTGAGCTGCCAGTAAAACAGGAGAAGCAGTTAAGCAGCAGCAACATCGAAAAGGCATCTTATATTCTGTATTAAACTCAAATGATGATTCACATTTAAGAAAGCAGTTCTAAGACCTTCACAGGTTTTGAAACAAGCGGTCATTATTGCGTTATTATACTTAACTGTAAGTAAAATAACGACCACCGCCTCCTTACAATGAAAGGACACATGTGATTTCACTACCAGGAAACACTGTTGACATGCTGCGTCCCAGAATCAGGAGCAAAGGGGAGCATGTGGCTGGCTTTTGCAAATATTTATCTTAACTCAGCGTTTGATAAAACAGAAAATATGAGCAACCAATCCAGAATAAACAAAAGACTTCCTCTCCCGCTGACACTGATATTCTCAGTGACATGTTTCTGTTGCTGCTAGTCATAGCTTTCGAAATTGATAATGCAGATTTATTTAATTATAGAGAGACTTTGCTTTAACCTACGTAAAGGGCTAAATGGGTGGTTTTGTAGGTCTTTGGGAAGAGTTCTCTGAAGACTCATCTTGAAACAAACCAATGCATTAAATGCAAAAATAAAACAAGCTTAACAGGTATATAATGGCAACCAACATAATCAAAAAAGTAATTGTGTTATTATTGGTGCAGTTATTATTGTGCCTTCATCACATGATTAAGTGACTTTTCTCGAAATTCCTATCGTGGAACAAATCCGTCTCCTTCCCTCCATCTGTCCCTTTTGGTTTTAGTGCTGCAGTAGTTCTCGACTACCTCAAACTTTTTTGTGCTCTGGCACGTTTATTTGGATTCACACCTGGCTGAAAACATAGCCTTAAGCTAGTATGTTTCAGGGCTCGACTTTGACAGCCATTCACACAAACTCAATTGCTGGGTGCTGTCTGCCTGTCTGCATCCCTGTTCCCATCTCCCTTGCACCCTCTCCATTTCTAACCGCCAATCTAAAGTGGTATTTCTGGATAGGGATGTGCACTAATGCAGTACCAGTGTGCTAATGTAGTACCACTCTACCGCATTAATGCTGGAAACCTGCACACATTGAGCCTGTACTTCCATCTGCAGGATTTTTTGGGACACCCACACCAAAACAAAGCGAAAGTACATCAATTTATAAGCTGGGAAAAATAAAAGTAACCCTTATTTTAACCCCAAAGGGTCGATCACATGTTTCCAGAAAGTCACATGACAGTATTAAAATAAAGTCTTACATTTCAGCTTGTCGCTGCCCCCCAGCTTTGGCTGTTTGACAGCTAAATGAGCAACAATTGGACTGGCGGAGCTCCAGACCGCCCAAGCCACTCAATAACATCAGGAAGTACATTCATGACTAATACCCTCCACTCACTCTTTTCTGTTCTCTCTCATTTTCCATCCTTCACTCTCCACGCTACACATAAGAATGAAGGCACAACTTTGTCCATCCCAACCGCTGAAAAAGTTATAGAAGGTGATGAAGAATAGTCTAAAGGGACTAAATTAGGGTCTTACGTTTAATCTTCAACTCATGACAGATTTGATTTACTTGAAGACAGAAAACCACTTTGAATCAGGCTTCAGAGCTTTAACAAAGGCAATCCCATGAAATTTAGAATCATTCTTCTGAGACCGTAAAAGGAAATCCACAGAAGCCACCATCAGCCACTGCATCCGAAATATCCCCTCACCTTAAATCCCTCAAAAACATGGAGATTGCAACAGCACCTGAAGTGTGTCTGCTTGGCTATCTCAGCAGAAAATAATAACTGAATCCCTATCGGAAAGTGCTGGCATGTGCTTTTGAATGACAGTTATAAAGTTTGCAGAAAATTGCTCTCGGTATGTTTGAAACTGTGATGGCTCCGATTTAAAAGACACCCAAACATCACCAGCTGCCTCCTGAAACTGGGAATGCATTACCCCGACACTCCACACAAAGATTGGCCTCATATATGGGAGCCCATAACAATCTCTACTCCTCCTCAGCTTACCTTTTCCCTCTCTAAAGCTAACGCCCATGGTCCTTCTCTTGTGATTACCCCGTGATTTTACAGCCTCAGCTGTGCAGTATTTTGGCTAGACACTTTTCTTGGGTCTAGGCCAAGGAGTGGACACACATGATTGGTCAGGGTCTGTCTAGGGATTACACATGGTTGGTTTATCCTAGTTTGACCTGCGGGAATGTGCTAAAAAAATTAATCTGTTTGTTCAGATCGCCACTTTGCTAATATTCACATTCAAAGGTTTGGATGAGGTTTTGTAAGATGATCTTTCGTCAACATCTAAAGCTTCCCTCCAGCGCTGATGGTTAATCAGTGAGTCAGTCAGTCAGTGCAGACAAAGCACTGCGTTTTCGTGAACCTAAGGCAGGGTTTTCCAAGTGGACAAGTTGGCTTTGTGCCCGAGACATAAAGAGAGGACAAACTGATAGGCAGGAAGAGGGGGAGAGTGGGCAGAGAGGCAGACACAGGAAGAGAGAATAGAGGGAAGTCAGAGTGAGAAGACATGACGTATGAGCAGACCGTAGCAGCTGCAGAGGCCGAGAGATTTGACTTCAGATAGCCTTCAGTTACTTTTCCGAAAGGATTATCCATGAATTCTCCAATAAAGTTAATAATAAAAATCCCATTCTGTGCATATCAGTCAAAGACTCCAGCATTACTTCTACATCATGTTCATAATAGTTCCCAACCTTTTTGTCAAATGAACATCCCCCGACGTGCCAAATGAACTCAATTAGTTTTTAATGGACCCCATTTTGTTCCAACCATTAAAGCTTTTCAACAATTTATTCATCATTTCTTGAAGCCGTCGTTAAATTATATAATCATTTTATTCTCCATTTTCACCAAGTTAAAACTTTAACCAACTTAAGTCCTGATATAATACATATTAATTTTCAGTATTTTAACTCTATAAATGCCAACAAATAATAATAATAATTTGAATACACACTCAATTAATAAACTACTTTTCAATATTTTCAATGTATCCTCTGGCAACTGCATAAGTACCTCTAGTCACAGCTGTACACTACAGCATGGTGTCTTAAATACACAAATTAAACTATTGTATGTCATTTGACTGTTTCTGACTATCTTACTGACCATTTCAGACGAATAAACGGCTCCAAACATTTTCTTTGATCTTTAAGAAAGAAAACTTCACTGTGTAATTAAAATTCAACATTATGAGACTAACTTTTTCTGACGTGTACACTTCAAATGGCACACAATGATTCAATAATAAAATACATGGACTCTGCTGGAATCTTTTGACAATTGAATCAGAAAATGTCCAAAAAAAGCTAGACCTTTTTTTCCGTGATAAAGGCTTAATGGTCAGCATATGTGCAAAACCAAATGCAAAGGCCTAAAAATAAGCCTGATTACATTTGCCTGTGAATTAAATCAAAAAAACAATTTAGTTGAGGTTTGGCCAGTGCAGCCAAATCACTTCTGCAGAAACTCCTTTCCCACTAAATTATAGACCAACGGATCTGGATGCAAACCAGTCCTTAAGGAGCCCTTAACTTTATTTACTTCTCAACATGGTTCCAGACGGACATAGGCCTTTTCAGCTTTTAAAGGTGCCTCTGCGGACTGAGCATCTGGCACTGGAAGACCAAATTAATGCTTTGGGTGCTTGAAACCGAACAGACCCTTTGAACACGATGAAGTCTTATACATTAGCAGAAGGGGTAAAACTAAATGTATTAAACAGCAGAGTTGGTTTCTTAGCTCATATATATTCTATCATATACATGACTTGTATTCGTGAACAAAACTCAAACTGTTGTTTTTCATGTCCTTCAAGGTTGTGTATTCGGTAGTTACAGTGTGTTAGCTGATCAGAAGATGACAAAATAAAAATTCTTCATAGTTGTTAACAGGACTGACCTTAAAAGAATGGACGGAATACCTATTCATTTTCAATGTGAAATACGCACACAATTTACAAAGACACAATTAGTAGCCTTCAGCTTGCAGTGAGCGTGCAACCCACTTTGACGCAAACTCAAGATGAGAGCGACCTTGAGCCAAGCAGCAGCAGCAATCATACTTTCCCACACATAAATGAAGGTAAAGGGGGTTTATGGGGCTCGGGAAAATACAATAAAAGCCTTTCTGTGAATGAGGCCATCTGTGGAACTTTAGAAGAACTTCCTGTAAACAAGACTGAGGAGAACAAATCCTCTCACACTCGTCCAACATGCACTGCCGCCTTTTTAAGCCTTTCATCTTTGTTCCCCCCCCCCCCCCCCCCCCCCCCCCCCCCCCCCCCCCCCTCCCCTCGCTTTGCTTTTTGCACTTTTAGCTTTCTTTCTCTAAACTCCTCCTTTGTTTCCTCGCAGTCCAATCGTTGTCTTTAGGGCATGATGTAAGTGTACTTCTTCTATTTTTTCAGCATAAAGTTTTTACTTTTTATGATTGCAAATTAAAGAAATTACTAATAATTAATCCTATATGAAAAGTAAAACATTTAAACTACTTTTTAAACCATTTTTATCAAGATGTGACAGATTTAATTATGTTATAAATACGAATTAACTGTGAGTGACTTTTATTTAAATACAATTGTAAATCTGGATTCCTTCCTCATTGTTATCCATGTGAATTATTGTTGGATTGATGTAATGTAAATCTTCTTGTCTAAACATCCCACTAATTCCAACATTTTTTAAAGCTGGTGTTTATAAACACTGTGAAACAGCCTCATGACATACTTGATTTGTGAGCGCGCTCTCCAGTTTCCACTGAAAATATCAGCCTCAATAAAAATGTAATCAGCAAGGCCTGGACACTCTCAGTACAACTCTATGATGTGTTGGAGTTTATAAGAACTAAAGCTGATGTAAAGCAGTCGTACACCATGCTGTGGACAAATTGCATGAAAACTGCTATTTTGTCGAAAAGAAAGTATGAATAAATATGCAGCTCGAAACATAAATAGTACATTTTTAGCGTTTAAACGTTTACAGTAGTGCAATTCAGTTCAAGCTATGATCAATTGTACTATTCCGTCAGTGAAATAATAAAGCAGAAATTCCCCAAGTGTGTAAAAGTGAACAGACAATAGATACGTCACTTTACAAAGTATTTTCAATTCAAATAAAATGGGTCCCGCTGGCATGCAGCAGCTCCTTCCAGTCCTTTGTTCAGTACTGTAGTATGTAGTACTCAACACAATATACCTGTGACGTATAAACTGATTATAAACTGGTTAGTTTGGTGTGTTTTGCTTATATTTTCTGGACAGCATCGGTTGAATTTTTCCACACTAGTAAAGGCAACTGGGCAGCGGTGAATGGGGGGAGTCCATTGTGTGCGTGTTTACGTGTGTAATGCTTAAGTGATGTCAGGTGGACTTCCTTCATCTGTGCCAATTTTAAACGTATGGCGAGAGGAAAGAAGACTGAGCGAGAATGAAAAGGAGAGAAAGCGAGAGAGGAGAAGCCACATGGCCGGAGTTTCCTATTGGGTTTGACCAAATTACATTGGAAAAATACTGTCAATCCAGTTAAAGTCACAGTTAAACATGAGCAAGCCGAACAGTGAACATCAAACGCAGCAGCTTCTGATGAAAACTGATTTGTTTATTAATGAAGAAAGAAGAGGGTGGCCAAAGTAAAGAATACATAACTGCCATAAGTACGGACAATTGAAAAGATACAAGGTAGCAGGGCCTGAAATACGTTCTCAGTTTGAATGGATGAGCCACTTTTATGAACATTTAACCACAACATTTAAGTGGCCTTAACATTCTGAGAGAAGAGCAAACCAAAGCGTGCCACGTACACCATGGATCCAATTAATATTCACTTATCTAGTCAAAAACATCATGCAAATTGGCCTCGCTGATACACTTCTTCATTTAGTGCTAGTCGAAGTGCATATCAGGACACAAACTAGATAGACCAAGCAGCATGAAGCGGTAAACACAATCATATTTATTAGAAATATAATAAATTCTAATTCTGGAAAACTGCTGTTTGTTAAAGCTTGAATTTATATAATATCGTTTTATAATCGTAGTCACACGCACACATTTCCTTATGAAATGATCAACCAACAAACAAAAGAAAGTAACTGAATAAATATGCAGACATATTAAGGTTTACGAGCAATTTATCACCTCTGAATTAATTCACTTGAAAAATCATAATTTTTGTATTTATTAGAAACTTGTGAGGGAGTTTGTTGCTTCAGTACTGCAATATCCATTTGTAAACGTTGTGCAACTACACCACTAAACAAAGCACACGCATATTTGAAATTCTTTAAATAGTGTCATAAATCTATCTGTAGTGTTTCATTTTCCCAACAGCCACCACATACAAACTTCACTCACCTCTGAAACTTTACTGAAGCAGAAAAACTCACACATGTCTGTAAGTAGATACGGTTAGAGAAAAAAGAAAAACCTGATGCCTCTACACGCTGAAACTGAAAAGATCCAAAAGGTTACGTACATGCTGCCTGCAAAAGCCTCCGAACTCAAGTCCAAGCGCAAACTCTGCTCCGAGCGTTGCTTTGCTCCACCTCCTCCAAACTCCTCTTTAAGTTGAAGGGTGTGGACTGACTCAAAGCTATGACTATTGTGTCCACATCATTCACACAAGTTGAAAACCACACCCAGTGAGACACACACACACACACACACACACACACACACACACACACACACACACACACACACACACACACACACACACACACACACACACACACACACACACACACACACACACACACACACACACACACACACACACACACACACACACACACACAGAGAGAGCAGAAAAGGAAACACTGAAGTGTTCCTTAAATAACAAGGGAGGAGGAGTGAGGAAACTTCTGGTTTCGGGGGTCACCCAGATCCTTGAAATAACCAGGCAGTAGGCTGTGTTATGAAAAGAAAATAATGATGCCGAGAAGTGGTCGTTTCAGGATGTTTATGTTATTTGGCAGAAGCTCTGTACTTTTTAAGATGGAGGTAGGCGTACGGTGGGCCCTGACGTTAAACATCGGATTACCGAGATAAAAGGGATTAGTTTGTGTGCGTGTTTGTGTGTGTTCGTGCCTCCACACGCTCCTCTGTGTCTGCACGTTCGCCGTGTACATTTGCGAACATGTGCATACGCTCATGTGTGAGTAGGCTGCGGCCTATAGTTTGGGCTGCCTGTGCCTCCACGCTGATGGCTTGCAGCTGCCATCTCTTTCCTGTCTGAGTGGGTATACAATCCTTGCTATAATGCAGTAATCATACAGTATGCCTACATCTGTTTGGTGTTAACCAAACACGTGCGATCCCAGAGCAATTCTTCTGCCGCTTCCATTTATTTGATCCAACTTTATTATAACATAACATAGGGCCCTTTTGGTATAGCCGTTTTTGTCCAAAAGGGGGTTCCACAATGTTTTGAGTGCAAAGTATGGCTTGAGGGGACTCAAACTCCTGTTCGGGGCTGCCTTTTAACCTTGGTTAAATAGGATAGTTTCACACATCTTTGGTTCAAAGTCATCAAAACTCCCATGGGACAGATCCATAGAAAAGTATTCCATCTGTTTAAAACGAGTTCTGTTTAAATGGACTCAAAATATAAACCCTAGAGCAGGGGTGTCAAACTCAAGGCCCGGGGGCCAAATCCGGCCCGCGACTTCATTTCATGTGGCCCCACAAGAGCTTGCAAAGAATATATTGTGTTTATTATACGTACATGCCGCTTTACAGAAGCACATTGCCCATAAACTACATGTCCCACAATGCATCTCAAATTTGACTTTTTTCTCGGAATTTTACATTTTTTTCCAAAATGTTACTTTTTTTTTTTTTCAGAATTTGGCTTTTCTTTTTAAATCATTTTGTAACATGCGCACTGAAGAGACTTGCAATTGTTTTCCCTAGACTTCTGCTTTCAGACATAGTTAATTATGAAGTTATTACCCTATCCGATAATAAACCAATGCAGAGGCAATAATGTAATATAATACATTATTTTATATATATTAAATATTTATATATTTATTCTTATGTAGTCTTATAAAACTGGCCCTTTGAGTGCAACCATGATGCTAATGTGGCCCGAGTTGAAATTGAATTGGGCACCCCTGCCATAGAGCATACATTTGGCAGTGTTTTATAGTTTTTTATAGCCATCAAATCACAGACCTCAACCAACAATGTGTCACTCTGTCTCTTGATACTTTCTGATTTCTCCTGACTGTCTGTGGGAAGCGTTCCTGCTGAGGACATGTAGAAAATACAAATTGGGTCTTGAAATTATTTTCAGGGGAGGATTAATGCACATTTGGAGTGGTGTATGTGAGACTGACTCAAATGTAACAATGATTATTGTAAAGAAGTAATGTGTTACTTATGTCACAGCTCATTTAAATGTGTTTTTAAGCTTATGGACAAACATGGAGCTCTATTGTTAAGGGATACGTTCCTGCATCTTTTCTAGCCTTAATTCAAAATAAATGAAAATAACGTATAAACTAAACTTAAGGTGAAATACTTACATTCTTATATAATATAATATAATATTATACAACTTTATTCTTAACTTCTCATTTTCTTTCAGACCTAACAAGGAATACAGGCAACTTTGTAACTAAGGTGTGAAAACAAACAACTCCTTTCCTAAACTCATTTGTATTTATTTTTCAAGGATTTCCTCTGGATGATGTTAACAAAGCAATTGTTGCAAAGTTCATACAAGTTCATACTCCTCAGCATTTGAGGAGTAATCATTCATAAAAATTGCCATTGAAACCAGCGGTGGTGTTTGGAAAAGAGCCGAGCCGGACGATGTTTGTCCATTAGTTTCTATTTATGGCCAAATATTATGTTGCTAGGGAACAGCCAGCTCTATGAAACTTATCAAATGAACATTAACAGTTCGTTGAGCGGCAGCAGCACATATGCCAAATCTCATAATTTCCCCTCTTAGAGAGCTTGTGACACGTCGACACACAAAGACATGTTCCAGAGAAAGATGCAGAAGCCGACCTCCATCAGCGATACCGAAGCCACACAAACTCCAGTAAATGGTGTTTATTCGTCTGCCTGGGGTAATTTACTGTGGCTAAATGGATGCTGAAGTATTGACAAAGCCTTTCCAAGTAGCCATATAAAGTGTTATCTCACAAAAGAAGGCTCTAAACACAAAGTATAAAAAAGTCTTATTTGGTCTGGCAGGTTACCAAGACGGCAAGTGAAAACAAAGGCCGCCTACGCACGCACACACACTATCAGTGACAAGAGAAAAAAGGACTTCCAGACAGGCAATCCCAGCAGAACACTTTCACCTGTGCTGCACATGAGTATGGAAGAGCAAGCTTTTTATTTCCTTTGATATTTTCATTAAACGTTTCCTTGCAGATTCACACAGTTGCACATGATTGCTTCAACTGATGCTTTTGAGGAAGCATGAACACTACACTGTGTGTGCGTGTGTGTGTGTGTGTGTGTGTGTGTGTGTGTGTGTGTGTGTGTGTGTGTGTGTGTGTGTGTGTGTGTGTGTGTGTGTGTGCGTGTGTGTGTGTGTGTGTGTGTCATCCCAGAGTGACCCCACCCTACGTAGGCGGTTGATTTGGCGGGCCGGGACTATTTGGCCTCTGTCAGTCTGCCGGTCCCGACTGAACTGCTCACATAACTAGCCTCTTTGTTCCTGATGTCGCTCCTCTCAGAGGAAGAGAAGGGATCCCATCGCTGCCTCTCGCGCTCTTTCCTGTCTCTTCTCTGTTGCTCTGTGTCCGCCATGAATGAACCCAATCTATAAAATACTATAATGATGGCTGCCTGTCCCTGGAGGAGTTATACACATGCTGCAATAGCGTCTTTTTTATATGAAATCAAGCGGCCTCTGGGTATCACAATATTACAATTTGAAAATCATGTGCATCATCTGTGTTGCAAAAGAAAGAAAATGTCTGACTAGTATAATGTGGAGGGAAAGCCTCCTTTTTTTATTATCTTGTTGGTATTTCCTTTTGTCTTTACTTCCTGGTGCACATTACCAAGTGAAAGTGTGCTTGTGTGTTTGAAGTTGTTTGGCAACAAATGTGTGCGTCAAGTTACAGTTATGCCAAAGAAAGTGTTATGTAGGAAAATCAGTATTTGGAATGTGTGTAGTGCCATATCTGTTTAAAACCACTAATGATGTTTTACATTAAATTACAAGATACAATAAACAACTTCAGTATTAAGCATCATATACCATTTTACAATTCTTGATCAGTGGGAAAGTGAAACTGTAACGTGGATTCTCAACCTTTTTGCCCATTAGATCATTTCTTTATTGACAATTTTCTGTTCAGTGAGCAGGGTGTTTTCACGAGTGAAATGTACGCTGCAATTTGTTAAACTTTTAAATGTTATTGCCATGATCTGCCCTGTTCCTGGGTTATATTTTTTTCTTGATCATTTCATTTATTCAGTTTAGCATTTCCTGTTTTATCTCATTACTCACCTCTAATTTCAGATCATTTGCCTACCTGCCTTTGTGTGTTTTCCCGCCAGTTTCAGTTGTCGTCCCGCCCTGATTAGTACCACCTGTTCCTCGTTAGCCCTGCAGTCACCTGACCCTCGTTACCACCCTTACTTTTCTTCCCTATGATTGCATCGTGATCTTTGGAAACCTCTGCTCACTTTTGGACCGAGCTTCTCTAACCTTGCTTTAAGTAAATACCTCTGTTCTTTCAGAGTGTTTTTAGCCCTGCATTTGATTTGACTGTTTGTTTGTAGAGTCCCATGACTACAAACCTTACGTCTTTCATTACCCCGAGAAGAAAACTCATAGACATTTTATGCGATTTATAATCAGCCAAGCTGCAGTATAGTTTTAAAGCTTGACCTCATGTGTCCTTTAACAACTTGTTGTTAATATACACATACTCTGAATCCTTAAATGACCCGGGCCTTGCACAACAATCGAATAACAAAGTTTAGTTCAGAACACGAGGAGAAATCCCTCATCACATTTTTTAATTAGGTTATTAGCACAAGATCACACTATTTGCTATACACACACTTCAACAACTTCCTTCAGGGCACTTTACAGCTCTGAAATGCCCAGTTCATTTCCAGATCAGTACTTCAGACAGTGACTAAAAGCCTCTTAGCAAGAGAGTTACTGCACCTACAAATGTTAGATCAAGGAAACGCCGAGCATACAAAGAAACTGCTGCCTTGCACCTTAAATGACTCCTTTAAAAAACACCCCTGTAATAAATAATACAATTATAATGTGATTAATTCTTGCATTACAAGATGGGGCTGATTAAGGCTAGCATGACTACATTTTGACTACAGTCAAGCCAACGAAGCACAAAAACATTACGACAAACTGCAGAACAGGTGTGGTCTTCATTACTCGAAACATGAGAGATGTCTCTTTTGAGAAGTGAAGTTGAGAAACAGCTCAAAGGATTTACATGACTGAGTAAATGTTATTCAAGAAAATAACTAGCAAAATGAGTGTAACATAAAATCATTATCTTTATGCCTTCAGGCTGATCACGTTTATTAATACAATTAATAACAAGTGAAAGTTTGTGAGCAAAGTTAATGACAGCGCTGGAAAGTAACTAAGTACATCTACTCATGCACTGTACTTAAGTACAACTTTGAGATTACTCATCTTGAGTATTTCCATTTTATTCTACTTTGTACTATTCCACGACAATTCAGAAGTAGTGTACTTTTACTCCACTACATGTATTTAATACCTTTAGTTACTTTGCAGTGTTGGATTAATGATGTGAAATCTGATCACAGTAATTCAAACTGGCTGCACCTTTACCAGCTTTGATAAACACTTTACTGCGTCAATAATTATAATCAAAACATAATTATAATATATATTATTCTGTAATGGACCAATACGCAAGATTAAAACTTTTACTTCTGGTACTTTAAGAATACTTTTGTACTTTTACTTGAATAACATTTTGAATGCAGGACTTTTACTTTTAACAGAGTATTCCTGCACTCTGTTCTTTTTACTCAAGTACAAGATCTGAGTACTTCTCCCACCTCAAGCAATATTTGAGTAATCTGATGTAGATCCAAGGTGAACACAGTAGTAGTTGCTAAAGAAAAAAGAAAGAAAAAACATTAAACATATAAAAGTAAAATCCATGATGGCTTGGTCGATTTCACTTCATACGGTATGAATTGTATTGTTTTGCGGGGTTCTTTCTTACGAATGGATCAGTTACATATTGTTTGACAAACCGTGTGCATTTCACTTGTAGGCCTACTCATGTCATATCATGCCTTTTAATTAAGATGTAACAGGGAAAACTGCAAAGCATGTCAGCCATAGGTCATAAACCAATGTTTATGACCTGTCGATTGAACAATGCAGGCGTTAACCCTTCCTCATCCAAAAACAACCTTGATTTCAAGTGGGATAACCTGCAGTGTGAGTTAAAACAGTTGAATGGAACTGCACAATTACTTACTGTATTTCGCTTTTTACTATTTCCACTAAATATCTGAGCCACATTTTCCACTCGTCATCTAGTTTAAAGGATACATGTATTGCGTAAGTGTAAACATTGTTTTGGTCTTCTTTTTGCTCAACACTAAGATCGCGTGGCAGCTGCAGTCATGCTACAGAGGCCTTATGTGTCTAAATCGTCCTGCTTCAGCTCGGCACCATCTGCTTCTGGCAAATGAAACTGTTTTCAATGTGTCAATTCATCAAATAAACGTTGGTGCAGTAAAAAAACATGAAGAGAGCAACAACAAGCTGCTGTGGGTGTAGAATGGCTCCAGTTCATTCTGTTCCTAGTTATGAATCTGCTCTGCTCATGAGCTGACGTCCTCTTCTTTGAAGTGTATTCCGAGAAAAGAGGATAAAGACCAGAGTTGCTGGCTAGCAGGGAGATCAAGTAAGTGTGCGGCCATGTGGGCCCCTTAATTTCTCTTTAATGCCTACCATTAGGTTTAAAGCCTGAGTGGCCCGCTAGCAGCTTTCCTGCAGCAAACATCATTTAAATGAAATGTTTACCGCAGCGGCTACCAGCTCCCAAAGTTCGATATGTAAAAAAATACATATCCAGTTTTCTCCTAATTGTCACCTCTGTGGCCATCTGCAATTCACTCAAACAAAAGTGGAAAGCTTGTTTTTTCCTCTGGATTTACAGCCCTATTTGCAATACCTTCACACCCGGATACTGAAATAATACGTAAGAGAAAATCTCAAAGGACTCTATAAACATTGCTGCTGGTAGTATAGAAAAGTTAATAAATCATCACGATCAGGCCTGCACATTGAAATTCATAAGCACACTGAAATTCTGGCAGCATACTCACTAAAAGAATGTGGCCATTTTATTTGATCTGTGTTCTTGTGCCAGGGAACATTAAGCTGTCCCAGTATTTAATGATACGTGAATTGGCAAGGCAGAAAGGTCAAATGTAAAATGAATGACTTAAAGGCAAACTGGCAATATGGAAACACTTAAACAGAGTGTGCTCCATTAGTCCAACACTGTTTGTACAACCGCTGAGTGGAGACAGCAACGTGTCACTGAACACATTTTAGGGAGGCAAATTATCTTTGTCACCTGAATTGGACTGCATCTAAAAAAACGAAAAACATTTAAAAATATTCAACATCAGGGCAGTGAAGTGAATACATTTGAAAACAAGTATTTATGTTAACTAGCAGACCATGATACAAGGGTTGAGTTGCATTCAGGTGCTCTTTTTCGGTGCAGATGTTAGAAGAGTATAGACAAAATAAAAACACATTAAAAAAGTACATTGTTCAACATTTAATAATAATATAAAAATAGACTAAATGTGGGAGGGTTCTTTCAGTTTCTTTAGTTATCTCATTAAATAGTGTCCACAAACTTTAGATGTTTGTCACATTAACGGTTAAACGCACAATCATTTTTAGAGTCAGTTCAGCAGAGGAGAGAGACCACAGGGTACCGGAGGTGGGATTGTGGAAGTCGTAGACGTGTTGATCGACCTTAATAATGGTTTCCTGTTTGAAAGGAAGTTATAATTTCACTGGCAGTCATCGCAGAAATCTGACTGCCAGTGGATTGTATATTTTTCTAGCAGTATGGTTTGGCTCTTAACGGTAAAGTCCACAAAGAGTATGTGGGTACATCAGCCAAACGGCTCGCTGCGAGGGGGACCCAAGTTCCCATCAGCAAAAACACGTGGGTTTGCTATCCTGGCTCCAAAATGGTGGAATCAAATCAAATCAAATCAAATTTTATTTCTCTAGCACATTTAAAAATGATTTTCGGTCGAGCCAAAGGGCTGCACATGCAGATAATAAATAACACATTCCTACCGATGTAAACAGAATTAATGAGCTCCCCATTGACATCAGGACAGCAGATAGCTTGCACATCTTCCGGCGCAGACTGAAAATTCATCTCTTTCGACTCCACTTCGAGCGATAGAATTACTAACAAAGAACTATTAACAAAGCACTTATATACTAATAAAGGACTGGCTTATCTAAAGCCAGTTGAGTAGCACTTGAAATGTTTGGCTCTATGAAACCTGATGTACTTTATGATTCTGTTTTCTTCAAGGTTGTATATTCCTGGTCGAATGTACTTATTGTAAGTTGCTTTGGATAAAAGCTTCAGCTAAATGCAATGTAATGTAATGTGTTTGTGTTTTCAGGTTGCTGTAAGAATGAAGTGCAGATTTATGACATTATCCACAGATAGATTTGCTCTGTATGGAAACTGCAGAGGGTCTGGGAGAGAGCCAGTAATTGTTTAGAGATATTGCGAGTTGGGTCTCTCAGAATTTCATTGGCAACAGAAGCCATTCAGGCTCTAAACGTTTTTGGGGACAAGAATGATGACAGATGTTTTGAAGCAGGCTGCCACGATGTGCACTGATGCAAGGACATATTGAAGTGATCTGCCCAGACAGGTGAGAACTTCTCAACAGTGCTTGGATAGAGCTGGAGAAATTCAATCTGGTTCAGCAGCTTTTCTAGTCATTTGTATTTCTTAAGTATTTGGAAATCGGTTTCACGGTGGTAAGGATGTGAGCGAAAGGTGAGAGGGTCATCGCTGGGTACGACGTAAGACCCGGTAGAGAGGAAGAGTGAAGGTGTTATAGAAACATTTTGATCAGGATTTGGAAAGGAGCATAAGATACATGTATACATCCTTACTTTAAAAAAAATCTGGAATAAAACATTGTATGTCTGAGAGAGAGGCTTCAGCTTTACTTTCTGGTTATGGTATGCATTATGTGACTCATTGCAGTCATCCAGGTTGTCGCTGGTTGTCATGGAGTTTTTTAAATAAACTGAGTTTTTGCAGTCTCTCTCAAAAGTCATGACGTATTTTAAATATATAAATATTTACTTTTTTGCGTCTATTTAATTGTTTGCTATACAGTTTGTTTGGTGTGTCTGTAAGACTTCCTCCAGAATAGAAGATCCTATTTTAACAACCACAAGTTTGTTTTAATCAAAGGTGTTGAGAGTTGCTTGGCACGTCTTCTGCTATCATAATCATTTTCCTGTGGTTACAAAAAAAGGGGAAATATTGCACAATGTATGATGTATTGCCTTTTAGGATTGTATGCCTTTATGGCATGGACACTATATTTGTTATATTATGGGAATATTGTGAATGCACTTTGAAAGTCATTCAAAAAAGACAAATCACAATTCAGAGACTCTCATTAAATGGCGTGCAGTATAAACATAATGCTCTATTTGTGTATATTTGAAATGTATTCATTTTAGCCTCAAAGTATTTAAGTGGAGATGTTCTCACGCAAGACTTAAATTGATTTATTCGTTCCTAGCCAGTCATTTGAAACAAAGGGCAGTGACGCAGAGAGACAAGTTTAAACAATACGCTGATGACTCTCCGCTATCAACCTGTAATTGACCTGAGCCACACCCGATACGACTGTGACCGATCCCTATCACTCCACTGACGAGAGGAATGTGGTGGAAATCTTAACGTTATGAGTCACATCATAGATTCATGTCAAACTAAAAATCATTATGTGAACAAGCAGCAGCGTTTTGGGTCAGCGACTCACAAATTAGAAACATTCACCCTTTTCTTTTGTTTGTATTACCCTCATTGTAATTTTCGACAAGCATCAGGTTACAGATCTCAATGCGACTTATACTCTTAAAGATGTTCAACCAAACTAAAGCACATCAGGTCCGAATCATGCCTCTTTAACTTCACAAGCGTATTTGAGAAATATCACAATGTGGTCTGGATGACATAGACTTGCCCTTCATGATTATTTACCCTTGTTAATTTATGAAGACATACAGGTTTAGATTAAAACATCTCACTTGCATCTAAAGGGCTTTTTAATCATCATAACGTTTACTTATGTCACTCTTTGATCACAGTTTGAATATGTTATGTGTCAGCCATGGAAAGATGGATTTGTAATTGCCTCTTGAAGTAACATGATGGATTACGTCCATGTCGTGATTAAAACATGATGGATTGCTCTGAAGTCACATGTTGGTTAGTTTCACCCCTTTGTCTATGTTATCCAGATGTACAGCATAGTCTTTGATTTTTAATACAACCAGCTGAGACATGCATTCACGGGTAATGCATCTGAGGGGAAGACTTTGACAGATCTGCCATTTTAGTTTGGAGTAATGCTCACCTGAGAGCCGAACTTGAAGAGACTCGACTTCCACAGAGAATCTTTCCCCTCCTATATCTTTAATGTGATGTTCATCTTCACGAGAAAGGGTTTCAGCTCAGTTTGACTTTATTGCTTCTGCTAGCTTGTGAAGAGTCCCTAACACACGGATGGATGTGTAACCGTCGGTTATGTGTTGATAATGAAAATGTGACACATGGATATCTTTGAATTTCGATTTATTCTGACACTGAAACAATTCTAAAGTTAAACATCCATGTTCGATATTTAAAAGATGCCATTTTAAGCACTTCTCTAAGCTTGCAGCATTTAGCTGTTTAAGTCAATCTGCATCACCTTCAGTCATCCATGTTGCAATCAAAATCATGTCAATGTGCATTAATACCTTGATATTTAAAAAGTCACAGCGACCTCTCCAACATGAGAATAGTAAAATGGGAGAGAAATAATTGTACACATACATTTCACGCTCACACCCAGCCATACATTTAAGGCTGTTATCCTTCTCCAACCCTCTTCAATACAACGTCTTTGAAGCGGCCCAACTTCTGGGTTAGAAACCACTGAACCAAACTGTATTTAAAGTAGTTAAAATGATGTCTAGCTAGGAAAAAGCTAGAATATTCAAATGTGTTATTGCATCAGTATTAACAAGTTCATTGGATAAGTAATTAAGTCGATTTCGCAAGTACATTTATGTCTTTAGTTTTGGTAAAAAAAAATGTTAAATAGATTTGTTGGAGGACTTTAACATTGTTTTAATTGAATCCACAACTACATTATTATTGTAGTTCATCCATTTGTCATGTTTTATTAAAAAGTGTATTCATAACAAGTTGGTGGCTTTTCCAGCAAGGGAATTCTTTAGTGTACCTATACTGGATGATGGAGGAACATTTATTATTGTAAAACTGAAGAACTGCGAGAGAACAACTCATGCTTAAAGTTTGTAAAAACCCTGGGAAAGTTGCAATTCATGAAGATTAACTCATTCTTTAAATCAATTACTGTTACGACTGAATAAACGGATTTGAACTCAAATGCACGACTCACACAGGTTTTAACAAAAAAAGGTTTATTCAAACCAAAGCTCAACTACAGTGGTATCAAAACAAAGTCACTCTTAATGAGGAAACACACTAACAAAACAAAATCACTTCAATGAGGGAAAACACTAGGAGCATGAATAACAAAATACTCAGACAAGACGTGGCTCAAAGCTCTGCTTGGGATTATTCCTGGCATGATACACTGGTAGACTGTCACAAGACACGAAACGAACTGGCACAGGACAAAGGGAGACGAGGACAATAAATACACCAGGTAATGGGGAACAGGTGTAAACAATCAGGGGCGGGGTCGACAATCACAGGAGTGGGAGACACACAAGGAAGGGAGGTCAGAGTATCTGAAACGAGAGGGAAGGTTACTATTCAAAAATAAAGGGGAAAATCACAAGACAAAGACAAAAACACTTAACTAAACATCATTTGCGAGAGATGACAATTACTTATGAGGATGGTGAAAGTTCCACTGTTTGGCCGATCTTGGTTTTTAAATGGCAGCACACCAGAGCATACTATATTAAGATATTTCTGATGGAAACCAAAGTCTGTGCCAGAGTTCCCGTTAGAATATTTTTTCGCCGGTCAACATGTCCGTTAAAGTTTAAATCTTCCGGACAAAATGAGAAAAGTGCCGGTCAAAGGTCTTTGTTATTTATTGAGCTTTAAACAAATTGATATGATTCAATATTAAACTAATTATAGTAGATTAACTACATTATTCAAAAGTGTACAGTAATTTATAATAACACGGGAATAATAAACGGAGCGCTCTCTCCCTCTCCTGACAGCCCGTCAGTATCATGCAGCTCGCGGATCCAGTAATGAGTGACCCGACAGTAAAACTAAACATATCTATAACTAGTTTAGGAAGTTTGAGAGGTGATTAAAATAGCTAGGCCTATGTGTGATATTCTAACCTGAAGTGTGTGTTTTGTCCGCTCAGCACTGCATGTGATCATGCAGAGCTGCGTGTCGACTCGTCAGCAGCAGCTGATCTCTCTCTCCCGTCAGATTAGACTTCACTCGCGTTTATGTCCATATCGATCAGATCCAGCTAGTTCTAGCTAATGATATGACTACCTGCTTATTAAAAGACACCTAAACAATAAGTGTCGCTATGCAACCGGGTGAGGCCGCAAAGTATAGCGCAGCATTAATGCATTTGTTTACATGCCCACCGGAACCCCGAGACATTACCATCAGATCAACGCACAATCAACCCATACAGGACATCTCTTTCTCCACATTAAGTGTTAGACATTAGAATTGACTCTTCTTGTCTGTCACATACTCTTTTGTCTGTCACATAAGTGGCGCAACTGAAGCGGTAAAGGGAAATTATTTTGAACGGACACTTTGACCGGAGAGATTTAGATTTGCCGGTCTTCAGCATATTTTACCGGTCGTAGTCCGGTAATTACCGGCTAACGGGAACTCTGGTCTGTGCCAGTTCTCAAATTCCACTAATCTAAAACACGGTTGTCTAAGTCTTTTTAAGCCAAAACAGTTTCATCCCCGCCAAAACTCTGGAAACAAAATCATAAAAACCAGGACAAAATGATAGGATGTTGAGTAAACAATGATAACCCATGCTACATCTTACTGTACACGCCTGTTGCCATGTGAGTGTGTGTATGTGTGTTCAAGTGTGTATTTCTGTCTTGTTTTGGTTTAAAGGTGATTTTCTCGTAATTGCAAACATATTGTTCCAACCTTGACGTTAAATTGCTACTGGAAAATCACTTGAGGCGCACCTGAATCCTTTGTGTGTGACTGCTGGGAACACACTCGTAGCGGGCTCTGTTGTGTGTGAGCCATGTGCTGGGGGATATCTGTTGGCATCTGGCTCGTATTTCCTTTCTCCATGTCACAGGCGCAAAGGCTTTAAGCATGAGTCACAGCCCTCAGACCTCCGGGCATCCAGGCTCGCCTC
Organism: Gymnodraco acuticeps; assembly: GCF_902827175.1. Lineage (NCBI taxonomy): Eukaryota > Metazoa > Chordata > Actinopteri > Perciformes > Bathydraconidae > Gymnodraco > Gymnodraco acuticeps. Next base: position 214,133 of record NW_022990908.1, read on the forward strand.
TAAAGACACACTACATGATCATTGAAAATGTCACAACCATTTTTCAGAATTACAGTGACAAGGACTCAGACACAACATTTAAAAAAGTCATATTTTAACACCACTTTGTTATTCACCTACACCACATGTTAACAATTAGGCATTCCACTTTCAAGAATTTGTCATTGTAGCTTCTGTTCCAGAGCTTTATTTCTTAGAATCACAACGTATTTCTCTCAATTTCTTTCTTTCTTTCAACCTTTATTTATCCAGATAAATCCCATTGAGATCCTTGAACTCTTTTACAAGGGAGACCTGCTCAAGTAGGTTCCACATGAAACATAAAAACATTAACAGAACAACAAAAGGACATCTTACATCATCATCACAGGGATTACAATTTACATAACTATCCACATGTACAGGTACCAACAGCTTCCGATTGAGTAGCATCCAACCGAGCTTTAAAAACATTTAGTGGCACCAGATTGCTCAGTTTCCATTTCAGTTGCAGACTATTCCAAGACAGTGGCGCTGCACATCTAAAAGCTGTCTTCCCTAAGACAGTCCTAGCAGTTGGCACATTTAATAAAACCACAGCATGCGATCTCAGGCAGTAGCCACTTACAATTCGCCGTGAGATCAGGGAGCAGATATAGGATGGAAGTTTCCCTAACATGGCTTTGTAAATAAAAATGTACCAGTGACTGAGCAATGTAGAGCAGCTTGAAAGAGACAACTTACCCAATGACTAATTTCTCTTCGTCTCTGCCCCTCAGCTGTGTTAACCATGCTGTTTTCATATTTCGTGCATGGGATCTGCTCTGATTGCTCAAAATGTCAGTTCACCCATACAAAGGAGAATAGATATACACAGTGTACTAAAAAGAAATAATAACCAGTGACACATCAAAAGCTGCACCACTTGAAACATTCATAAATGCATCTGAAACCAGACAGGACTGGATCTTGTGTTTGCAGGGAAAATCTGATCTGAGGACACATGATATACCAGCAACATGCCATTCTGATTTCCTCTCTGAAAACCGTTTGTGCTCATCCTTTATTAGATTACTCCACAAATATTGTTTTGATGCAAATGCCAATGTGGGCATCTAAGCCTGTTTTGTCTTGTGTTTTAGACTCTCTGTGTTTAGCAGGAAGTGTGGGAACATCGCCGGGGCCAGAGGCCACACTTTGTTCTCTCTCTGCTGCGGTCTGGTCGGGTCTGTAGGGGCCATTTTGAGGAAGGTGGTCATAACAATAATGCTCTGACTCACCAGTGAGCTGCATGGGCGTTTTGGCAATTTCCATAATGCATTAAAATCTGCGTCATTATTCTTACAATCAGGAGACCTATTCAGTATGCCAGATGACAGATGGCACAGAGAGGCTACAAAGGATCAGTGATGGCAAAATGTTTTACCTCTCCACATTTGACTGCTGCTATGAAGAAAACATAGTAAGCCCCTTCTTCCAGAGATTTTTGATAGCAAAAGTTGAACAACTCATTCCCACATCTAAGTGTGAGTGAAGCTTTTTTATTTTTAAATGAAACTAAAAACTTCTGGAGAAAAGACAGGAATTGATTGTATTGAGAGATGAACTAAAGCTATGTTGACAATAACAAGAGTGTAGGATAACACCAGTGTTTTGCTTTAGAAGGGCTTTCAGGAAAAAGTGACCTAACAATATAAAGCATAAGAGTTTGTTTCGAATTATTATTTTAATACATATTGATTGATTATTATAATTGATGCATTATTTTGATTTGTATAGTTCTGTAGATGCAGGAAATAACGGTTTATTGTGCAGTGTCATCTTGCTTGGTGTGTTTTCGAAATCTTCATCTATATACAATACTTTGCTGAATACATTTAGTGAAATTCAAATTCAATATTTCCACCTGAAATCTAAGTACAAGAATTAAGTGACATTATAAAAGGCGGGTGCATATGTCAATTAACGTTTAAAACAACAAACAGGTCATCAACAACACTGCAGAAAACATGACCAAACAAAAGGAAGGGGTTTTCTGGGCTGGTGCTCCTGAAGTAAACAATGAGCAGCATGCTGTATTTTCACTAATCACTGCATTAGTTTTATTTTCTTGCTTCTTTCTGACAAAAAAAGGAAACATTTAAATCACTTGTGAATTTTTCTAGATTACATTTATTGCATTATGTTGACTTTCTCTTTGTGACTTTTCATTATACTTTTTAAGAATTAGGTAAAGGATAAGAAATATTTTCATAGAATATCCTCTCTTTAACATGTGTTTATTTACAGCTAACACTCAGTAAGACAGAAATACACTCACACACAAGACATTTACAAGTACATTAAAGTAACAAAAACATCACATTCCTGCATCACTAACCTCTAATACCCTCCTTATCCATATATACATACATGAATATATATATAAATAGCTAAACATGCAATATTCAAAGCATTATTATTAAAGTCATCCTGAAAAGGGGGCAAGGAGGGGTGAAGTGTAAGAAAATATCTTAGTGAAGGTCATACACTCAACTGTTTCCCCACTGAGGGTCAGACGAGCCTCCGTCTGTTTCTGCTCAGCTTTGGTACGACTGCAGCGTTGTCCAGTCCGCCAGCTGGTGCTGACAGTCAGCAGGAACCCGGGCTGATGGCGGCCAGATGGTGATGTTAACAAACACACACACACACACACACACACACACACACACACACACACACACACACACACACACACACACACACACACACACACACACACACACACACACACACACTGTGAGGTGAATAGCACATCCTCCACTGGAGAGCGAAGGACTCGTAGCTACCTCAGCCGACCCGACTACATGCTGCTTTTATTTCAGAGGCAGAGGAAAAGCTCTGAGGAGGAAACTTGAACTGAGGCTCAGGAGAGGAGTGAGGTCACAGCAATGTGTAACATCAGTTAAACACCGTTACACATTAGAGACAAGTCATAACAACGCCAATACCCCTTTGAATAAGGCATTGTAAAGATTATTTTTTACGGTTTAAGTGTATTTATGTGGTATTTCAATAAAATGGACTTGACAGTAAATCAAGTGAATGTTTACCTCTTCATTATTTATTATATTCCGTTTATCATTTAATATCTAAGTTTAGGAAAAGCATATAAATACAAACTTTTGCAATTTCTCTTTCCGTTCTATAATGGGTTTTTTACCTTTATCTGCAGTTTAATCTATCAAACTTTAAATTAAAGTTCAAGTTTAAAACACTGATTTTTAAAGCTGAAATCTGTGTTTGATAAACTGTATTTCTTTAACAGTAAAACATTTGACAATAGCAAGCTTTATCCGTGCAGCTGCTTTTAAGCTTAAGGGGTCAAATAGCAGATTTTATTGTAAAAGAATAAACAATTACAAATCAGTACAATCACAGAAACACAATGAGGAGGAGACAGTGTTTTAATCAGACGTTTGATTCGTCAACAACATCTGTTTTATTGTTTAATGTAAAACCCCATGTGTCGTGTTTGTCTAAACTCTGCTATTATCACCTCATATTACTTGTCATTACTCAAGCTAATGAAAGCTTTGGAAAGGCCTTTTCAATGCGTTGTTTAACCAGCTGAACTGTACAGCTTGTTCCCCAACAACAGCTCAAACCTCAGAGAGCAACCACAGGCTGACACTCAAATATTCGTGAAGCACTATTTTATTTTATTTGTGTCAAAAGAGAGAAGGAAATGATCTCTTATGAAGCCACATTATAACTGACGAATCCTTTCATTGGAAATGTTTGCTAAATGAAATCAATAAATAAGAATATCAGTCCAGTTTTCTTTGCTCTATAAGTCATCTTGTTTTTTCTCCCTCATTTCCGTCTGGTGTTTACCAAACAGAAGTGTTTTATTCTTTCTTTCGACACTTGGACTCTCCCCAGCAGAGAGTAGTCTGCTCTGGATGGCAGAGCCTCCGGTGAAGTGGACTGGCAGATTGCCGTTCAACTACAACCATCTGTGGAGGCTCCAACATTATTCAAAAACATCTCATCTAGCCTACTATGTGCTTATTATTCTCTATTATGTGATTTTCAGTGTGATTCTTGTTAAGTGTCCTTCAATTGTTAACGTGTTTTCTCCTTACGAATAAAAAGGATAGACATTCCTTTTTAGTTGAAAGATTTGATGAGTAGTAAAACGGGGAAAGACATTGCGTTGCTCGGTTCAGTGACTTCTCTTGTCGTTGTTCTTTTGGTATCAGCCTCATCACAATGGTTTGTACCCACAGATGTGTGTGTGTGTGTGTGTGTGTGTGTGTGTGTGTGTGTGTGTGTGTGTGTGTGTGTGTGTGTGTGTGTGTGTGTGTGTGTGTGTGTGTGTGTGTGTGTGTGTGTGTGTGTGTGTGTGTGTGTGTGTGTGAGAACATGAAAGTGTTACAGAGAATCACATGATAAAAACAAACCAAAAATGCATTCGTCTGCCTCTCAGGATATTCTTATTTCCCCAGCTTCTCGGTGGTAATGAGATCCAAATCCATGTTCAACAAGTCATGTATATAAAGTTCCATTAAAAGAAAAAAACATCTGCACACAGCACTTCTTTCCAGCAAACACAATTCAAACAGGAGCTAATAGTACATTTGGTTGGGACTATTTTCAGCTGCAGATTAAAACACATTTGTTTGCTACTATTAGTATTGTTTAAAACAGCAGGACTGTCAAAGTTGTGTCAAAATATAACACAAAGTATTCATAATAATGAAAGAACAGTGTTGGTTAATAGTTTTTAGACAAAAAAATGGAGGTCTATGGAAAAGAGGAATAAGTTACACAGGCTTTTGCTAAAGACTAAACATGTTATTGAGATCAGTTAAACATTTAAATTGATGGTTAATTTACTTTTCATGGGATTGGTTGACAATAAGTTTGAAAATACAGAACCACAATGTCCCTTGATATGTAAAATAGTGTTTTGTATTCATCCCCATATTGTGGAGAAGCTGAATATTGAATGTGAACGACCAATTCTGAATGAAAGATGTGTTTCATGTTGTCTGCTAGTATTCATCCAACATTGTTTTACTGTCCTCTGCGGACACACGCTGGATGCCTTCCCAAAACCTAATCTAAAGATAATATGAAATTAATTTCCTTTCCTCTTCTGTGGAGTAGGATCCACTATGAGGCCTTACAGAGGGGACCACCATCCACGCTCGTCATCCTGACAGACTCTATTTGTTATTCCAGGCAACTGCAGCGCCCGATAGACCTCCAGCGCCCGCGAGCAGTCTCATTGAAACTCTGTCTCTCTGATTCCCCGCCACAGAGCCTTCCCTGAGACCTGATCTGTCCGCTCTCTGTCTATTCCCCCTCTCCTCCTCCTCCTCCTCTTTCAGTTCATTTACCCGTGAGTCATCGCTGTGGTTTGGACTGGGGATCAAGAGGGTACAGATGGATGAATACGTCTCGAAACAGGAATGGAGTTAAACCCCAGGGTTAAGCGAAGTCTGGTTGCAAACAACTACAACCTTTTTTTGAGTTCATTATGTGACAAAGCTGCCATCCAGCCATTTTCTTTTTTTTTGGTGGTGGTGGTGAAGGAGAAATTGAAAAACCAGCATGCACAGTTAATGTGAGTGGGGGCTAAATCCATCAGCCGTGTGCATCCACCCTTAAAGGAGAGGTTATGGTTTAAGGCACAGCATCCAAGAGCCAAATTGAATATTGTATTTCAGCTCAGTGAAGAGATTCTCTTCAAAATGAGCTTCAAAGGAGATGTCAAGCCTGACCACAGGGGGAAAGAAAGCACACAATCTGAATCTCATACAACACACTTATAATGCTGGGTTGCTACAACTCTTCTTTTATGATTAGGATGTTATTCCTCATGGTAATAATTAACTATATTATACCAGAAAAACAAAGTTAAACTACCATCCATCACAGCTTACAGACTAACCACCTGGATCAACTTTGAGCTACCATATTTCCTGTTTTTCGTTTTCCTGGCCAATATTTGTATGGTTCAATTACTTTCAAGTTTCCCTCAAAGTCAAATGTTCCGGATAAACTGTCCTGAATATATACGACTGCTTGTGTTTTTATTACTGTTTGACTTCATTGTAGCAGTGCTGCCATGTTTCCAGATCTCACTTTCAGAACAAAAAGCTCTTTACAGAAATATTATTTATCGTCCCTGCTTTCGTATTTATTTAGCTGTTTCTTAACTCTTGAGTTTTACATCACTGACCCCTGAATATTTACTGAGATTAAATATATTCAATGATGTTTCAATATCTAGGACAATCTGGTATCTTACTTTGTAGCATATTATTACATGCTTTATATGCAGTGTAATTCAGCATGATCATTGTATGTATATGTTTAAAGATTATAATCCTTCATTTAGGCTTCATTCTCTTTTTGCTTTTTTTTGTATATCATTTTTACAGTTTTTTCTTTGACTTTTGTGTGGTTGATGAGATTTGGCTGCTCTAACAACAAGCAACGACCCAAGCAGTTAGATGAACTCACCAGCAAACCTATTCCTATTCTATGACTTGGAGAAAACAACAGCATATGAGAAAATTATAATTATGTCGTATACATTTAAATATAACCATGTGTGGGCTGTAAACATCGTTTTGATGTTGACCAACTTTGTGCAGTTTTCTTTACACAATGAATCATCATCACAAATATTTTAGATGCTCACACTCTCAGATTAGCTTCTTAACATCTTATAAAAGAAAATATCCAACCAACACACTGAAGCTTCTTTCCCAGAGCTGTGGCCTCCATCACTCCCATCCCTGTCCAACCACTAAACGCACTATAACATGCACACATACAAACACACTACTTCCTATCAAAGACTGCAGCCTAAAATACCATGTTATTTATTTGTATATTTATTAAGTATCAACTGATATATATTTTTTTAGTAATTATTTATATTTAAACATTGTATCTTTATATATTTTAACATTCTGGTAAAGTGCATATGATGACCCTGATTATTATTGCTACTATCTCTGCTTTATCACTGTTTTTATGGATGTGTTCTTATTTATGTTATGTATTGCATTGAGAGATGCCAACTGAATTTCGTTGCACTGATGTGTGATGACAATAAAGATATATTCTATTCTATTCTAAGAGATTTTAAGATGATAGCTTTGCCGTGTGTGTAGTCTCTTTCTTTCTTTTCAAACAACACAGTAAACACACACACACACACACACAGGTATTTGTATCTGGTTACAGAGTGTTTGGGAGGTCTGGCTGCACTGTGGTGTTTTGGCAGTCACATTTATGAGCCTCGTGCTTCACATCTTGTTGCGCTACCGAGGAGAGGGTGAGATTAAAAGTCTAGTTTATACTGCACAAGGGGCAAAAATACTTCTCATTATGCATTTATCAACATATGTAGCTTTGTTTGCCCTCTGCTCACTGTTATCTCTACAAACACATTGTGTGAATTCAGCAAATTAGCTGTCAGAGAGATTATTCTCCCACCAGCTTGAATGAGCCCGGACAGACTTTCGCTCATTTAATGTTAATACGTTTTCCTCCTATGAGATGCCCATTAATTTTTCTATAATTAGGTGTAGTCATCCATTCCATTTGTTTTTTATGAACAGACTTGACAAACTTTGGGAGTTGAGTAACCAACCAACCTTTCTCGTCCCATGTTAGAATATTTCATTGTATTCACAGGCTGGTGAAGCAGCCGGGGGTTAACGCAAACCAGATCCAATTTAATCTCCGCTCCGTCAGCCTTCGTTAAAAGGCAACAGTGGAGAGAAGCAGCAGACCTGAGCCCCAGATTGTGCCATGCCGTCTACAAATGCTTGATGTAGGAACATTGGTACTGACAGGGACATATATTGTTACAGCTGCAATTTCTATGTTGCACAGACTACCTTTGTTTTGGTGTTGTTTTCCTTCAGCAAAAAAAAAAAAGATTTGAGACAGGGAGGCCAGTTATAACCTGAACTTAATATATTTACCCACTTTAGTTTGTTTTTGTGACCAACCTTACCAAATGATCCAAAAACGTGAATCTATGATTTCAAATTGTGAATTCTAGCTGTGTGTTTGTGCTTGGTGGTTGAAATCTGAATTCTTTATCTGTGATTCTTCATCTCCACCGAGAGGGTTGGCATTTTTTCTTCTTGTAACGCTCTTCTTTATCAAATCCAGAACACCAACTTTTATAACAGCCCATAAATGCTTCAAATGATGCCTTACACAACCCCTAATGGCCTGTTTTCATTACGATAAACATGCTATAATTTTAAATATATGTATTTGTGATGGATTTACTATTTTAAATTGTGGCAGCAGATCAGAATTACATTTTGTGAGCTTGAATGACAGAGAGGAAGAAGAAGAAGAAGAAGAAGATTGTTGTTTACTTCTTCTTGTTTTTATCGAATTGTTTATACATCATGGACCACTGCCATCCTGTGGGGGAATGTTCAGGTTTATAGAAGAACACGTGCCTGCTGTTGAAAATAAATGTTTAACGTTCCTTTCTCACTTATTGTATTGTATAACAAAAAAAGCCTCTTCAGTGTGACATTTTGAGAATAACACTTATTCGCTTTCGTACAGAGAATTAGATAAGAACACTGATGTGACTCTGAGACGAGAATGCTATCTACTCATCTACTCAACATTTCAACATCTTTCCCAGAAAGTCAAACTAAAGTAAAACTACTTAAGCGGCAACATTTAGCCCTGTTTTGATCCATCAAATGCCGTTTAATTTGTTCTCGCTGTCAGTGAACAAGAGACAAATTGTGGCATTATAAGTGCCTGTTGAAATTGTCCACCCCCTTGATACTCACTTTCAATTTTTCTCCCTTTGTGGAAAGAGAGAGAAGAGTGCCATCCGGTTACTGGAAGAGCCAGCAGACCATGTGGAAAGTCTGCTTCAGAGTGGCGTTCATTCAAAGCCCCCAGCATGTACGTTCAATGTGAAGTGTGTGTATGTGTGTGTGTGTGTATGTGTGTGTGTGTCTGTCTGTCTGTCTGTCTGTAGATGTTTGCAGGGAAACCTTTTTTCTCCAGTCACTGTTTTGACTTTGCCACGAGTGTACAATCCTGCCCTGTAGCACTTTTGAAAAACATTGTGTCGTAAATTGGTCCAATATGAATTTAAAAACAAACAGGGTTTCCAGACTTCATCGTGCAGGCTGTAAGGAAAGATAGAAACATGTGATCTCAACCCTTCAGCAGTATGTAAAGCCTCCTGATTCCAGATAATGTGTGAAAAATTAAGAATAAATGGAGGTAACCTTTTAAAAGTCCCCTGAACTTGAGGCTGTTGTTTTTACGGGAAAACATAAAGTCAAATAGGGATAATGTTTCATTAAGCGTATTAAATCCACTGGGTTCTTTAGGGAAGGCTGGAAGACATCGAAACAAATTAGAAATGTAAAGTCGTTTGTGGATTTGTTTACAACTTCCTGAATGTGTGCACAAAAGACAGTACAACACTTTTTATTAACCGTAGATGATATACCAAAGTAGCAGTTAAATTAAATGAAAGAACTGCCACACAGTGTTGTAATTATAATATACACTACACAACCTTTATTAGAAAGACAAGAATCACACAAGAAATAAGTCTTTATTTAATAAAAAAACTACTTTTTGTTATCCAAGAAATTAGGAAAAGTAAGGTTAAAAAAAAGTAGCAGTGTGCTCAAAAAATTAGAGAAAAATGTAAATTGTAATCGTTTGACAGCCCTACTTTAAATATACCAAAATGTTTAAAATGAATCCAGGCAGGAGGGAGTTTATTAAGCAGGTAAGATCACAACATTATTTCTGGGTTTGCCATTATAATTTGAAAAAACAAAGGTTATGTCCACAGAGGAAACATCAGTTTTGCTTGTGTGATGGGTCGGTTGTTTTAAGCTTGAAGACAGGCTTGGATTTACATTTTGAAGATCGTTTGATATTCTGAGCAGAGCTTTTCCTGTTTATAATGCAATCATTGACATTCTATTAAAATCAGCGCTCCTTTCAGGGTCTATGTGGCTCTCGTCATGCTGAAACCTTTCCCCGCTGTGAGTAACTGCGGACCCCCGGAGAATCTTTTCAGATTGATCACAGTGTATTGATATGTTAATGCATGGAAATGTAAGCTTAAAAAAACACTATAATGGAGGAACATATATGACCATGATAAATGTGATAGCCAGTTTTACATTCTGGAAAGCAATCATAATGTGTCATACATATACCACATATAATGGTAAATCATTTATTATAATTACAGCCTGTATGAAGGCTCTATCAAACGAGTGCAAGTGTGTATGTTCAGAAATCATCCAATTATAGATATTGTGAGTGGATTACACTTAAAAGAGAGTGACACTATCCCCCTTTAAATAGGACACATTTACCTCCTGTGAGCATGCCAAGTGGCTTCATAGAGACGGATAGAAACGACTAACATTTCAGCGAGAACATTTTTTGGTGAAAAGACTTCAAGAAGCATATCAATGAACAGTGTAAACGATGAGTTGTTTGAGATGTTTCAATTGAGGTCTTTTCATCATTGCAATCCCTTGTATACATTACATGTTACTTATTAGACGCTTTTATCCAAAGCGACTTACATACTCAATACTGTGGGCAATCTCCACAGGAGCAATTTGGGGTGAAGTGTCTTGCCCAGGGACACAACGACATGCTGACTGCAGTGGGGTTTGAACCTGTGACCCGCTGATCGCAACACCAAGGCTCTATCCATTGCGCCACACGCCTCCTATGAACACTCTATGAATTCAAGGTGGTTGCAGAAGCAGTTTTAAAAGGAAATAGCAAACTGCAGATGCTTTACAGACATTTGTAGGCCTGCAGAATAATTTATGCTAAAAATGTAGATATGTGGACTATAAGTGTCAATAAGGAGAGCTAGATTTGACTCCTGTAGTTTTAATGATTCAACTCTTTCTTCAGTTCACATTGTAGCTTTAAAGATATCCAATCGTTAGTTTGACATTTTAGGATGTATTCACTTTTTTGTTGGGGGTTGGATGAAAAAGTGTATATGTCTCTATGGTAAATATTAAGTTACATTTATTACATTTTATTTAACAGGGTCATCCAAAGCGACTGCCAGTTAGCTTAGCATACAGCCTGGAAACATGGGGAAAGCAGCTTGATTGAAGTACAAATGAAGAACAGAAATACTTCCAAGCACCTCTAAAACCCCAAACTCCTTTTTACATCTCTCCACTGTACTTTATGAACTTAATTAAACTTCAGATGATCAGCGGTCAGTTGTTCTGGAAAACTGTCCGACACCTCAGGAGGGGGAAGCAAGGAACCATCCAAGCTGTGTACAGTAAGGATGGGACGTTGTTGACCTCAACTGATGGAGTGTTAGGGCGTTGGAAGGAACACTTTGAGGAACTCCTGAACCCGACAACTCCGCCCTCTATGGTAGAGGCAGAGCTGGAGTATGACGGGGGATCAACACCAATCTCCCGGGGGGAGGTCACTGAGGTAGTCAAACAACTCCACAGTCGCAAAGCCCCGGGGTGGATGAGATCCGCCCAGAAATGCTGAAGTGTGTTGAGGGACTGTCATGGTTGACACGTCTCATCAACATTGCGTGGAAGTCGGAAACAGTACCGAAGGAGTGGCAGACCGGGGTGGTTCCCCTTTTTAAAAAGGGGGATCAGAGGGTGTGTGCCAATTACAGAGGCATCACACTACTCAGCCTCCCCGGGAAAGTTTACTCTAAGGTACTCGAAAGGAGGGTCAGGCCGATTATCGAACCTCAGATTGAGGAGGAACAATGCGGATTCCGTCCTGGTCGTGGAACGACGGATCAGCTTTTTACTCTCGCAAGGATCCTGGAGGGGGCCTGGGAGTACGCTTATCCGGTCTACATGTGTTTTGTAGACTTGGAGAAGGCGTATGACCGAGTTCCCAGGGAGTTACTGTGGGAGGTGCAGTTCGGTGGACTAAGGATTGCACCACTGCTTTTTGCAGATGATATGGTTCTAATGGCTTCATCGGTCTGCGACCTTCAGCACTCACTGGATTGGTTCGCAACCGAGTGTGAAGCGGCTGGGATGAGGATCAGCACCTCTAAATCTGAGGCCATGGTTCTCAGCAGGAAACTGATGAACTGTCCACTCCAAGTAGGGAATGAGTCCTTACCCCAAGTGAAGGAGTTCAAGTATCTCGGGGTCTTGTTCTCGAGTGAGGGAACAATGGAGCGTGAGATGGGCCGGAGAATCGGAGCAGCGGGAGCGGTATTGCAGTCCGCAATACCGCACCGTTGTGACGAAAAGGGAGCTGAGCCAGAAGGCAAAGCTCTCTGTCTACCGGGCCATTTTCGTTCCTACCCTCACCTATGGTCATGAAGGATGGGTCATGACCGAAAGAACGAGATCGCGGATACAAGCGGCCGAGATGGGTTTTCTCCGCAGGGTGGCTGGTGTCTCCCTTAGGGATAAGGTGAGAAGTTCGGTCATCCGGGAGGGACTCGGAATTGAGCCGCTCCTCCTTCGCGTCGAAAGGAGCCAGTTGAGGTGGTTCGGGCACCTAGTTAGGATGCCACCTGGGCGCCTCCCTAGGGAGGTGTTCCATGCATGTCCAGCTGGGAAGAGACCAAGGGGTAGACCTAGGACCAGGTAGAGGGATTATATCTCTTCGCTGGCCTGGGAGCACCTTGGGATCCCCCAGTCAGAGCTGGTTGATGTCGCCAGGGAAAATAAAGTTTGGGGCTCTCTGCTGGAACTGCTACCCCCGCGACCCGACCACGGATAAGCGGGAGAAGATGGATGGATGGATGGATGATCAGCGGTAAGAACACACGGGCTGTGTTTTGACGTAGCCAGAGGCAGAGAGGTAAGAATAGCAACACATTTGTGCCTTACGCGTAAAAGCAAAAATACTCAGGTTTAAAACTTGACATTTGACTTTCAGCACTTAATTCAAACAGCCAGTAAAATTGACAAATCTCTTTAAATACACGTTCCACTTCATCCCACTTCCCTTCACTTGACATTTACTGATGCATCCACTCTACCTTTGTTCTGAATTTATTGTGTATAATATCGTTTTGTTTTGTCACATCTTTAATGAAAAAACTGATAACCTTAACCCCAACCCTAACAATGGGTTGATAAACAAATCAATGTAATAAATACAAATGATTAAACAAACAATAGGACCACAATAATATTAAAATATACTGGATCATGTTAAATCTGCTATCTCTTTACATTTGAAAGAGACTTTTTAAAGTTTCAAAAGTTGTATTTATGTCCATTTCAAAACCTCGTCTCACGTTTTGTATGGGTCTTTTTTTCTTTGAATCAAATAAACGAAAAAGGTGTGCTGCAATACATTTAATGTTTGCAATTCAGGCCATTTTAATGAATAGTGCTTAAAGCATTGTACTGTAAGTAAGATAAATCTGTATAAATGTATGGTTCTTCTTGGTTGTATCTCAAATTAATCCCCAGCAGTGTAGTTTCAAAAATCCCAGAACATATGTGTGTGTGGCTTTCCTCATTTTAGAGGAGCTGTTCATCGTGTGGAGTAAAATAATGTGGGTAAAATATAACATTAATCATGTTAAATGAATGCTGTGTTTGTGGCTTTCTGCATGATTAACAGAAACAAATATGTTTAACCATGTTAAACATATTTGTGTGTAGGTGTGTGTGTGTGTGTGTGTGTGTGTGTGTGTGTGTGTGTGTGTGTGTGTGTGTGTGTGTGTGTGTGTGTGTGTGTGTGTGTGTGTGTGTGAGAGAGAGATAGGGAACCGGTTAAGTGGCCCGTGGGTGTGTGTAGGGGTGTGACCCGGTGACTCAGCCACCAGCAATGTTCTTCTTCAAGGTGAATGAGTCACAGCCTCCGTCCATGGGGAGATTTCTCTTTCCAACGGATATTTTCTTCTCTAACGAATATTTGCCTCGCCTTTACCAAACCTAGACCGCTTTAAAAGACACATCCTACAAGTGTTTTAAAAGAAATTAGTCATGTGCATTCATACAGGAAATTATGATTTCTCTCCACAGAGCTACACATTAATTTTGTAGCATGGTAATTATAAGAGACAGCTGTAAATTACCTGATGATTCATTTGTATTGCATAACTACAAGGTCATAGCAGTTCATGCAAAACTAAAAGGTATGATAAGTTACACTCACCATGTCGTAAACCAAGAAGGCATCAAATTAAGTGCAAATGAACTCTCTTTTCAGATGTGTATTATGTATTTTCACTGTTAAATGAGGACAAATTCTCCGGTATGACCTATGCTATGAATAAGCTTAACTTTCTAATCTTAAAGAGGGAGTAAACGCACTTTAGGTTCGTTTAACATACACTGCATTCCTGCTTGGCTTGACTGAAGAAACTGAATCATTTAGTTTTTCTCTTTTCGGGAAAATTAACACTTTGGCTCGCTCCACTTTCCTCCATTTCTTCTGGCTCTCCTTCCTCTTTCCAGCTCTCCTCCTCCTCCTTTCTGTCTCCCCTTCACCAAACGTCTCCTGCTTTCATCAGCATTGTTGTGCTCTTAAACTTCCAGTACTCTCTTCCTCATCCCGCCACAAACAAACTCATGGATTTGCAGGCTGAAAGTTATTCCAGCAGCTATTACCACTGTCATTTTCAATATGTTTGGTCATTTGAACGTGGTCTTCATGGTTGAAGAGTCATAGTTGTGAATACAAGTTGGAGTATTAAATCTCTTTTTGTTTCAAGTTGAGGCAACATTTCGATTTCTCTGTTAAACTATAATAATTTGATTTCCTGAGGGCACACATAATGCTCCATTTATATTTGTTTGCGACTAAAACCTCATTTGGAGCAGGATGTATGTTTCAACACGTCGAGCCGCTGTTGCTGCAGCGTCTAAATGAGCCACTTGTTGAGAGGACAACAATGCTGCTCTGAGAAACACAGGAAGAGAGCAAACAAAGAACAGCATGGAGCAGACCTGGTTTTCTAGGGGCGTCATTTGGCAGAGAGGTCACAGGAGGTTAGTGTGATCGATGGGGTAATGGCTTTTCTTTGTTTCTAATGGGGTGAAGGAAGACGGAGACAACAAGAAGAAGATGCAGACAGAGGAGGAGGGAAAAACAAAAGACACATTTTTATGGGATCACTTTAATTGTTAAACTCGGGTGTGGAAATATAAACTATTGTGCACTTTACAAGAGTATACATCTTTTTTTTGACATATTTATGAATAAGGTGTCTCTTTTTGGAGCATTTCCCATTGCAACAGTTAACTAATAATGGAGGGGTATTTTGAATATGCTATCAATTTCCAGACGGGTTTATCCTCTTTTTCAACCAACACAGTTACAGTATGGATAGACTACCATTAGTTATTAAGGCTTTTAATACTTTACATTTTCTGGGAGGACACATTGTGTTGTAGGCAGCGTTTGTATCCAACTGGTAGACGCTAACCAGCTAGGCTAACTGACCAGCTAGGCTAACTGACGAGCTAGGCTAACTGACTCCCACTCAGAAAGTACATTATGCTAGTTAAAGGTGGGGTAGGTAAGTTTGAGAAACCGGCTCGAGATACACTTTTTGTTATATTCCATGGAATTCTCTTAACATCCCGGTAGCAATGAATATCTTAAGTGCTTTGACAAAAAATCCATAAAAAAATATAATCTGTGGAACCCGTAATACTGTAAAAAGTACAATTGGATTGCCGACCTGTCTGTCAGCCTTCCATCTCGTGCACGCACAAATGTATCTTGTGCCGTCATTGGGCGTGCATTGCAGCAGTACTTCAATGACTCGCCAGCAACAGGCGGCCACTTTCACCAGTCTGCTGACGTCATGTGCGCGTTCATGTGTGTTGGAGGAGGTGCTCTGTAAGGAAGGGGCGGATTCTTTTCGGCTGTGTACTTTCACATTTTAGTGCACTCGAGCCGGTTTCTGAAATTTACCTACCCCACCTTTAAGCACTTCCAGATGTACGTTTTTGTTTATGTTGTTCCTGAAAATTCATCTTTACCTCCTGCACACTGTGTAAAGTTCATCCTTCATTATTAAAAAGACCATGGTTTAGCTATAGCATCAGCTGTGTCTTGTGTTTATTGCATCAACTTGTCAAAATTCACACTACAGGACTGTGATTGTCCAACCCAGTCTCACGGCATTTCGTGTTACGAATCGTCCCTACGTCTGTTTCCGGTTATTTTTATTTTGAAATTCAGTTCCTGACGGACGCCAAAAAAGCCCGAGATTATGGAATTAAACAAATAAATAAAAACAAGGATAATTGTGTGTTATTGGTGAGTAAATAACAGTGTGTTATTTAGAAAATAATAACAAATTAGAAGGAAAAAAAGATTTAAAAAAATACAGATTTCAGTATTCTGAGGCTCTTTTTTCCTCACAGACAACAAAAAAAGTCCGACATTATACGATTTAAAATAAAAACAATAATCGTGGCTTGATATTGAGTAAGAACATGTTTTTATGAACCCCACAGCTTCTGGTCTTCCAAGACCCGAACGGACAAAAAAAGACGTGCTGCAGGCACGAAACATACTACCAATAGAAATATATTGCTTTTAAAATCGTTCTGTGTGACACGAAAAAAATCAATAGATTAAATGTCGTGACTATAACACAAAATGCCGTGAGACTGGGTTGGATTGTCATTCTCGCTACCCTAGAGAAAACTAATGTTGGTGTCTCCTGTCACTGCAGAAATATAAATGAAGCTTTCACTTTTTGGAAATGAAAATAATTGTCCAAAAGAGCCAACAAGTTAAAAAAAACAGTGACGATAGATTTAAAGGCATAGTTCAAGAGTTCAACTGTTTCGCAAGAATGTAAATCATCACCCAGCACGCAGCGAGTATGTAACACTGTAATAAATATCAAGGAATATCAGGAAATCAAAGGAAGCAAGCGCGAGTGAGACGAAAAGTAGAAGATGTTTAACTAAATAGAGATAAAGGAGGGAAGGAACAAGGTCCAACCAAGGAGAGCGCAGATGAAACACACCGTCTCCCTCTGGGTGTTGCAAATATTAAAGCCGTTTATTCTAATCCCCTTTTCTTTAGGTTTGCATGTGTCTGCTACTGTAGCTGCACAATAGTTTTCAGCTAGCAAATATTAATTTAGCTGGAAGATGGGATTCATTTTGACGATGTTTTTGGCACCTGAAATAATGGCAGCTTATGTTCTGATTGAACATGCCTGTAGCAGGCTAATGAGATGGGAATGGGAACGTTTGAGTCTAAATGCTCAGTTTCTTCGTTAATAGCGAGATGTAATTGGGGGCTTTTATTAAAGGAATTAGCAGATTAGTTTTATTTCAAATGACAGCCAAAGGGTGTGGTTTTACTCTACTGTTAAAAGCCTTCACATATCCATTTGTAAGGAACTAAAACTGTTAAAAGATCTCAAGATATTTAAGGCTGCAATTTAGGTTACTTATTGCCATTTCTGATTGTTTATAACCTGATGTGGACTTTCATGGTGTACTTTATTTGAGTTGAATCCTTGATAGTTTATTTTTTAATTAATTCCCATCTGTCTGCATTTCATCTGAGTCCCTTTGGAAAACTATTCCAATATTTCATAGTGATGAAATTATTTCATCCCGCTGGCCTTTTGTTTTGGCAGGCCCTCCAGAACAATAAAGACTGAGTGTTTATAAGCTGACTGGCTGTTAACACTCTCACACATGCACTTCACTGAACAGCGCTCTGTTGAAAATCCGCTGAATGTGAAGCTTTTGTTTGATCTAGGACAGTATAAAGTTTTAATTTGAATGTATTATGCTGCTAAGACTTGTTGACTTGTGATACAATAAACTGTTGAAACAGACAATGTCTGAGGTTAGACATGTGTTGTAATGTGTTCCAGGTAATTTAAATGGTAACTAATTTCAAATCGAAAGTCTCCAGGAAAAGTCATTCAAGGGCACTCACTGTGGCACGACGCCTGAACGACTGTATGTGAACTGCAGAGTAAAAACAGAACTGCACTTACCAAAACACACACACACCAAAATTGTTCCATTCATGTTAATGTGGGTTATGATGGCTGTTTACTGTTTGAATTTTGTTATTCCTCAGGCTGGAACATTGCAGAGGCTTTTTAAAGGGTTCATCCAGATTTCATCCCCACTGAAGCACACTTTTCAGTCTGTGCCGATAAATTACGTTTTACTCACTGACATTTTAAAGTATCTACTGCTAAACCTCTTGCAATAAAAAGCATTTTGTTTCTGGTGCTTCAAGCATTGGCAAATGACGGCAGTTTGTTTTTATTTCCAAGTTAAATGTCACTGAGAATAGTTTTCATCAAGGAGGATGTTCGTAGGTAAAGTGCATGTGCGTGTCTGAGTGTGTGTTTGTTTAATTTCGAATATCAGCTCAAGACATGAGATCCGTGGCTTTAAAAAAAACTGTTATTACTAACATCGCTAAACACTGGCAACTACACAGAGACACCATCTATCATGAAATGTCTTTGCTGAGCGTAAAATTAATACTCATCCCTAAGAAATGAAAATATCACCTCAGGGCTGTTTCTTACAGTGAACAAAACAAATTGATGTGGTGTCGCTACAGAAAGTTCAGAACCTCATGACTACTTTGATTGCACATCCAATTCAGCTGCATGTCACCCTCAACACACTGAAAGGCCTCATATCCTGAAAGAAACAATAGTACAACTTCGAAAAATATAAACCTCTTTTTCTATTTTGTAAGCTTTTGCCGACTAATTTACTTGGTTAGAGTAAACAAAAACATATTGCTAATAATTAAGTTGTTAGGTTAGTAACTTCATGCAATGCAATTAATAGCATATATTCAATGTTCATTTTCAAGCAGCTCATCAACATGTAAAAAGTCAAATATTTGCTCTATTAATTCTTCACACTATTGCTACATATTTAAATTAAATATAAAACATACACATAAACAAAAGCTGAATATTATGTATCAAATAAATGACTAAAATATATATTGAGTATAGGTTCATCTTAATAACTAAAATAAAAGGTTATTATATATATTTTTTAACAATTCTGACTTTTTTCTGAATTTCAAATACTCTTATATTGTCATGTAAAATTATCCGTAATAATACAGCAACTCATTTTAATTAAATTGCCCCCTAGAATAAGAATATTACCGATACAACTTTAAAAGACATTGCTTTAAAAAAATTAAAAGTTCTTATCCAACTGAAAAAACTAAAATCATGCTACAAATGTAGCACAACAACTCACTTATGATGATCAAATCACAATAAAAAGTGTGTTTAAAACCTTTCGGTACTAGTCATGTTCGACCCGGTCCCGCCCTTAAGCCTCTTTACTCACAATAAATCTTTGATGTGTTTCCTGTGTGTCAGTTTTACCTGAAAGTCGACACTGCAGCCTGAAAGCACAACACATACATTGTGTGATGTAAATTAAAATGGTGTATCAGGTTAGTGGTAACTTAACACACGAGGCAATTATCAGGACCACCCTGATGGATGACACATCAGATGGAAAAACAAACAACTTTAGACAGAATAAACTTAATCAGAGGGGAAAACAGGGGTGCAATTACTGAAGCACATTATTACACAGGCATCTACGTAGTGTGTGAGGTAAAAGTGACACAGAGTTCAGGTGAGTGGGATGATGCGAGAAGGACACCTGAACTGCACCATTTCCTTGTTCATCACCCCTGTGTCAGCTGTGCTCAACGCGCCAATGTGTTGTGATGGAAAACATAAAGGAAAAGGGAGATAAAAGCGCAGAGAGGCAGTCGAGTGATACATTCCAACATCTCTAATAAATGTGTGATGAAGAAAACTGAAGGTGACTTGACAGGGCCACTGCCTGTACATCTCGAATGAAAGAAGAAAACATGAAACGCTCAATGATGGGTGAACCTGGGCTTTGTCAAACATCCAAAAAGGGGCAATCATGCACACACACACACACACACACACACACACACACACACACACAGACACACACACACACACACACACACACACACACCACACACACACACACACACACACACACACACACACACACACACACACACACACTCACAAACAGGTCTGATATGTGCCCAGACAGGCGTGTCGGTACTAGACAGACTGGCTACAATTTAAGCGTCTATGGCACCATCTCTAATAATACCTGCCTTGCTCCAGGTGCTTTGGCATGCTCCCCTGCATGCTCACTCTGTACATTCAGTATACATGAGTACACAGACAACTAAACCATAAACAAACATGTTCTCACTGATGCTTTTATAGCTTCCAGGTAAGGTAAAGGTTACCTGCCTCATTTAAGGGCGCCAAGGAAGGATCTCGTGAAGTTGAAAGGTTGTAATTGACAAAGAGTTTTATGCTGATGTATGCCCTCGCTGTGCGGTGTGTGTTCATGTGTGTATGTGAACATACTGTCCTTTTTAAACTATGAGATGAATGCAAAATGGAGGCCATGGGAATGTTTACCTCGGTCCCACATGACGTGAATGCAATACATACCCACGTCACGTCGTTGTTTTTTGTATTCAGCTCAGCCAAACAAAACACAGCAATTCCCTCCCTTGAATTTGAAGTTTTTAAGACGTGAGGATCTTGACAAGTTCACAGCCCGCGAGGGACAGGCAGGTTAGACACATAATATCCGTACATACAACCTTGGAGCATGTGTGCAAAGAGAAATGCGAGCCAAGTGATTGTTTGGTTTTCTATTTTAAAAACAATAGTCTATATGGAAAGGGAAAGTTAAATACCAACAAATAAATAGTACGTTTTAAAGAGAAGATTGTTCAGGTCAATTATTCAATGTAATTCCCCACTGATCGATAAATGAGCAAAACGTTTTTTTAAAGTGTAAAGGATTTTCATATATTTTGGTCTTGCACATCATTGAATCCTTTCTGGCAGCAGGTTCATGGAGTTTTACAAAAGGTTTTTCAGGTAAACATTCCATTAACATTTTGAATCGTTATATTTGGGTGCTTCACCACCAGAAATGTTTTCCTCTAAAGATAAATATCTGTTTCGAATCCTGAGTGCTGCTTGCTAGAAGGCCATCACCAGAATGTGGTTAAAACCAGGAAAACCTACTTTGGATGAGTGGATTGACATTGTGTATGATATTTTTAAGATGGAAAGGATAACCCTTGCTTTGAGACTGCAACAGGGAATCTTTTTGTCAAGATGGGAAAAATTGATAATATATTTTTTTCTGTGCCCCCCTTGTTTGAATAAGTTGCAGGTACACCCCCATAACCCTGCCTGTTCGTACTGTATATCATGTTATAGCATGTTTGAAGGTCAGTGAGGCCTGCCTCTGTATTGTCCACAAATATGTAAGTTTGATTTATGATTTCACTGTTAACTACAGAAGGCTTTCAGAGAATATTGTATTATCTATGACTGTAAACATGTGAAAAGCTGAATAAAAAGAGAATTTCAAAAAGAGTGTAGAGGAATATGGTCAAAACATTTACCTAACATTTGTTCAAATGTAGTTTAAAATCGACGTAAATGGTAAAGTGTGTTATTATAAAACCCTATTAAAACACACCTTAAACAAACATAATGCTATTAGCGCATCAAATATGTAAAACTCAATTGGATGTTTTCCACTATTTCTAGATTGTATGAACAGGACTAACTCTGAATGACAAATTCTTTCATGTATGCTATTCCAAATAAAACGTACATTTTCAAAGATGAAATGTTTATATAAGCCCTTTAAATTATTTTGGAAATAATGCTAAAGCTTGAAAATGACTCCCTGTTTATGTTGGATTTTTGCTTTTTAACAAACAACTCTTGTAAACCATTGCAAAAATCTAATGTACATCTGAACAAAATGAAACCAAAGGTATGCCATGATATACAGTTATTTATCCTCATTGATATCTGCAGTCTATAAGCTACTTCAAATGTTCTTTATTCCAATATGCACTCATGTCATTAGCTTCCTGTACCAGTATAACTCACATTATTATCCTCTGCATTCCTTGCATTTGGTGTATTAAGCTACTCTGTTGCTATAAATATTTGTATTTGATTTAATTGTAGTAAAGTGACGCCTTCGTCTGAGTGCCACTCTAGGGGAGAAAACAATACGGACACGTTCCTTTCTGTAAGTAATTACTAGTTATCAGACAGACAGACACACACACACACACCCACACACACACACCACACACACACACACACACACACACACACACACACACACACACACACACACACACACACACACACACACACACACACACACTTAGAATAACACTGAGGGAAAATATGCAGCTCTAAAGTTTCAATTCACCATTTAATTGCTCAGACCCAGTCTACCATTTAATTGCCTGTAAAGAGGCGAGTCGATGGTCTGTATAGTTTCCATAATCAAACTGACTTTACCCCTTTACACGCACTCAGTCAGTGGTGCACACTTGGTGTTACCTCACCTCGTAGAGTGTGGTTGTGTGTGTGTGTGTGTGTGTGTGTGTGTGTGTGTGTGTGTGAGTGTGTGTGTGTGTGTGTGTGTGTGTGTGTGTGTGTGTGTGTGTGTGTGTGTGTGTGTGTGTGTGTGTGTGTGTGTGTGTGTGTGTGTGTGTGTGTGTGTGTGTGTGTGTGTGTGTGTGTGTGTGTGTGTGTGCGCTATAGTGGAGGAGTAGAGAAAGCTGGGGCGGAGGAGGGGGATACAATATTCATTTTCAGCTCAAATAAACCTGGGTAATGAATACTGCTCTCTCACACGACTTAGGATATACGTCATATGCAAACACACACATACTACGTTGTGTTCATGTGCTCCATTTATTTTTAGACGAGAGGCATGATATTGGGTTTCATTAAATATCCCAGACCCCTTTCTTTTCCCCTCGTTCCCCAAACGTTCCTCCACCTCTGTGTCTCGAAACACTTTCAGTCCCAGGGGCAAAGTGGTGCTGCTGCTGCTGCTGGTGTGGTTTCCTGCTCGTGTTGTGACGTGAGGCAGCTCAGCTTGCTGGGAGAAAGGCCTCTTTGTGTCTGACCGTCTCTGCCTTTCCACCGCTGACAATCATTTTCCCCCTGTAACCCTCAGCTGACAATTCTTTGCTAAGCCGCTGTCATCATCCTTCATCTTGCTTCTTGGGAAAAGCAAAAAGGAAAAAAGAGAGAAAGAGTTTAAATTACAGCAGCTGCACCTTTAATTGTCACTACTTTAAGTGTGATGAAGGCTCAGGAAAGCCCTCAGGTTGGAAATGGCCTCAGAATATTCTGGCTGAGGCTTCTGTCATCAGCTTTATTTGCTGTATTTTACAAGTCCAGGCCACCCAGGATTATACAACTTTGATTTTTGTTATTTTATGTGTATTGCAAGGGCATGAAGGCAAAGACCACAAGTCAATTTCCACCTCCACACGACAATGAAAAACTGTTTGCTGAGTTCGAATCACCATCAAGTTTATATGCACCAATCTTCTGTCAGCTTTGCCCAGTTGCTCCATTACACATGGGGCCCCCAAATCATCTGGTGTGGTTTTTGGGGGCCAGAAGTGCAGTTTGAGTCGGAGTCGGTCCACACAAATATGCTCTTCCGCAAAGCATGCGCCGTTGCCAAGAAAAACCACCACAGATCATTAGCCCTCTCTGCCAGACATCCAGTTTTTCTCACAGTGTTCCCCCAGGTGACTCTGGCTCTCTGCCTCCCTCTTCAGGATCATGCCACTGATATTCACGTCATGTCTTCCTTATCTTATTGCTCCCTCTGACTGCTACTACCTTCATATAGTAATCTCTTTGTTCCAATTCAAAACTGCTCTCCCGTCGTGGGCTTTGGAGCTGAGGAGCTCCCCAGCATCTCATTCAAGCTGAATGAACTCAGAAATGGGACTAAAGAACAGCTCTACTGAATCCCACTGCTACAAACTATTCAGCTCAATTTAACTTGTTGTAACTCATTAATTGTTATTGATTTAGACTCTAATCCATATAAAGAGGCAGGCAGTGTCTTGTCTTTTTAGAAACATTTTGGTATCAACCTGCAAGACAGGGTTCGTCTCTATATTTTCTAGTAGTGCTTATTCTCCAGTCTTTTGCCATTAGACCATGACAGAAGAGGAGAAAGCTCAAGTGAAAACATCAAAAGATAGAAAACCAAGTAGAAAATGTGATGGAAATAAGGCATTTATGTTTGTTTAAAGAGGACTGTTCCCTCAAGGTCCACAGAGATCTGATGTTTTCAAAACATTTTCTTTCCTACCCCTTTAATTGCTTTATTTATTGATTTTCTTTCCATTTTAACTGCACTTTTTCACACTCTGTTTTTAACAAAACACCAACCACCTCAGCCAGGCATGAAAAAAATGTGATATTTAGACTTTTAGTGTAATTTCAGGTATTTCATTTGATACATTTTAAGGGGGAATAAACACTGGTGGATGGACATGCACTGATCTTAACACACATTGTTAAAGATTGGGTCATTAAGGAAAGTGACAAGCAGCAGGAGAAAATCCCTTTTGGACTAGCATAGAGATCAAATTGCTTCCAGCAGTAATTTCAGGTTAGTGCTTTGCACGTCGTTATACAGAGGAAGAGAGAAAAAGAGTTGTCAGGCGTTTCTCTCTGTTGACATCTCATACTGCGAGGTCAAGATAATCTGAGTCAGACGCATCGACAGGTTGAACTTTGAGTCATTATCTCTGTCTCCTTAGTGAGTGATGAATTGCCTGTTGACCACACAATTAGCCCCTAAACTCACTCTGCATACATTCAACTCCATTTACCAGCAGGCACTGGCATGAAAATACTGGCTGTGTCAAAGTGACTTAAAATGAATTGTCTTACTCTGTCCCACTTTCAGTTAGCTGTCAAGGCTTGAAACACGATGGTAGCAACTGTCGCATGTCTCCCGGCTTTTCTATGGAGCATTTTTCCCCTATGTTGTTACATTTCTTATCCCAAGATGAATTTCCTTTGGGAGCCACACATCCAACCAGGTGATATTATTAATCATGTACATTGGTTTGTGTTATATTGAAAGGCAGGTGACAGGCTTTTTGAGGACTTAAAAGTCTATTAGATTAAACACAACACCTAATTTGAAGATGTTTAACGACACTTTTGAGACTATTGATAGATCTTAAAGTTCCTCAGTATCTATTTTATTCTGCTTGCCTAAAGAGCTGCTGCCAAGGTAACTGAAAGGGAGCACTGCTGCGACAATTAGTGAGATATCTCAGAGATGATGCTTTTCGTCTCTCACGACCTTGGACAACACAAAACAACAAGTCTGGGAATGCAAATGAGGGACAGCAGGGACATCAATAGTTTTTTTTCTCAAAGAAGGTGTGCACATGTAAATGTCGTATTTTAAATCATTGGAAAATGAACATTACCTCAAACTGTTGGAACACATTTGTATGTACAATATTTTTTTATCTTTACAAAGGCTGGAGGGCAAACAATAAAAAAAGACCTGGACCAAAGGTACACAAAAGTGTCTATTTAAATATTTCAGACATAAAATGTTGATTGTACCAACATTGAAATAATGGGCTACTCAAACTACTGATAGGGTTGTTAAAGAGTAACAGGAAAATAAAGTAAGCACTATTGAGTTAAAGTCCCTAGTTTCAAAATGAAGGTGCTGAGTTGCTTTTATTTAAAGGAGAGCAATGTTAATTCTGAATATAAAACATGCCAATGTAGATACAAGACAACCTACCGACGTTAGAGAGCACTCCAGACCGTCTACTAAAAGGTTGCAAAGAAGCAAAACCCATTGGTTATTTAGATAATCTTTTATTAGAATATATTCCATCTCCAGCACTGTGGGTTTGGCTGTGAACAAAATTACAGCATCACTGAGAAAACTGGTTCATTAATTGTGTTGCTTTCTATTGAATTATTTCCCCAGGATTGGTCTATTTGTTTCGCAATGTGCTTGATGTACTCACAGCACAAAGAGAAGTTGTTCAACCAAGAGAAAACAGCCTGAATCTGTGGTGAACAGCCAGAGACTACAAATAGAAAGTATTACGTATATATGGAAAGTATAAGTTACAAATATAAAGTATAAAGTATTAATAGAAAGAAAGTATAAAGCCCCAGAGTGAAAACGCTCAACAGAGTTTTGCACTGTGGAGAGGCTATTGCATCCTTTTAGTCTAACTTGTTGATGGTATCTGATTTGCAATTTAATGCTTTGCAAGAGCAAAATATAGGGCAATAAATATTGGTAATAATTATCGAAATATTAAGGTTTGGGTTAATTTCGGCATCCTGTTGGGCGAGTTGAAGATAAGTGTCTGAACTGTGCTACCGATGGTGATAAAATCAAAACCAAATAAAACCATTATTTTATTAATTAGGGGAGAGTGGGGTAAGATGAGCCAATTTTTAATTATGTTGTCCTATAAGCAAGGAAAAATTAGATTGAAGTCAGATGACAACATCAACCGTTATTTCAGGAAGCCTTCTGTCAATCAGAATGGTAATAATGCATCTATCACAAAGGGCCATGAAAATATGACTTCACTTTAAAAAAAGTCTTAACTTGCCCAATCTAGGAGGTAAACTGATCTGCGTCAAGGAGTAAATTGAGCTTTTCTGTTAAACACTGCTCCTGCTCTCAGGTCAAAAAGCATGACAGCATTTTCTACTTTGGAAACTAGTTATCAACAATACTTTTTCCATCATAGTTTTTGTTTGAGATGTAATTCAGAAAAGCTGTAATGTCCATATAGAATCTACTGTAGGATAAATGCATAAATTAACAACATAACACAAGAGATGTCTCATCGATAATCACGCATGCTACAATACACCGAGAACAAAAAGAACACGAGTGTCCTGCAGCCTTTTACGTCACTGGCTAATCCATTTTGTGAATCAAGCCACCCACATTCCTCTTGATGTTCAATGGAGCCTTTATTCAGATCAAACTGGCCGTGAACGGTAGAAGTCCCTTCACTGTATATGTGTTTTTTTCCCGCCCTTGGTAAATGGACAACAATGACAAACAATGGAGCAAGGACTAGTAATTGTTATTACTGTCATCATCAACCAAGCACATATTTGCACAGCGTGGGCAGATCTTCTGTTGAGGAATGGTGAGTGATGGTTGTTGTTGTTGTTGCATTATTGTCTGTTTTGTTTTGTTGTTTTTCAAGCATCATAAAATGAGTAATGGGGAATGTTCTCTTGTTAAGTTTTCCATTAGGTACCATAGGACTGCTTTATTGTACAAAGATACTTATGACTCAACACAAAATAATACAAAAATTCACTGACGTCTCTCGCCATGATATTTAAATAAACAATACATTTGAAGATAAAGCTTTTATTATTATCTATAGATTCTCCAGCACTCAACGGTCAAATGCCACGGCACTGAGAAGGACGTCTAGAGGACTTCATCTTCCAGAAAACTGTTTCTCCATTTCATCCGTCTCATATTTGGCAGATATTTCCCTCCGCTTTTTTACTGGATTAAATCGTATCACTTCCGATGTCTCTCCTTGTCCTGTGATGTGTACTCACTTGTTTATGCTGTTAGCAATGAAGCACTGACCATAGTGTCTAGGGGGATGCACTTTTTTGTAGGGTTATGTGGTCATATTAAAAGTATCGGACATATTGATTTGTTTACCTTGTGATGGCTCTTGAGGAAATGTCAGTGAATGTAATTTGTTACCATTCAATTATCTGAGGACCATGATTTTCCTAATCTAACATCACAATCGTGTAGTGGCACTAGAGGAAAAGTCAGGTTCTTAAAGTCTGGGAATCATCATCTGGGAACTACGAATGTCTCACTAACTTTTTTGTTGTTGATTGCTTAACTAGATAATTGAAAACATTGACCTGCTGGTGACACTATTAAAAGTTAGCTCATCCTCAGATACATCCATGAATGTCTTTAAGACATTTAAACTACGACTACCTACTACTTTTATTTTTGGTAAAGCATGTAAGGAAACAATTAACCTAAAAAATACTAAGTAATACTTTTGATGGATATTAACCAGACATTAGCAAAAATAATTCTGAAATTCCCAAAAAGTAAGTTTTCCATGTATTGTACAGTACATCCAAATAAAATAAAAAGGTGCTTACGGTGCACTGATACACTTTGTGTTTGTCCTTCTGTTCGTGTAATGTATTAAGTACTGTTGCCAAAATACACGTCTTCATTACTTTGGTAATACTTTTCTCAGAATCAACCAGTAAGCAGCATTTTTTTCTTTGTTTAATGGCCATAGAGAAAGAAACACACTTTTCCAGATGATTCACAGTACAACTGCAAAACATGACTTTAGATAATAGAGGTTATGCATGGTTCAACAAAAGTACCCACACAATGAGTTACAGTTTAAATTGTTCCATTACCTCATTCCTTCTGTTCAACAACAGATTTCAATGTAACAATTTGCCATAACATTTAATGCTTACTTAGTTGTTACTTTTGTTCAAGGTTGAGGCAGGTGAATATTTTTCCACAACTATAACAGACATGTAGAAGAATCACAATGTCAGAATAATAGAAACATGAGAATTGTTAATGAAATGCAGAAAACATACATATTATAGATGACCTCCATCTTAATGAATGCACAGTACTCTCTATGGAAAAAATGTAGCACAAGTAGCATATATTAAAAATCAGCAAGCAGCAATTTGCATTACATTTAACATGTTCAGCCATGTTTGACAGAAGTACTCCGATACAAAATAAATGGCTTTGCGAGGCACTCATACCACGCCATTTATTCAATGCTAAATGCGCAGATGAAACTAAAGGACATTTATTTGTATTAAGGTTATTATTATAGATGGAGGTTATGACTAACTGCTAAAGTAGACCAACCAATTTAAATTCAATTATAGTCAAGGTTTTTATTTTGAAAATGTAAAATCATTTTAATTTGTGAAGCTACTTTGGACTGCAAACTGTATTCAGGGTTACACATCGTTCTGAACAGATTACATAGAGGTGGTCATAGATAAGAGTTTGTCTGCTTCCTTTTGCAAAATGTACCAAAACACGTTCTCACTTAATCATTCTTGTTTTGTTTTATGACTGATCGTGGCATGTAAAAACATTCAAAAAACTCTTATGTAATTAAAATGTAGCCCTGATGACAGCACGTCCAACAGTATCTAAAATGTATAAATGAGAATTGCATTAGGTTTTCTATGAAGCTGCTTTTGAATGTCACTATGTGGGATGGATAGAAAAGGACTGCATCTAGGAGTGAAGAGCTGGCAGGGTTTGTATTATCAATGACAGGCTGTATTTTCATCTCCAGACAGCTGCTCTCTATACAGGGTTTCCTTCAAATTAATCTTTCAAAACATGTCTTGTGTGGCCTCAACCTGTTAGAATTTAGTTCAACCTGACAAGATCATAAAAGGTTGTTTCTCAAAGATGTGGCAACCGATTCCACGTTGTACCAGGTGAAAGTGCATGTGCATGCCTTTGTATGTGCAGGTGTCTACAGCCTGCACATGTTTTGAGGAAGGTGTGAATGTTGGTGTGTGGGACACAAAGGAAAGGTAAACACTGCCTATGCTTCACTGGTCGTAACCCCTGCCTCCGCCCGCTCCCACTCAACAGTCATGGCAGCAGAGAAATTGATGCTGGCTTTGCTTCTTTACACTCCCACCAAAAATAAATGTTAACCTCTTGTTATCCTGAGCTTACTGTTACTGTATAGAATATATATATAAATAACTAACATCCTACTCACTATTCAGATCTCCATCATTGAGACACACTAAAAGGAGGTACAATTGGTCCCACATTATTTCAGATGAAAACTACAGATAACAAATGAAGAAACATTAATAGACCGATTTTTAAACAATATGGTATAACATTTTGGGATTTGTGCTTGAGAGCTTTCATGTTGCGTTTCAGAAAACGAAAAGAGGAGAGCACATCAATTACATTAAAAAATGGAATGTCAGTATTATTAAGTGCGAAGTGAGATTTAAAAAAAAATCTAATATTTACATTATTTTCAATATAATCTAAATAATGTACCTTAGCTTAAAGGCTGGAATGAAGGAGTATTAGCTACAGTATCTTAGTTTTATCTCAAATTCAGAAATAAGCCAATTAACACTGTTTATGTTGTGTATAGAAACCTTAAGATTCAATTTGTAGGTTGTGTTTATGCTTTTATAACAGACAGTAGATAAATTACCAGAAATTAGGAAGATAACAGATGCAATAAAGGTAGTAGTTAGTTATTCACCTCCTAAGCTTTTTCTCTATTTATGGGGCGTTTTGAGCTGCAACTATTTCTTAAAACAGCCTTGATAACAAATCAAATATTCTTTACTTTCTGAGCTGTAGAGCTCCTGGTCAGATTTCAAAGTGTTTTAAACTTTGGACAGGGCCAGTCTATATGCTAAACTAAAAATAATCTCGTCTGGCTCTAGCTTCATATTTAACATTCAGACATGAGAGTGTTCACAAACCTTTTATGTTACTGTCTTCAAGAAAATAAAATGTCTCACTGCACCTTTAAGAAATGCTTTCCCACAATGGCAGACACCTTTATCTCCAGTAATACAAACACATTACATTGTCCATTGGCATCTGTTTCAGTGTATTCATTGTCCATGTAAAAATGCACATTCAGCCTTATGTTATTTCCGCCTTATGTCATTTCCAAAATACAATATTCTCATAATAGAATACATCATATCTTCAACTGTCCAAATGCTGAATAGTTTATACCAAATCTGCAGCCACAGGGAGGTTTACGGCTGTCCTCTGTTGTTTGGCTATGATGTGTGGCAGCTCAATGGCTGATGTGCCAATAGCACTGCCTGGCCTTGGCAGTCAAACAGGTAACATTGTGCCAAACACTGTCAGTGTCTACATGTATAATGAGTCTGCGTTTCCCCACATCATTTTGTTGATGAGTTGTAAACAAAACTAAAACATGTCTGCCAAACAGAGTCTCTCCTTTTGCCACTCTCCAGTTCCTCTCTGAATACTTATTTTAATGTAATTGTCTTCTTGCGGTATTGGCTCTTTATAGATACTGTACATGTATGTCCTTCTTGCTTTTTTTAACTGTTAGATTCAATTAGTTGCATTGTTATTGTTGCCTTCCTCTGCAGCAACAAACTTGATCTCAGCGTTGGCAGTCCTGGAAGCCATGCTGCTATCTCTGACCTTGTGCTTGAATAGAAACGGGAAGGTTTTCCTGAAGGACTTTTGGAAGGTGGCTCCCATGAAACCGTAAACGATGGGGTTGACCGAAGAGTTGGCGTAGGACATGCAGTTAGCCCACGTCTTGATCTTGTATGTGGCGTAGGTGGGCCGGAAGTTGGGATAGAAAGACTGGAAGAGGATGAAGATCTGGATGGGACCCCAGCAAATGGCAAAGAGGAGGACGATTACTACCACCATCTTGGAGATTTTGCTCCTGATACTGATAGTTCTCTCAGACAGGAGGTTGACCTGAGGAGGACAAGATGAGTATTATAGTATTAAGTTCAGGCTTAATAGCGACATCTTCTGGAAGTTTTGGTATAGCAGCTTTAAGTTCCTGTTAGACAGGAAGTTGTCATAAAAAAGGAAGTCGTAGCTCAGAGAGGGATATTTTCATGGTGTGCAGAGAATGGGAATCACTAGTGTTGAATCCGTGGCCATCCTTCTTTGCAGAGATGGTTTGACACAGGATTTGTAAGTAAATATGTTAATTGACAATATCTTTATGGTTTGTGTTATTGAGCAGGATTGTGACTATAATGAGATAATAATAATAAGAATGTTCTATGTATCCTAGCTAAACTCTCACTTACCTGCATTGCACTTGTAGCATCCATATGGTCCAATGTTACATTATGAAACATCTTAAATGTACTTTTGAATATCCTACTAACCCTAAAGTTAATACTACAAACCTTCGTTCAAACACAGAAATTATGTTTATGTTCATGTTAAACATAATAATGTTTTGAAAAGGATTTAATTAACGCTCCCTATGATGATGTTTTACAGTGGTTTGCTATTGGGGTCTCTAGGGATCTAGTCTGTGTATGTTAAATATGTTGTTAGGAGAGTTAAAGTGAAATACCAAACAGAGTACTTTGACCACCTGATGATTTTATCTCTGCTTTTTGTCTCTACCAATCTCTGAGTGAAACATCCGGCTCATGCTGAATGTTCCAATATGTTCGCCAGCTAGTCATTCACTTTGTCTGCTTCTCATTTGGTGCAGAGCAGGGAGCAGATAGTGATTTTTCAGAAATCACTATCAGAGTGGGGAGCAGGAGCTAAATCAAGTTTCAGGCTTTAAATCTAAATCAAATAACTGAGAGACACTGACGCTGCATAGAGCTAAGGGTAACTGCGTAGTTTGGTTATACTTATCTTGGTTTGTTTTGAGTGACACCTTTTACAGAAGTAATTAAATCCATTGTTATTATTCAACAATTCTTAAAAGGAAGGTGTTTTAAAAGACACTTTCAAAGGCGGACACAATTAAAGAAAGTTAAGAATAAAGGTACAGACAGTCCCAGTATATAGAACAAAAGAGCTTTTACACTTTTAATTAGCAAAACGAACCCTGTGCATACCTGATAGTTGTTGTCTACAGGCTCCACAGTGGGCTGGCCCACCCGCTTCACCATCAGAGTGTAGCAGAAGGAAATGGTGAGGACAGGCAGCAGGTAGGCAGCAATAAACTGGTAGAGGATGAAAGCCCTCTCGTGTGTCTTTGAGGGGAACCTCTCCATGCAGTACTGCCTCGGCCCGAACCAGTAGCCCTCCTCTATACGCTGGTACATTAAAATTGGGGTTGACAGAATGAAAGAGCCTGTGAAAGGACGATGAATGTGTTAGTTGAAGTAGATGAAATCATCATAAATGCTAATTCCCGTGCCTACTTCATATACAATTGGTCCTAATTATTCATTTACTCAGTGGTGAATTAATTAAAACAGGAAGATTAAATCTACAGTACTTAGGGGAAAAGGTGGGAGAGAGTTTTTCATTAAATGAGCAGAACGTACCGATCCAAATGCAGATGCTGACAATCATGGCTACTCTCGGGGTGCGGTGGCGCAGAGATTTCAGAGGGTAGATTGTGACGTAACAGCGGTCCCCGCTCATGGCTGTCAGTGTTATACAGGTGGCTTGGACGGTCACCTTGGAAGCACAGTAAAACATGTCCACATGATTAACACAAATATTCTACTTTCTACTCATTTGACTATTTTGTAAGAGCAAATGTATTTTGGGAGAGATGTTACTTTTAATCAGCATTATGAGGACATGTTGTTAATTAAGTATCTGCCTAAGCTCCAACTCTAAGGCACTTTGTTTGCTAGAAAGAACATGTTCAATTAGCATACAGGAAACTACACTGAAAACACTGAAGCATTGACTTTAATTAAATGTATCATGTCAACAGATTTCACATAACTGTATTAGGTTAGTTGAAAGCAATAATCTTACATTTGAATAGGTTCAACTTAATATTATTGCTTTCAACTAACCTCATACAGTGATGTCAAATGTGTTGACATAAAACATGTAACTCAAGTCAATGCTTCAGTTTTTTCAGTGTATAAAGTTTTCCTCCAAATCTTTTTGGCAGAACAAATAATTATTAGATGAACATCATGCTGTGTTCTTGCTGAAGTCGAAGTCACATTTGAAATCGCTTATCTCTTTTATGTGTAAACTTATTTTTACGTACATAGTCAGATACTGTTTTGAAAACATGTTGCATCTACATTGAGGTTGAATGAATGCCCAGTAAAAATGCAAAGAAAAAAGTGTGAATTTGCTAGCCCACTGTTTTATAATACATTTTAAAAAGATCTCATGCATTAGCCCAATTCAAAGCCAGCTAAATGTAGCAGATACGTCGTCAAGCTTCGGGGTCAACTCCCCTCTTCGGCGTAAAACTGGAACTGTCGCTAATTTTGTAACAATGGTTTCATATCAGCATCTCCCAGATGAACATATAAACTCCAAAGCTTTTCTTGATGGGATTTCTTTATTTTTCTTCTTCTTTTTTGTTTTTAAATCTGATATTTTTGAGCTGCTTGGTTTTTGCAATAGTCCTAACACTTTGCAATAAATGAAATCTGTCCTTAATCCTGTCATTCTGCCTCCGTTAATAACCAGCAAATGCCCTCAGACTTTCCCACTTATCCTTCTCAATCTCTCATTTACCTGCTCACTTGATTCCACTTTCCATCATCAGCCCTTCAGAATATAACCAGCCCATTTCCTCTCCTTCCCAGCCAGATTGTGAATATGTGTCTTTGGTTTCCTGTGGTCTGCTGTGTTTCGACTTCTCTCTTTACCAACTCACGTCATGTATCTCTTGAACTAATATAACGGTTTGCAACCTTTGCGACCTTGTTGGCCTTTTCTTGACTATTGCCTGACTAAATGTCCCTTCATCCTCTGTCTTAATGGTTTAAATATGTCCGCTTTTTAGCTCTTTACCAGCTCTGTTAAATATATTTGGTATTTGAAGTCCAAGGAATTGTAATAACAGGACAAGTGGCCACACTGTCATTGAATTTTCAGTTTAAACCTATGTCTGAATTTGATCTTACCTCCACCTGATACCTACTATAGAAAGAACATCTTAAAATGAATGCAGCGCTTCAAACAGACAATCCTGTGCATGAATTCATAGACAAAAACGTAGAAATATAGCAATTGTTATAGTATATATGTCGTGATTATTTTCAGTGCAACAAGTAAAGTTTTAGCGAGATGTAAACATGCTTGAAAATGTGTGCTCATTAGAGAAAGTTGTTTCCTACGAGAGCCTATTGCACATTTCTTAAATAACCCTTGCAACCGAAGAAAGGCCCACACACCTTTCTAACAGTGTCATGTGCATCAAGCCTTGTAGTTAATCATCCTTCATTAAAGAGCAAAAGATAACTTCAAGCAGCTTTTGTAAGAAGAACCCACCTTTTTGTGTGCTAATAAACTCTTGTGCTTTTATACTGGAGAGCATGCAGGGAGAGCGAGGGAGGAACAGAAAGCAGAGGGGAGGTGCCTTTGTGATAAGTAGTTTTAATTAGCGTATGAAGAAATCCTTAATTTTTGTTTTTAATAGCGTTTAATGATGCTTGATTGAATTCAACTTAGAAACATCAGAATCATTTGTACATGAGGCTAAATGTGGGATTCATGCTATCAAAGAAATGTTCCTGTACATTCCTGTTTGACTCACTTCTCCTACATAATTCACCACGCACATCCTTCTGCTCAAAATTTCATTTCACTTCAAGTCATTATGTCCTTAAGTAGAAAGCATCCTGACTCTATTGATGTATTCCTTTCACACACAATTATACATTGAGTTTCAGGAGACCAGAATGAGATAGAAAACGCTCCTTTTCACCCTCTTTACAAAATAATTCCCTCTCTTCAAATACTTTGAAATATGTGCAGCAGAGGTGACAAATGAGAGGTCAGAAGTTCTCTCTATGCTCTTTTCAAAAGATAATCTAATTTAGTCCCTCTTTGTCTACGTGCCTGCCTCTTTCCCTCTCCAGCTCTTATGTGACTGTGAAGCCAGCACCCATTACCCTTCAGAGGTTTGGACTGTTTCAAAGGATATGATGAGAGAGCCAGAAAGGGTTATGATGAGTTTGGTGTTGAGGCCACTGAGGAAGTGCTGCAATCCCTCAATTGCTGAGGCACCTGGTGCATTAGGAAAGACTCTACCCTGTTATTTTCAATGCATGGTGTCTGTTCAGTGGAATGGGCTTAACAAAGGGAATACATTAGACGTGCTTTCACAAGCCATAGTCTTTGGCTCGTCTGAATCAGTAAGTACAATTGATGGTTTGGTTATTTTTCACTTATTTCTGGTTTGTTTTAATAATGCAAAAGCTGGCAAAAGAGAAAAATATATTTGCTGAAGGGCATGTATAAAGGAGCAGGGCCTGAAATGCACTCGCAAATGTCCTTCTTATTGGTCAGAAATCTTGTAAAGCAAACCTAAAAGCTTTGCAGAAGCTGGGTCAGTCCATCTCTGCTCACTTGCTGCTCACTGCTGTGTCTAACCAAACTAATGCCAGTGTAGGCAGCCCGTCATCCCTTCTTTCCCTTCATGTCTGCATTGCATTACTGTATGTGTTGCTGCAAACGAATGTCACGAAACATTTGAAGATCCCCTATGGCTTGTTTTCTCGGACCAGGTGTTTTGGAAAATAGACGCTCTATGTGCACAAGCTCTTCTCTCCAAACCAGAAGAAGATATAAGAGTTGTGAAAAGCAGATATTACCTTTTTGGATCCATTAGATGAAGATGGATAGTATTTCAAAGTGGCGAAACAAAAATGAAAAGGACAGACGTAGCTCCTCACACGCAAAAATAATTATATTACAAGCTTCTATAAATGTGCACATTGAAAGATAAACATTCAACAGAAACAAATGCATCAGGCTTCTGCGTATGTTTGTGTTTTTTGTCAAATGATTAAAGTAGATTTTACCATCAATTAAATCACAGAAGGCATCATTTGTTTTCTTGTCAACAAACTGCATTCTTTCAAGTAACACCTGCTTACATTGCTTCACCAAAAGAGGGAATAACAGACTAAAAAGGAACTTTGTTCTGCATGATAGTTAACAGAGTTAACTTATTTGCTTCATTCTTTACTGTGGAGGAAACTTCTGTGTAGCAATGCAGTGGGAGTCACCGACTCATGAAGGAGATACAGGACGAGCAGGAGTTCTGATGTCAAACACTGAGATTTAATACAAGCATCGGCCGGAGAAATTCACATCACAAGTCACACAGTCAAAGGTTCTGACTGCACGGGTGGTTTGCCATGTCAAATCTGAATCACCCTCTCATCTTGGTAGACCTTTTAACCAGTTTACAGAGAGCCAAATCCACATATTGGGGGAAGGTATCTGTGAACACCTGGAGACACTGAATCACTTTATCTGACTCTATGGCTCTTGTGACCGAGAGTTGACCGGTCATAAAACTGATAATGGCAGCAATAGCTGAGACTTCCCATTCCTTAAGACAGATAACAGACTTCGGCTTCGTCGTAAATGTCAACAGGCCGAAAGGTCAAATATCTTAAGTAAAGACAAAATTAATCCCTCACATTTACCAATGAACAAAGAGCATGCCAACATCATTAGATTCTGTAGATTGTCATTATATATAGTTGCACAACTGAACACGTGAAGCCCCATTAGTCCCCTCAAGAGGCCGCAAAATTCAATACATCAATGTTTCCAAATGTAGGGTGTATATGCCGGTGCTAGAGGACAACGCTTTTTAACCAAAAATACGATTTACATCAGCCTCTGTCACACCTTAGGAAATGTCTCTTACTGCATGTTATGGTGAAAACAGTTATTTCACCTATAGTCACTTTCAGTAATGGTTTGCTGGAAAGGTCCACGGATTATCAAGCACCAATTAACAGTTGGCAATGTCCAACACGATGAGTGGATGGATGTGCTATTGTTGTATCTCCCTCTTTTTCTTATTACACTCGTTCCTTTTGAATAAAAAACCCAGATAATGATAGGGTAGTTTCAGTGTATATTATTATTCTGTTTGAGGGCATGAGTTCAGCCAGTTTCAATATATTTCCTGGTGTGTTTTCACTGCCTCAACTCTCCTGTCATCTCCCCTGTCCTGCAGTATAACCCCTTTTCACACCCTTCCATCTATTAGTCTTGCACTTTATAATCTATCTTTGTCAGACTGCCTAGTTTATATTTGCCCTACCTTTCCAGACTATCTGACAAATACCAGATTCATGTGTCTCTTGGAAATGTTTGTTCCTGACTTGCCTGGTTTTGAAACATGCACGTTTTTTTAAACAATAACAAGTTGAACTGGGGATCATACACCCAAGGCTGTACAGATATGCAAGTTTAATATTGTCCTTTTATTCCTAGAACATTTTTGAGTGCAACAGACATGACAAGGAACAGTTAGCCTCTGACTGATATACAACTCACATTAGTTAAATCTCTCCAGTCAGTATGTGTGGAAACGTAGTAAAAACCTGAAGCTTTCAAGACCTTGGTTTGCAAGAATCAACTTGACTAAATGGCAGTAGAGGTAGTAGGGTATATTTGTCATGTAATGTTGCTTTACCAGAGAGTGAGGATGGATGTAAAACACAGCAGTCACAGTTTACTACACCTAATGTTTTCATCAAATCTGTGGATATGTTTGATGGTACTGAGGTTAACGCTCCAGAATTCTATGACAGGTTTAACTAAGGCAAAAAAAGCGGTTGGACTCATTAAAATTATTGAAAACATTTATAACTTTCTGTTTTGCGGATGAAATATTGTTTGGTAGCAGGTCTTTCTGAAATTAACATTTGTTTTAAAGGAAAATGAAGGGTTTGTGTTTCATGTAACTATTCTTCTGTTACTTTTATCTACAGAGACAATCAGAAAAAGCTACAAAAGGCCAGCTTGACAGACAATTGCTTCAATCGACTTCCTCAGGAGCCATTGTTCCACAAGAAGCTCACAGGGTACTAAACTTCATGCTCAGATTAATAAACCAAATCATGTCCCTGTGTTTTTAATTAAAAATAGCTTTTAACCTTTTCCAGGTCACCGTCTGCCCGGTCTGGCTGGCAGACGGTGACCTGCCTGCCAGCCAGATTGACTTCTCCAACTCTTTTATGCTCAAGTCAGCAGAGAACATTGAGTCATCCTGCTTTCAAAAGAAAATGTCTTCATCGGATTATAGGTTGTCCCCTCCTCCTTTCTTGCTTCCGAATGAATGACGTACAATTTTAAGCCAATAAACTATAAATTGAATTGATCTAATTGTCACATATTTAAGTTTTTCTTCCGGGTACAACGTATGTTTAGATTTTTGTGTCACTTGACCGTCTTTTGTAACCCCCCACTTACAGTATTACAGACACTGTAGCCTTGTCAAGCTACATGGCAATTGAGCATATTTTTTGTAGATCACATTTTATAGTGCCTGGGTAAGTTTAATTACCATGTCGCAGAGTACTGTGGCCCTTTACTGTCTGAGCTGTACACCCACCGCTTGTCACACGGTGTGCATTTAAGCACACTTTAATTGGCTATCCTCTTTAAGTAATAATAAGCTGTATGGAGTCAACAGGTTGCAGTTTTAATGAAACGTTTCCTATAAACAGTTAAGAATAACTTAAAGTTGGTTGCATAGAACTTGTTGTCGTTACACCTTTCTTATTTCTAGAAAGTCACTGTACACAATTTGCTTACCACTTAACTGCAGAAAGACAAAGTTAGCGACTTACTAGTGAATATATTGTAGGTTTTTGCTGTAAAAAAGTCAGTTACCTTTCCTAATGGTTGGTGATATGGAACCAGGGTAAAAGAACAGTGAATATTGGAATTATGCTTCTCATAAAAATCACACAATGTGTCAAACATGTGCAGACAAGGGTGTTTTGGGAAACTGTAGGAAGCACAGGCTCACAGAGTAGATAATGCAGAGAATGCTGCCATGCCAATAGTTCCAATGGTCACCAGTATACAAGGAGAAAGCACTACCTCAAGGCATCACACTGTTCTTCTCTAAATATAAAACCAATGTCTCACAACCCATGACGAGGGTATAATGCTCGCAAAATCTAAATAAATCTTAAAAAGTTAACTGCATCTTGTAGAAATCTTTGTTACTCTTCTTTGGTGCTTCTTCTCCTGTCCATCTTTTCTGCTGAGTTTGGTTGTTGCTTGAATATCCATAAATGTAACTGTACAGTGTCAATGAAACGTCTTTCTTTCTGTTCTCTTTTCAAGGAAACATTGAATAGAGATCCCAGCTAGCGGGGAACGTTCTCACAACTTTGGCTAACGTTACCTATTGGTTCTAATAAGGTTTTAAAGAAACGTTTTAATCTGATGTTCAAATAACCTTTTTAGGAT
The DNA here is from genome assembly GCF_902827175.1 of Gymnodraco acuticeps. Lineage (NCBI taxonomy): Eukaryota > Metazoa > Chordata > Actinopteri > Perciformes > Bathydraconidae > Gymnodraco > Gymnodraco acuticeps. The sequence continues at coordinate 254,035 of NW_022990908.1, forward strand.
GTTTATTTTTTCAAATAATGTTCCTATAAGGTTTAAGGTTAACTAAGACATAACGTTTTAACTGCAACATTCAGAGGATGTTTTCAGGATGTTATTGAGTCCTGAGATGACAGAAAGTTTATTTATAAAACGTGCCCCCCACCCCCACCCCACACCTGCCTGCTGGTCTGCTCTACACGGCTGGGAGCAATCTCCAATCAACCACACCTGCAACCTGCTCATCAGCCACACTATGAAAGCCTGCAGCCTGCACTCATTCCCTGCCGGTTTGTTGCCGTGAACGGTTTGTTGCGTGCCGCTCTAGCTTTTTACCAGCATATTCTTTGATAACTTTGCCTGCTTTTGCCTCGCACTCATTTTTGTGTCTCTCCCAGGAGGAATCCAAGGCCTTCCACACTACCAAGACCAGCCAGGCCTCTCTACCCACCCTGGAACAACTGTTTCCCACTGCCGCCATAACCAACCTCCGCTCCCAGCTCCCCTTTTCTAATAAACAAATGTTACTTTCACCAGCTGATTCTGAGTCATTCTTTTACATGTGTTAATAGTCAAATTCCAATAGTTAAGTAAACTATCAAAATCATCCTAATGACCAGAGTGGTCAGTCCACTTACCCAGGAATTTTGAGTTGAACAATTACAGGAATATTATTTCTTTATGTTCTAATAATGTAAACATATTTTAGTAAATTGTTACCACAGAACATTTGCATACTTTTTTTTAACATAAAGCATGTTATCCTTCTCTAAAATAATAACATTCTGGCAACATGACAAATCTAACTTGCAGCTGAAAATGTTTTAAGAACAGTAGGGCATAATGTTCTCACAATATTATCAAAAACATTTGAAGAAGGTTATCACCAAACATTTTAAGAATGTTTTTAGAGAACGTTATCCTACCTTTCAGAAGAACGTTCTGGAAACCAAACAAAAACTTCCAGCTGAAAACCTTCCTAGAACAATGACTAACATTCTCAGAATGTTTTTAGAACCAAAAATGTCTAGCTGAGATGGCTCTAGAATATAATTGAGTTAGAAAATCAGTGCCCTTTTTTCTGCTCTTGGATCTGATGTTACAAAAGACTAAAATGTCCTCGCTGCAATATGACACTACTGTGAGTGTGAAAACACATTTCCCATCCAGGAAAAGTGTAATTACGGTTGTGTAAGAAAAAAAAAGACATGAGTTATTCTTTACCTGCTGTAGAAAGGCAACAAATTTGCACATGAAGTTGCCAAAGATCCATCCAGGGAGAGGATAGAGGGTGGCAGTGAAGGGGACGCAGCACACCAGGAAGATGATGTCAGTGGCTGCCAGGTTCGCTGCACACAGAAAACAACATTCAGGTTATCGGGAGTAGTTTCAGATAGGCTATCTAAGGTTGTGTCAGTGAAATAACACATAGGCTATTGAGTATACTTTGAATTTCCTGACAGGGGTACCGTTTTACAGTTTGTGCAAGCTTAAAGGTATAATATGTAACAGTCAAATATCTAAACGACTTGACTTTTAACCTAAATTATCTAACAATTTATTCTGGTTTTCTTGGTTTGGATTCAACAATACAAAACAACTGATTTTGTTTGTCCATGCTTTCGGATTCCTGATATGATGCCCCTCTTTCCTAAACATACAAATGCTTGATTTAAAGGTCACCTATTATGCCAAATCCACTTTTTCATGTATTTTAGACATAATGATGTGTCCCCTCTGTAAAGAGATTCTGAAAGTCAGGAAAAAAGATTCTCTCTCTTTTTGTCCTGATCCATTTATATAAAAACCTGTCTGAAAATGAGCTGATCAGATTTTGGCCACTTTGTGATGTCATAACGATTTATGCTCGTGTAACCATTAGCCAAAAACCAACCAAGGTAACACCCTTGTGTTATTTTTAGCCAAATATCTCTGAGGGGCGTGGGGAGGGGCTCCTTATGTTCATCTAAAGTAACAGACAGAGAATCAGCACTTTTGAAACAGGGCTGAAACAGAGGGGATTATGGGATGCTGCAATGATCTGCTTGGTATTTGGAGCCAAACACTTCAGAGACATGTTTTGTAAATATCTGAGACCTATAATATGTTGATGAAAAACAGTATAATAGGGGACCTTTAAATCCACATGGCCTTCCCAACAGCTTCATATGAACACATTGAAAAACATAAATCCCTATTTAGAAAGGACACTAAGCAGAGGTGGAAGTTATTTCATTTGCAGTCTGATCTTGCTTTCCATTTTTATCTATTTAATCCAACATTTTGACAAATTCCCCACATACCTTCCTATTTGTTTTATTAGCTGAACCAATCCCATCATAGGAGCTGGATTATTATGTTGAGAGGGTTGGCAGATGGTGCAGCAACTAATCTAATGTTGCTGAATATTAAACTGATTCAATGCTCAAATAAGATCAAATTCATGTCACAGACACGCTGCAAAATGCAAACACAGACAAAAAGGGTTTCAACAGTAAATCAAATAACAAACTACAGATAATTATGAACATGTATCATGCTATACTGTAGGTGCATTTTTATTATTTTTTCCGTTGTGATTATTATAATTCTTATCTTCTTCGGACTTCACTTCAATCAACCACCCTTTGCAATTCTTCACTATGACAGGTGACGGTATAGAAGTGCAGTAATTGACGTCAAACACTAAAATCAATCACTCAGAGTAAAGGCAGCGTGGACAGAAAAACCAGAGGAAACACAAGGAAGGTGCTTGATTTATTTATGTTCTCCTTTGATTGCTCTTAATTCACTTAGCACACCTGAGATTACTGACATCCCCCAGACACAGTTCTTATATCGCTTGATGGGATCAGACTGGAGAATCAGGCACACAAACTGCTTCAATTAATGCACTCAACTTAATATGCACATTCATATGGTGGATGAAAGCACATTTTTGTCAAATTTGGTTAAAATGTGTGCTGGACTTGCATGGAATTATCAACAATATCCCCTCTTTGTACTTTTAACATTTTCATTGCCTACTGCATCATGAAACTAAATGTATTAAGTCTCTGTGAATAAGCACAAACAAGCAAAACACATTTTAAGCCTTGAGCTCTTGAGCGTTAAACAATTGTTTTCTTGCACACATTTTCATTCGAATCAGACTTTCCAAATTGAATGCATTGAGACTTCAAAAACACGCACACAGATAACTTTCATCGCTTTAGATTTTTTAATTCAGGACACATCTGGACACTGTCTTTCCCTCTAATGGCAAAAATGAAACCTGTAATTAAATATTTTATGCATAGTTATTAGGCAAACAGAAAGCATCGGCCGTGAACCCTCGAAATTCTTTTGAACTCGCTATTGGCATGCAAAGAAGCGTTTCTGGATAGATGAAAGACATAGCGACCAGTACTAAATAACTAAAGGATCTTTTTGATATTGATGCACTGGGAGTTTATGATACAGTCATCATCCTAGCCCACTGAAATCTCTGCTTGAATCTAGTTTTGCTCACCTATGTAGAAGTTGGTCGCCGTCCTCATCTGTCTGTGTTTTGAAATGACATAAATAACCAGAGAGTTTCCCACCAGCCCAACCAGCATGATGAGGGAGAAAAAGAGGGGGACCAGCCAGGCATCTGTGAGGAAAGGGTGCTGATCTCCTTCCTCGTCCTCGTCGCCACGTCTCTGCAGAGAGAAGTTTGCTTCGGAGCCATTGATCCAAACCTGTTCAGTGGAGTTCGAGAGCTCCTTGGAGGAGTACATTGTGACGGGACGGGAGGGATAATTGGGACGGAAAGAGAAAAAGCACGGACGACAGCTATTCAAGAAAATGTGTCAATTAGGGGAGAGAACTAGTATGTGGTCAGTTAATGAGTCCTTGCTGACCTCAGGTTTGATAAAAGAGAGAATAAAAGAGAGAACAATGGAGATTCAAAAGGAAAAAATCAGGCAAGGGAGATGCATGAGAGGAGAGTAGAAGAAAGTGCAAGGTGCAAAGTAGGAGAAGTCAAGGATGGAGAATGTGTTAGGATGTGAGTGTGTCTGAAGAAAAACTGAATATGGTAAGAAAAGTAAAGAGAGCAGCTAGGTGTTAAAAAGAGAAGAAGCTTGCTTCGTGAATGGAAAGGCAAAAGTATGGAGGAGACAGAGGCGAAATGGGAACAGACAAGATTGGAAAAAGACCCTTCAAGTTGCAGATAAATGGTCATTCCAGTGCAGCTAGAAGCAGGAACATAACGGAAAGAATAATAGAAAGTGGACGAGAGAGGAGAAATTATTATTTTCTTCACATCGGGTAGGATGAAAAAAACTGTCCTGACGCCACCATATCGCTGCTCAGAGCTTTACAGCATGCTGTGTTGCTCACTTGTGAGATAGGCAAGCCCCCCAGCAAGCAGCCCCAGGGATTTGTTATCGAGGTGCAGAGCATATGCTGAGAGGCAGACAGATGTCTTCTCTGAGCTCAGTCCTCAGATGCAAAAACAACAATGATCAATCCACTTGCTTCCATTAGTTCGTTTTCAGCGTAATTTGTTCCACCGCTGTACGTCTTTGTGGTGAGGTTCAAGCATTTTTCATTCTGTCTTAACCTTTCATTCAAGAGTCACTTGAATCCAAGAAAGAATACACGGGTTGTGTAGGAGTTGATACTTGCTCTATAACCTTGACAAAAGTATGGCCGGGAAAATCCGTCTGTGATTAAAAAAAAAGGAAAGATCTCGAGCCATTGTTAATTCTCCAGGCACAGCTGAGTCGACTGTAATACAGCCTCGACTCCAGCGGAGAGCGAAGGAGATGCTGACGGCTTTATAGTACGAGCAGGAGCAAGGACACACAGATGCAGTGGGGAGAGGAAGCGCACACGCACTGTCAGCACGTGGGCATAATTTCGGGATAAATAGCTGATGTCAAGGTCTCCTAGCAACATTATCCCTCATATCTATCTTTCTCTGCAAAATTCCCAAAAGAAACACGCACTCGCTCTTTCTCTTATTTAGTTCGACAAGGAATTACTATCTTCTAACCTCTGCAGCTAACATAGAGAAAATACCTTTACACAAAGGGTGTATACATGTCAGGTTTAACCCTGTAAGCTTGGATACAGATTGTGTGAAATAAAAGTTGTATAAACCCATAAATAACAATGTGTAGACAGGGGCGGACTGGGACTAAAATTCAGCCCTGGAAACTGACCCAGTCCGGCAACATGAAATGTCAAATGTTAGAAATCCGCTGTTTATTATTAAAGTTTTACGTCCGATTCGCTCTTTTTTCCTCTCTGGACACAACTCCATTTTGGGCATTGGCCTGTCATCAGATTTCATTTTTAGTTGCTGCTGTGTAGCGGAAGTTTAGTAAAATTATTTTTGATGAAATACTCCAAATCGCCACTCTCCATAATTACACTTGCTTCAGTTGCTTGCTACTTTTTGAGGGCGGTGATGACAGTTACGGCCCGTCCACACAGCGGCGTGCGTTGAAGCTTCCAACGCTTCTGCCCATTCACTTTGAATGGGGTGACGTCACTTTTAGTCGAACTGCATTTTGGGAAGCGACGTGGAGCGTTGCTGGCTTCAAAAGTTGAGCAATGTTCAACTTTTGACGCCTCGACGGAGGCGTCAGCCAATGAAATCCCGTTTATGCAAATCTGCCAGTACAAGCGCTAGCCAATCAAACCGCGTGTATGCTGGGAGAGACTACGCAGGTCATTTCCTCATATTCCAAAAAATGGAGGGAAAATTCATTATAGCGGTAGTGAATCACCCGGTGCTGTATGATCAGACTCTGTTTATCTACCGGGATACAAACCGGAGGAGCGAGGCCTGGAGGGAGGTGGCAGAGACAGTGGATGAAACTGGTAGGTTTTCCCCTATTTGGGGATTTTATATCCAGTTTACTTCGTTTTAACATTGCTATTGCTTTGTATGTCGGGGGCGGGAGATTCATGTGATTGGTTGTTGATCGCGTTGCTCGCAAAAAATCCCCCAAGCTTCAGACATGCCGCGGCGTCTCATTTCTTCTCTTCGTGTGGCCAGTCTTTTTTCTTCTTCGTGTGTGATTATTTGACAGGCAAGAACCACACAACTGCATTAGCGGCCGCTGTCGCCCTCTGTCGGCCGTCAGCGCAACTTAAATGATGACATTAAACAATTTTAAAGGACCGGCCGTTCTGTGGTTCTCCAGATTCTACAGATGGCCAGTCCGCCCCTGTGTGTAGATTTAAAACATCACCCAAACGTCATTATTTATGATGTATTTAACCCTTGTGTTATGTTCACATTTCGCACCCTTTGGTAATGTTCGGGTCAAATTCACCCGGGACATATTTCAGGGTTTAAAAAAAATACAGAACTAAATTCAACATGCACAATTCCTTATATATATATATTGTCTTTAACTCATTCCCCAACAATATAAATGAAATATATGATTAGTTTTTGAAAATACTCTTTGCTAGATCAAATTTAACAATGGAAGTGTCCATCGTTTTTTGTGATAAAAATGTAATTTGTTAAAAAAAAAATACACTAATAAAAACTAAGTTTACATTTTGCTCATGCTTTTCTAGGACTAATGTAAATGAAACATTTTTTCATTAATGTTTATTATTTTTAATCTGTCATATAATAATCAAAGCCCTGAAGGAAATACAGCAATTTATCAGCAATTGGAACACAAGAACCACACATCCAAAAGTATTTGGCTGTGAAATATAGAGAGAATGAAACATCCATATAAATTAACAGAACAGATAAAAACACAAAGCAAATAAAAACAATTAACAGTATACAGTATCCGAAAAATATATTGATGAAGTGACGCTGCAGAACATCATGTGAGTCAATGGGCAAGTCCCTTTAGGAAACACATGATGTGCAGAACTTCTTCGTGTGTATAGCACAGATGTACTTGTTGCAGTTGCTGCATGTAGTCTGTGTCTTGGAGTACATGGAGGGTCCACAGACCTCACAGCTGGCTGTGGGGGTCTTCCAGAAGCTGAGTGTGGGGGTCTTCCAGAAGCTGACTGTGGGGGCCTTCTTGCGGCTGGCTGTGGGGGTCTTCCAGCAGCTGGCTACTATGAGTGAAGTTCATCTTCCAATTTGCTATCAAATTCTGAGTTTACCTCCACATTATCCTCATCTTCAGAAATGTCTTCCTGTCCCACTTCACCGTGTTCTTCTAATGCATTCCACTCACTCTCATCCATTATTAGCTCCAAGGCTCTGAGCAGAATATCTTTTGGCCATTTTGTTGGTAGATAATTGTAGTTCTGCACTACACTGTTACTACACTGAGGTTATGTCTCTGTTTAGTCCCTCCTCCGACGTGCAGGTGCGAGGGGGGACAGTGCGAGAAAATGTAAAATGTTTATACATTTCTGGAAGATCTAAAATGTTTATAATGTTCTAGGATAGTTTTGTGTACACACTACAAAGGGTAAAGATCAAGGGAAAACAGGATCAAACAGCTTCTCTATGCATACAATTGTGTGTGTGTGTGTGTGTGTGTGTGTGTGTGTGTGTGTGTGTGTGTGTGTGTGTGTGTGTGTGTGTGTGTGTGTGTGTGTGTGTGTGTGTGTGTGTGTGTATGTGTGTGTGTGTGTGTGTGTGTGTGTGTGTGTGTCAGGGTTTCCGCCAGGATTTTTTCTCGCCGGTCAAATGTCCGGGCAGAATTTATTTTACCGGACACATTTGAAAATTACCGGTCATATTTCAATAATAATAATAAGAGTTGTGTAGCAGGGTTTCCGTTAGCAGGTAATTACCGGACTATGAGCAGATATGCTTCAGTTTAAAACTCAGTTCACGGGGCTCATTTTTATATTGCTTCAGTTTATAATCGTAACAGATCGAAAAATTCAGATTCATTTTTCAATAAATTAATCCACAAACAACAAACAACATAATTATTACATTCAAACAAACTACTTGTAGTAGATAACGTTATGGAAGCAAACAAGAGACAGAAGTATTTGAATTTTATTAGACACCGAATTTATAGCATTGAAAATAATTACTTTGAAAATCATGTATCTGAATGTTTTTGCTCCGAATTTACCTATGTGAAATAAAAATGTAAAAATTCAAGTGAAAAAAATTCGAATGTTCAAATTCAGATCCCAAAAATTCGACGTCAAAAATTTCGATGTCAAAAAATTCGGTGTATAAAATTGGATGTCCAAAATTGCGATGCAGCATCATCCGGGCTACTCAGACAGGATAAGCAATCGAGCCCTAATGCAATCAAACTGACTTGGCCTATCAGAGCACGGCTTTGTCAGTCATGTGATCACAACAACCCGGGAGAAAAATGACGGAGAACAGCGGGGCTCGCCGCTCGGGTAAGTAAGGCAAGGCAAGGCAAGGCAAGGCAAGGCAAGTTTATTTATATAGCACTTTTCAACACAAGGCAATTCAAAGTGCTTTACAAAAAATGAAAGAGATTAAGAAAATGGCATTTAAAATCAGTCATTAAAAAGAAAAGCTAATAAAATAAACATTAAAAGAAAAAAATACATGGATAAAAGTTACAGTGCTGTCAATTAAACATTAAAAGAAAAAAGTACATGGATAAAAGTTACAGTGCAGTCTAAGATATGAATAGTTCAATTAAAAGCAGCGACAAAAAGAAAAGTCTTCAGCCTGGATTTAAAAGTAGTCAGATTTGCAGCGGACCTGCAGGTTTCTGGGAGTTTGTTCCAGATATTTGGAGCATAATAACTGAACGCTGCTTTACCATGTTTAGTTCTGACTCTGGGGACAGAAAGCTGACCAGTCCCTGAAGACCTGAGAGATCTGGATGGTTCATAATTTAGCAGGAGGTTAGAAATGTATTTTGGGCCTAAACCATTCAGTGCTTTATAAACCAGCAGCAGTATTTTGAAATCTATTCTGTGACACACAGGAAGCCAGTGTAAAGACTTCAGAACAGGAGTGATGTGATCCACTTTCTTAGTGTTAGTGAGGACTCGAGCAGCAGCGTTCTGAATTAGCTGCAGCTTCCTAATAGATTTTTTAGTGAGACCTGTGAAGACACCATTGCAGTAGTCCAGTCTACTGAAGATAAAAGCATGGACAAGTTTTTCCAAATCCTGCTGTGACATTAGTCTTTTAATCCTAGATATATTCTTTAGGTGATAGTAGGCTGATTTAGTAACAGTTTTAATGTGACTGTTGAAACTCAGGTCAGAGTCCATGACTACACCTAGATTTCTGGCTTTATCTGTTGTTTTGAACATTGCACACTGAAGCTCAGCGCTAACTTTTATACGTTCTGCCTTGGCTCCAAAAACCATTACCTCAGTTTTATCTTTGTTTAATTGGAGAAAGTTCTGACACATCCAGTCATTGATTTGTTCAATGCACTTACTCAGTGTTTGAATTGGAGCATAGTCTCCTGGTGAAATTGTTACGTAAATTTGTGTGTCATCTGCATAGCTATGGTAACTTATTTTGTTGTTCTTCATTATCTGAGCCAGTGGTAGCATGTAGATGTTAAAGAGAAGAGGCCCCAAGATGGAGCCTTGAGGAACCCCACATGTCATATTTGTCAACTCAGATGTGTATTTACCTATAGAAACAAAGTTGTTTCTGTCCTTTAAGTAGGATTCAAACCAATTCAGAACTGTTTCCGAAAGTCCCACCCAGTTCTCCAGTCGGTCTAGTAATATGCTGTGGTCAACAGTGTCAAACGCAGCACTGAGATCTAATAATACTAACACTGAAGTTCTGCCACTGTCTGTGTTTAAGTGGATGTCATTAAAGACCTTTACAAGAGCAGTCTCAGTGCTGTGGTTTGGACGAAAGCCTGACTGGAACACATCAAAACAGTCATTTAAATGCAAGAAATTACTCAACTGTTGAAAAACAACTTTTTCAATGATTTACCTAGAAATGGGAGGTTTGATATGGGCCTGTAATTGTTCATTACTGAAGCATCTAGATTATTCTTTTTTAAGAGCGGTTTAATGACTGCAGTTTTCAGGGCCTGTGGAAAAATACCTGAGTGAAGAGATTTGTTTACTATATGAAGTAGATCTGAGGCCATGCAAGGCAAAACATCTTTGAAAAATCCTGTTGGAATAATATCAAGGCAGCAGGAGGAGGATTTCAGAAGTTGAATAATGTCCTCTAGGTTTTTATCATTAATCTGATGGAATTGTGTCATGATGTCTGAATTGATGTTAAGTGGAGATAGGGACAACACATTTACTGTTCCTGATGCAGAGGCACTGACTGCTTGTCTGATTTTCTGAATTTTGTCAGTGAAAAAGGAGGCAAAATCATTGCACGCCCTGGTGGATAGAAATTCAGAGGCTACTGACACTGGGGGGTTAGTTAGTCTGTCGACGGTAGCAAACAAGGCACGTGCGTTGTTTTTGTTTTTGGTAATGATGTCAGAGAAGAACGATTGTCGTGCGTTTTTCAATTCCAAATTATAGAGGCCAAGTCTCTCTTTATAGATTTCAAAGTGAACCTGGAGATTTGTTTTTCGCCACCTGCGTTCAGCTTTTCGACATTCTCTTTTTTCTGTTTTCACGCTCATGGCCTTTCTCCATGGAGATATTTTCTTGCCAGACACTTCCTTTACCTTAGTTGGAGCAATGGCATCTATAACATTTTTAATTTTTGAATTAAAATGATCTACTAGCTCATTTACTGAGATGTTGGCAGGGGCAAGTGTGGAAGAGAAATTCTGAGTAAACATTTCCCTAGTGTTTTCAGTTAAATATCGCTTTGTGGTTACCTCTTTTTGAACATTTTTGTGAACAGAAATAGAGCTCTCAAAGAAAACACAGGAATGGTCAGAGAGTGCAACATCAGTCACCACAACCTTAGAGATATTCAGACCCTTTGAGATAGTAGTAGTCAGTTTGTGCTTTTTATCTTACAAGCAGTGAGGGCTCGACAGCATTTGTATCTTACATTAGCTAGCTAAATGAGTGAAGTAGCCTTGTGCCTTGCTGTTAGCAAGCTCCGTAGTTATCATTAATTGAAGTGAATCACAACGTTACCGTGTCCTTTTGTGTGTGTGTGTGTGTGTGAGGGGGGGGGACGGTTTGCAAAGTAACGTAACGATCACTTCGGTTAGATAAGTCAAGTAGACCATGCTATACTATACGAAATACTCTCTTACAAAAGCCCTGCATTTAAACATGTTAATGTTACTTTAGTAAAAGTATGCTAGTATAATTAGGAAAGTGTTGTTAGAGTATTTAAAGTAGACACAAGTTATACTATTATATTATATCATTTGATTTATTGTTATTACCGATGCACGAGTTGACTTAACTGTTGTAGTTGGAGCTTATTTGAACAATGAGCTAACTAATTATTACTTTCATAATGGTGTAATGTGCTGACTATTTTCTACATTAATAGATGAAGGTCTGGTTTGTTCAAACTCTCAAAATAGTAGGACCAGAGCCCGAGAGACTCTAGGGCTCTGAGTAGGACATGCTGTCATAATTACCCAGAGTCCGAAGTGACACCTTTACAATGTTAAAGCTGTTAGTTAAATGTAGTGACGTAAAAACTAAAGTATTCAAGATAGTGTAGTGGAAAAGAGATAATGTTTTTTTTTTTTTTTAAATGTTACCAAAACAAAATCTCTTGTTTTGGACTGACAGCAATGATTCAAGAAATAGTAGATACATAAATACACACACATCAATTTGTTGTGGATGGAACACAACAAATGGTGTTCTTACCTGTGATGCCTCCTCCAAACATTATAACCAGACTGTATCATTCAAACTATAAGTAACAGTTCTAGCTACTTGACTTCAGACAAACAATTAAAAAGACAAAATCAACACAATTTATTGAAAGACCAATCTTTATTTCTCTCCTTTTGTTTGTGTTATTAAACCCTGTCAATCTAAAAAACTGAGCAACTCAACAGTTAACTTTATATTTCTTATTGTCCAAAGCATCTATTACACTATTTGTTCCCCTCTCATATTCACAGGATGGATGATTAGAGACTTTGGGGGAGACCTCAGCTTTATGAACGTCCTGTCTGTTGCTTTGGCCGGAGAGGGCTGAGGGTCTTTCCCTGCGAGGAGTCCTCCTCGCAGGGAAAGACCCTGCAGACCTGATGGAGGAGGACCAGACCTGATGGAGGAGGACCTGCACCACCTACAGAACTTAGCCCATGCTGGGCATAGCTGTTACCACCTGCACAGGCCTAGCCTGTCAATTAACATTGAGTGTAACTTATGTATATTATTTCGTTTTTATTTTTTAAAAAAAATGGTGATGGTTCATGCTTGATAACTTTTAGTTCACATTTCAATAAATTGTATTTGCACTCCTTTTGTCCGTTATTCTTACTGAAAATGTTAGATTACACATTCACATCTGACTGAAGATTGGCACCATTTATTTATAACTTTCCAAACTCCGCGGTACAAGGCACAAGTGATGTGAAGCTCATAAAGTGAGGCAAATGCATTTGATCAGCTGACTTTTTTTTTGCCAAACTTTATAGGCCTGACAATAATCACACTGTCTCTGAGGTGCAACGTAAAACACAAAACAACACAAATGAAGTTCCTGTTAGACTACAAAACTATTCAGTGTGCAGGTCTTTGTGTTACAATACAAGTGTCTCTTAGTGAATGTCCTGTAATGCTCTTAAATCTCATCAGCTTCTCCTTTCCCTCTTGGATGTTCTTCTGGACCCTCAGAGAAAGAGAACATGGTGAAGCAGTCCTGTCTCTCAGGCGTGTCCTTTCCTAACAGAAATATCAAAAAACATATTATTGCAGAGCAAGTGTGTTATTTAAGAAAGAGGTGTGTTTGTTTGTTCATAAATATAATGATTTTTTTATTTGAATGTGTTTTTTAAATCCAACAGTGTACTACAAAGATAATCAGATTATGAATCAACCGTTCTAAATTCATCAACATTGAAATAAATGTATTATTAAAATAATATTGAACTGTTATCAAAACTTAGTGCAACTGTAGAAGCTTGCTCTGTTCGGTTGTCTCACTGAAAGACAAAGGGTCGCAGCTCTCACTATGTGATGTTGCTTGGTAAAATGTAAATGTAACCTTTTGCTAATAAAGTCCACTCAACATCACTGATGTGTAGGGGATCTAGTATTCAGCCATGTTTAATGGCATGTCTATCAGTGTATTGGAGTCATTACTTTATGCATTCTTTGTAAAGCATGAAAAAGGTGTACCTTGGAATCCGTGCTGAAGTTCTCTGCTGCTAGGAGTCCAGATCTGTCTGGATCACCTTGAGGACACTTTGAACAAACAGATGTAAAGTTACATGCATGGGTTACAGACTTCTTTACATGCAAACTACTTTTTATCTTCTTTTAAAAACAGGTCATAATCTTATTGTTATACTTAAGAAATTGCTGGATATCACAGTCCTTATACTGTATCAGTTTGATTGAGTATTATTGTGTAGGTCCTTTTTATTTTACTGTTACTTTGGATGAGTTTTTCATGAGTCAGTCAAATTAATTTGTTTTCATGCCATATTCATATGTATCACACACGTAAGGGTAACACACAAACCTATTGAACAAATGCAATGCAATGGATAAGCTTCATTTCCACTGAAGTCACAGATAACGTCATATATAATATTTAAACAAATCATTTCCTTGTCACTAAAGCATTGACTACGCTATTCATCGTCCTTAAATGCAGGAATTAAGTTACATGTTCTGTTCTACAGCCACGATGAGGCTGTTTCTCAAGTGTGATGATAATACAATTAAAAGAGGCATTGGTAATAATATTAAAAACAACAATGTTTGGGTCGTTCGTCGGATAGGCGGTTAGCTGCAATAAATAACTCCAGTTCAACAAACCATATTATAATATCTAAGGGAGCGTTATTTCTGGACCATCTTGAAATGTGACGTTCATATTTTAAAAAGGTACACATATTTCATTGTGAGGTTGATTTAATATACACTAAGCCTCTCTTCAACAATACGTTGACTATAGCTAGTCTATTTTATGCTATAGTAGAGCATAGCGAATTTAAACGAACCTTAACAATGCATACAGTAACCTAACTAGCAAACTAACTATCTAACGTACAAGGATGACCTTATTTTAGCAACCTCGCACAGAAGCCTTTTGGTATACAGTAGCATCCCACTTAATGTTTTACACTCTTGGATGCTACGCATAGCATCGTTAGCACAGATGGAGCTACGATTGCTCAAATGCTAACCCAACTCTAAACATTCATTAACGTTAGCTTAATAAAAACACCAGTAACATAACATAAAGTACGCAGGGTTGACTTACCGAAGAAACTGCATTCATGGACGGTCTGTTTCAACCGCAGATAAATCCTATATTTGCAGGACGAATAGTCCACCAGGAACCAACACAACAAACATGGCCGAGTTCAAGTAGTGTTCTCCTCATGAGCTGAGCCGCTGTAGCATCACGGAGCTAGGAGCAGCAGTCCCGTTGTCATGAAGGGGGAATCTAACTATATACAGAATATGTTTTTGTAGATCCAGGCTAGAAACATGTTCATTTTCTGATGTTAAGTTGGACATTTTAACAAAGGGTCTACGGGAATTGCTCCCATCTGCATCCATCGCCTATAGTTTGCAGCATTGGGCTTCACCGCACTGTCCCGGGGTTTGCCGCTTGGCTCTGATAGGCCAGAAGTCGGTTTGATTGCATTAGGGCTCGATTGCTTATCCTGTCTGAGTAGCCCGGATGAGGCTGCATCGCAATTTTTGACGTCGAATTTTACACACCGAATTTTTTTACATCGAATTTTAAACACCGAAATATTTGACGTCGAATTTTTTTCACTTTAATTTTTAGGATCTGAATTTGAACATTCGAATTTTTTTAACTTGAATTTTTACATTTTTATTTCACATAGATAAATTCGGAGCAAAACAAATTCAGATTCATGATTTTCAAAGTAATTATTTTCAATGCTATAAATTCGGTGTCTAATAAAATTCAAATACTTCTGTCTCTTGTTTGCTTCCATATAACGTACATTATTCAAAAGTTTACATTAACTTTGAATAATAACACGGGAGAAACGGATCCTCTCTTTTCCCCTCTCCCTCCCTCTCTCTCTGACAGCCCGTCAGTTTCTCATGCAGCTCCTGCAGCTCGCTAAACAGAGGGCGGGGCTTCAGGTGATCATGCAGAGCTGCGTGTCTCGGTCAGACTCAGCAGCTGATCTGATCTCTCTCGCGTGTCCGGTTATACTTCACTCGCGTTTATGTCCATATCGATCAGATCCAGCTCTCCTGATCGGCCTTTATAGAGAGCACCGATCAAACTATTAAGAGTGAATATCGGCCGATAATGACCGGCGGCCGATCTATCGGAGCCTCCCTAATTATTACCAGACATTTTGACCGGCAGGTTTTGAATTTACCGGTTTTTAATAAATTGTACCAGCTAAAAACCGGTAATTACCGGCTAACGGAAACCCTGGTGTGTGTGTGTGTGTGTGTGTGTGTGTGTGTGTGTGTGTGTGTGTGTGTGTGTGTGTGTGTGTGTGTGTGTGTGTGTGTGTGTGTGTGTGTGTGTCTTTAGTTTGTGTGTTTCTGTGTGTTTTTCTCTGTCTGTCTGTCCTGGTATTGTATCCGGGTCAGATTGACCCGAACCTCTTAAATGCGGATGGGCATTTTTTCATAAGTGGAAAAAAATAAAAGCAATTCCACATGTCCTTCACAATAAATAAGCACCGGCCATTGAGTTTCAGGTTGAACGAAAATATCCTTATATTTTTTTTTATTCATTGCAAATGGAAATCGGGTCAATTTGACCCGAACACCACACAAGGGTTAAAATAGAAATGGTTCCGTTTCTAATATTGTTGGTAATAGCTTGTCCATGTGTTACACCTAAACAAGAAAAACTAAAATAATGTATGGCTGGATAGAAAATATAATTGCCAACAAATAATAATAATAACATAATAATAATAATATTTTTTCATTTTCCCTTGAAAATTAGCTTCCAAACATCTGCGAAGAGCTGAGGCAGGTGCATGTCGCTTAACCTTGTGATTACCAACCAATTACCTTCAGTAATTGTGTAACTCTTCACATGGGGTTTAAACGATCATACACAAACTAATTAAGTGTAACATCAAGCAATCAAGAAACTGAAAAAAAAAAATTCTACTGATGGGTTAAGCTACACTGGCAGCAGTATAACTCCTCCTGAACAAAAATGAACAATCTAATGAATATTCAAAATAAAACTCCAGGGCTGCTTTTGCAATACCAATTAAATATTTACATTTGTACATTATGCACACACTAAGCCAGCATGTAATGCCAGATGCAAGAACTGCTGCTTCAAGCCAAGGCAACAGATGCTTAGAGCTTGCCAGCCCTACAAGATCCTATAGGGAAGAGGAAACACTCATGCCAGCGCTTGAGATGCAAAGTCGAATGAAAATGGTACTCTAGGAGTCGTTTAATCTGTGGGACAATTTATACCCATCCACTGAATTATTAATACGCCTTCAAGCGAGAACTTCCAAGTGCTGATTGACGGAAACAGCCTCCATTCTTTCAGCCTCTTGGTAGGAGTGTCAGAAGGTAGGAGTCTTGTCAGCAACTCCAGAGGATCTTATGTGGCCTTCTTCAAAGCCCTGAGAACCGACTCTATATGCATAATCTAAGGGTACTTTCACTATAGAAAACAGAATTAAACACAGTATGGTCCTGCTTGACAAGCTGTCAGTCTGTTAAAAAATGTATTTTTTCGAGTGTTGTTGAGGCAGGATAACAATCCTTAGAACTTTCCAATGAAAGACTCGCTTGTCAATGCATATGAGACATACCCCTATGGATAAACCACCATGGACACAAAGTGGACCAGAACAAAATGGCGACAATGCATTTTTGTCCTTGATCAGGTCCAAATACACTAAAGACATCATAGCAAAGCAAGACTTTCGGCTGCTTCTACTAGGATGTACTTGGGGATCTTTTGTTTGAAACACCTTCATCTTTTCAAGTAGATATACCCACTCAAAGACATCCAAGCAACCTGCAATGTTGACCCCCTTCTCCTGTGGTAATTGCATAGTGAACAGCTCTTCCTGTCAGGAGCTTGGGCCAAAACCTCAGTCCCAGTGGAGAAGAGATTTGGCAACATGCTCTGTGTCTGTAAGTCATGCCAAGCTGTTATGCAGAAGGGAGAGGGGATCGTTTTTGGCCATTGATGGTCCATCTTGTCTGTTGTTAAACAAGGGGAAGCCAGTAGAGCGAAGAACAATGGCTTATTGATTCATGTCATGGCGTACAATTCCTGATTCGAGATGCTTCCACCTTTCTGGAACAGCTGATCTCCTGCTGAGGGGACCAACCTTACTGACGTACAGCAGCAAATGGCCCCCTGTTCATAAACCAGTTTCTGATTTCCACTTTCACCAGAACTTGTTTACCTTGGAGACGAGGACGAAAGCAATACAGGATTAGATGTACCTTGCACAATAAACTGCTCCTGGATGTTGATATGTAAAAAATAGCTGGAGTCTGATTGGCTAGAAAATGTCTATTATGCTCCTGAAAAAAGTATAATAAAACCCTTTTGATGCAGGAGTTTGCGTAAGAGTTCACAGTGTACTGTAATAAACATGTATTAACAGTACCGAGGTTCAATCATAGTCTAGGTCAGGCTGAGTATGTTCTGTCTGGTTCTGGTAATCCATCAGTAGACCCAGAAAGCTCTCTGAAGATTTCATTGAGAGATGGACTTTCAATGTTTTGGGACAAAGAAACATGAGCTTGGCAGTATTTCTCTAATTTTAGACAGAGAGTCCAGTCGCCTCAGTAATACAAAGCCCTGATTGCCTTTTGTCAAGCGCGACCCCTCATTTGCATAATTGTCATTAAAACATTTCATACAGAAGATGCATTCGAGATTCAGGTCGGCTGAACATTTGTATAGTGTCAGCGATGAGCGAAGCAGGCAGGACCCAAACGCAGATTTCACAGAAAAAAAACCTTTATTCCAAGGCTAAATTAAACAAATCAGAACTCTTCCCCGTGAACAACGTCAAGACACACAAGGAACTAACAAAGACAGACAAAAAAAACAGAACTTAAATACACACAAGACTAATCAAAGAAACAAGAGACAGGTGAGGAGGGAGGAGAAAACACAGGGGCACAAGGTGAACACAATCGGATAATCAGACACAGACAGAAAGCAATTTGCAAGACCGGGGGTGAACACTTTTCAAAATAAAACAGGAAACCAAAGACAGAAAAAGACAAGACAAAACAAAACACAGACAGATCGTGATAGTATTTTTGCTCTATTCATGTAAACTACTGTCAGGTTATTTTCTGTTTGTCAAGGCAGTCATAAATGCAGTCGTGTACATATTACTGAAGTACTGTAATTAATAATTACATTACATAACAAAAAATCGGTGAGAGTATCACTTGTCCCTGTAAGCCCACACGTTGCTCTTTGATTTTTTGTGTGTCCCATTTAGAAAAAGCCTCAAGGTGTATTAAATTTTTAGGCATCAATATTAAATGACATTTCAAAAAGAGAATATAACCCTGCCTTTATCAGAACCGTTTTTCAACCGATGTCAAGAGGAGGCTTGTCTGGTCGAATGATGCACATTTATTCTTTCAGCAACAGACATTGAGCTGGTGTCACACTTTCTGTCTGCAGGGACCATAAATAATCAAAAAGAAAATGAACCGCTGCAGCAGAACTGAAGCAATTTCAGCAGCATGCATGGATCCGTTGCCATCTATGACTGAGTATATCCGGATTTAACAGCCCTATGGTACTGATTTTGTCTTTATCAGAAGTTGGCCTACTCCGCATGGATAACTGGCAAGTGGGTACCAGCACAGGCAAATCAGAAGCTATTTCTCAATGTTTTTGGAAACTTGATTTACAATTCTACATCACATTTGCACATTTACAAAATGATTCTTGTTCCAGGCTTGCCATCAGTGTTAAGTGTGGCATAGCTATGTTAAATATATATATTTGTTCCATTTGTTGTGAAGGCATCTCTCAAAAGAACACTTTTTTTTCAAGCAGCTGTTTTCATAGAAAAACCAAAGCAATTATGTTAAGTGTGACATGTTTCTACTGTAGGGATAATGAGACCAGACAATCAGAGGTGAAGTGGAGCCTCTCGTTAGATCGGGTGGGTGTTTTGAATGCTGTTCAACAACTGTTTACAGATATTACTTCCACAGTGTGATAGAGGAGAACAAATATATTTTCCAGTGATTCCTTTTGATTAAGTGAAATTACAGTATGTAGCTTTGCCCAAATACTTTTCAATTCAACCACAGTCTTACCATTTTACAATTCACAATGTTACCATAATTTCACAAACTGATTTAAAGGTCACCTTTTATGCAAAATCCACTTTTTCATGTTTTCGATACATAAATATGTGTCCCCTCTGTAAAGATATTCTGAAAGTTTCAGGAAAAAGGATCCCCTCTCTTTTTGTCCTGATCCATTTTTTAAATGAGCTGATCAGATGTCCACTTTATGATGTCATAACGATTTATTTGGCTTGTGTAACCATTAGCCAATCACCAACCAAGGTAACCCCCCCCCCCCCCCCCACACACACACACACCTTATCACCTGAATCTCCTCCTAGAGCATCATTGTGGTTTTTTTAACCAATCATCTTAGGCGTTAGGAGGGGCTCCTTATTTTCATCTAAAGTTACTGACAGAGAATCAGCACTTTTGAAACAGGGCTGAAACAGAGGGGTTTATGGGATGCTGCAATGGGTGATCTGTTTGGTATTTCGAGCAAAACACTTCGGAGACATGTTTTGTATATATCTGAGAAATATAATATATTGATGAAAAACAGTATAATAGGGGACCTTTAAACACATGTCTATGTGCTGTTGGGTTGACATTTAGAAAGTCAATTTGCCCTATACAACTGTGAATGAGATACAAGAGTATATATCTAAAGAAAACCAGATGGAAAAAAAATAATGCAGTCAGGCTTTAGATTTACAAAAGAAAAAAATGTGTGTTCCTTGGCTTTTTCATGTTTTCGATAAAACGATTAACATAGGGCTGAGGTCTATTAAAAGTAAGTAGGTGTTGTTTATTTGAAGCCCCAAATAAGCACACACACCAATCAGTTGAAAAAAGGTACAGTAACTCATACAAATCAATAGAAAAAATCATTATAGAAAAAAGAGAACAGAAATAAGCATCTTGTGATAACAGAATGACAAGAATACTTCCAACTTTGTAGACAAATTACTTTGGAACACCTACATAAGACAGCGCAGCACATCTCAGAAAAACAAATAAAAAGTGTGCCTTGTTTAGCAGAAACAAAGGCTACATTAATGTATTAAATCGATGTGTGTGGATGTGGAACCGGAAACAGACGTAGGCAAGATCCTCAGCTCGATGATTGGATGGTTTAGCCGCAATGCATGCTGGGATTTGGTGTTTATGTGATGTGAAATCTGAAAACGTTTTGAAAAATAAAATAATACTTTATTCCGAGTGTGCTTGCTTTTCTCTTTGAAAGTCATCATATAACAGCATTGCAATACACGGTTCGGCTGCATTAAATATTACATATCTGCCGTAATTCTCTATTTATAGAGCCCTGATGAGAAGACTTCTAGACAAACAGGAGAACTGCCACCAAAACTGAAAACGTGATGTGGATCATAAATATATAAGCAATTAAACAACATCTTACATTTCTTTTCACACAATACGTCTCCTTGCAGTATCAACACTAATTCGGCTGACTTTTATATTTGATCCAATTGGTAGATAGGCTGTATTTACACCATAATGGTGCAGAGCTGATAGAAAGGGACACCTGGTGGTTAAAGCACGTTATTGAATTGTATTATTTTATTATAATTAGGGCCGGGACTCGATTAACAAAATTAATCTAATTAATTAGAGGCTTTGTAATTAATTAATCGAAATTAATCGCATTTTTAATCACATATACATATTTGACCAGTGAGAAGCAATTTTTTTCACATGGATTTTAGTATACCATTAGGCGCATTCACACCGCAGTACTTTTCCCACAAAGGTTCATGAGAACTTAGTTCATGAGAACTCTTTGAACCTGGGGGTGGATTAGGCAAATGAAGCCGCTGACGTCACTTCTTCTTCTTCTGCTTTGGGTTTACTGGCAGGCCGCAAACCACTTCACGGCGTATACTGCCGCCCAAAGTCCCCGGCCGGAAGTCCCCGGAGTTGGGGACTGGCTTCAGTAGAAGCTGCTGGGAGTCCCAGCAGCTTCTACTGAAGCCTTCCGAGTAAATCGCCAGAACGCCGACACCTCCTCATCTCCACCGCTCCCATGTTTTATTTTGTGTTGCCATAAGTTAGTCTCTCTGCGTTTCTGCACTGGGCTAATGCTAATAATGCTAATGCGAGGATAATAAAATGGCGGCTTCACAAAACTTTTTTGTTTTGTTGAGTTTTACAGGGCGTGGTTTGCAATCCGCCCAGCCAATCAGAAATATAGCTATTTTCTCACAAGAGAGCCGTACAAAAGTCCCTGCTTTCGTGGGGGTAAAAAGGTTCTCATGAACTAATTTTAGTACCGGCTCTTTTTGGTGTGAACGCGATAAAAGAGGCTAACGTCCACGCTAGCTTCCACGCTAGCTGCTATATGTTTTGCATTGAGGTGATACTTGAGGCTTGATGTGCTGCGGTGGTATGCAAATTCCTTTTTGCATAATTTGCACACAACCGTGCTCTTATCGACGCTTCCATCCGTCCGTTTTTTAAAACAACATTTCCCACTGTTGTTCACTGTGGTTTGTTGTTGTCTGAAGCAGAGCCGTATAATTATATATATATATAATTATACGGCTCTGGTCTGAAGTCATGAACGTTAGTTGGTGCTCCAGTATAATCGGTACGCCTGAAACTCATCCAGTGAGAAACGTTCCGCGGTGCGGATTAAAATGCGTTAATTTTTTTAACGCGTTAATTTTTGTGTAATTAATTAATCTTAATTAACGCGTTAAAGTCCCGGCCCTAATTATAATATCTTCACGTCTCCCAGCATGGTAAATCGTCACATGTTCACGTCTTGCCGTGATACCGGGTTGGTTTATTGATAATAAACAATTAAATGAATGAAACCAGCAACAGGTCCCCCAAGGCTGGCACGGAGAGAGTGCCCAGAGGAATGAGTGCGAGAACACGAATCCGGTTGGCTCTCTTCTTGAAGGCTTCCCGACCCAGGTGCAGCTCATCAGGCAGAGTGCCACACTGTCAAATGATTACACAGTGATATCTGCATTACTCATCCACTAAAAAACATCAGTTTATCCTTGTTAATTACACAATATTGATTGGTTTAAATTGTGTGCAATGCTTTTGTGTTTTTAACCTTCGATTCGGAGAAACAAATTATTTTAGACACTACAGAGTTTCCGAATACACTACACTACCCAGAATCCCCAGCTATCGTTTGGGACCTTTTGGGACTTGGGACATTTTGGGACTTGCTTTATAAACCCCGTGATTAGTCCTCAAGCTCTGTGATTGGATGTTGGAGTGGTAGTGCGACAATGTTACGCCGAGCGTCAAACAGCTCTTTGAAATGGAATGGAACCACGGCAGACTTTCCAAAACTGGACTTGGACGGGTCATTCATTGATCCCAAGTTGGGAAATGTTTTTGTTACAGCAGCATGTACTACTTTGTTCTACTCCACTACAATTCAGAGGTTAACCTGGTATTTTTGCACTAAACTGTTTTATTGAAGAGATCACTACAGTATCTTCTTGATATTTTCTATTCTATATTTCTATCATTGACCCCTATTTTGTATGTAGGCTACTCTTAATATTTAAATGTTTTCATCAAATATAACTTATTCAACAACTAAATTCAATAACGTGCTTTAACCACTAGGTGGTGCGGGTTAAAAAACCAGTGGTATAGTTAATAAAACAATAATATCAAACATAATATTACTATTAAAGGTGGGGTAGGTAATTTTGGAGAAACCAGCTTGAGTGCGCTAGAATTTGAAAATACACAGCCGGAAGAAATCTGCTACTTCCTTACAGAGCCCCTCCAACGCACACGAACGCGCATATGACCAATGAGGGCACAAGATAAGTTTGTGCACAGATGGAAGGCTGACAGGCAGGTAGGCCATCCAGTTATTTTAGCCGGGCCGGCTAAAATGATTGGTCGTGCTTTTTACAGTACTACGGCTTCCACAGATGAAATTTTTTTATGGATTTTTTGTCAAAGCACTTAAGATATTCATTGCTATCGGGATATTAAAAGCATTCCATGGAATATAACACAAAAGCATTGTACACAATTCAAACCAATTAATGTCGTATAATTAACAAGGATAAACTGATGTTTTTTAGTGGATGAGTACTGCAGATATCACTGTTAAATCATGTGATCGTTGGTTTTATTATGAAAACGTTGAGACCGGAAATACTGTTTTCAACCTGTAACTTTACATGGAAGCTTGCCGCATATACATGTTCTCCTGACGAAACCTCAAATCATCTTCGTAATATCTATCAAACTATAGATCCTACATATCGACTGGACGTGGATTCTAAAAGTAAAATATACACTTCTCGCTAGAAATCTAATCAAAAAGCATTTCAATGGCCAAACTATCCTACAATTTAGGATTTTACAGAGAGGGTTATTTGTGAATAAACGACCCTCTGTAACGTTTGCATTCAACGGGAGCACTAGAGGCCGAAAACGTTCAAACGTGATCATAGGTCGTATTAAGCGCTTGAACAAACAACATTATTTGGTCGTAATAAGGGCTTGAACAATCGACCCATTTGGTCGTATGAGTTGGAGGACTTGTTGTTTTCAAATGTCTTGCATCGTCCGAACAGCGGTACAAAAGCATTTATGTATTGAGTGTGTTTTTGTATGAGCATGCCGACTTTGTTTGGCTCAGATTCGGAAATCCAAACCAAAATGTGAAGATGCCGGCATATTCAGATTTATTCTATCCTGAAGGCATTTTTTGTTGTGAAAGATGCATTACATATACATAACATAATCTACACACATACCAACACAAGGAGGAGAAATAATGAAAATAAGCCGTGTGGGGAATTCTAGAACGCCCACATTGTGTGAAATGTCACGTGCGTGTTTGTGCATTCATGATAACCTTTTAAAGCAATCCCAGGGGACGTATTCGTTTAAAATGAATAAGTAGTTTGGGACATGGGGCCCTGACATGAAATGAGTATCCAGTAGAAATATCCACGGGTATATCTGTGGGAGGGCAATCTGACATGAATTAAAATGTGTGAAGATATGTGTAAATCTCACCAGCAATGTACTATCATCTGAACTACAGTAAGTCAACATCTTGCCTGTAAATCAATATATCCTGCAGGTGCTTGATTTCACTTTGGTTTCAGACAATGTCTTTTAATTTAGTTTAATTTAAATTGTGAAATATCTGTATTGGTTGCAACATAAAAATACAATGTTATATCGCTTCATTTTCAACAGAAGATTGACAGTTTTCAGCTCAATGCTAGTTTGATCTTGGCATTAGATGTTTTTCTGTAGCTTTGAGTTTTGTCAATCTTTTTGTTAAGAGATAAACAAACCAAAAAAGCGGGATAATAAAATGTTCTTTTTCTTTTGAGAATATTTTCCCTCGGATAACTTAATGTTTTCAAATTATATTCAAAGTAAAGCAGCATTTTGCCACTTTTTCACTAGCCAAGGCAGTGTTGCCAGATGAATGATTATTATTGTGTTTGTAAGATCATTTTGCTTTCTTTACGGTGTATGATCAATAATGTGTAAAAGTGCCATTATGTCTAATACTTTACTATTTAATTTAAGTACTCCCGATACAATAATTTCCCACAAAATATGATAATTTTAGGCATGCCGTTATGATAGCTTCCCATTTCCCATGTTAATGCTGTACAGAGAGGAAACATAACAAATATCAGTCAAGTCCCAGTTATACTCTCTTTATCCTATTGGCTGCAAAGGTCCCCAAAAGCTTGCATGATGTCAATTTTGTCTTTGAGGACTACCCCACTGTACACTGTAAAGCTCCTTACACACCAAACTGACACCAAAGAACACGTCCCGACGGAACGTCGCCTCACGTCGCCTGCGTCTTGGCCATGTTTCACACTGGAACACACCGCAAAGACTTCAGCCGACAGCCAAGTTGCACGTACGAACTGCGCATGTGTGAGTGGCAATAACTCTCCTTACCAGCAGGCGTCGGCCAGCCCGCCTTAACCTGCCATCAGGCCCTGGGGCTGATTTTTTGTAGGCCCCCTATTTAAACAACAAATCAAAGTCATTTATAGCCTCGGCAGGCTCTGTGATCGCACTTCTCCACTCTGCTCTACGCGCGCCTGGTCCTCTCCTCCAGATGAGTGACGTATCGGGCCTCCCTCATGTATTTGTCCGGTTGCCGTTAGCTCCCCTCTACGTAGCAAGTCCTCGTCTCCATCTCCTCCAACATCCCTCCTGTCTGTTTTTCCTCTCCCGCTACTCCATCGCTATCAGAACCAGACGGCCTACTTGGCTCCGAGGCCCCGCGTCCGGCACCGGTACCGCTCGGTACAGAACTCATCTGTCCTTCCTCCTCATCCTGGCCTACAGGCTAAAAAATAACCTGTAAGCTTCGGCTTTTTTTGTAATAGCTGCTTGTCTCGAAACTACTTTTCCCTCAACAATTTCCTTTTTCCGAGCGCCACTCTCAAACTTCTTCTTCTCCGACATTTTCTCCTAAACAACCTTCATCTGTCACTCAATCAGTCGCAATTTGAATAAGTCACATGTGAAACATATTCTCATTCTGATTGGCTGTTAAGTGGTGCCCACTGACTGTTTCGGAGTCATCTCTGGAATCCATCGATCTGATTGATTAGCAGAGCAAATGATCAAAATACTACGGAGGGAAGATATTTTCGTTTGGATTACTGGTCTGGGGGAAGCTCACGAGTTTGTGTGTACGCGTGTGTGTGTTTGTGTATTTTTGCGTTTGTGTGTATTGTGTTTGTTTCCCAGGGAAAACACTCACGAGAAACACCGGCTGTTGTGCCTGCTGTGACGTCAAGTTACTCCGTTCTCCGCTTGTAATTATGCTGAAGCTTCAAAGCTGTATTTATCATCTGAATTTGCCGAAACAAGTTTAATATTCTGAAAGCCAAGACTTTGTTTATTTGAAACCAGATGAAAACAAACTGTAACGGACCCTGCCGTGTTATCTATGATTACTATACGCCTTACATTCATAATTTCAGCGGAGGGAGGGGAACAGCAGAACAGCAGAGTGCGAGGGAGAGCTGTCTTCTTCCCTTTACAAGCTTCAAAAATGTATTTATCGTGTGATTTTGGAAATAAAAGTTTCATATTCTGAAAGCCAAGACTTTGTTTATTTAAAAAAAAATGTAAAACATCCGAAATAAAAAAATTATTTTTTTATTGGCTCATGATAGGCCCCTGATCTCTGTAGGCCCCTGGGCTTCAGCCCAGGTCAGCCCGTGCATTAAGGCGGCCCTGGGCGTCGGTAGTGTATATTCGTCATTCAAAAGAGGCAACAACCGGAAGACCGACTGCGTGATAACCGAGAGAAGAAGAACAGACTGCGTGATATAAACAAACAACAAATAGCATGTGCGTTCCATTTTCACTCTACAACGAGAAGCTCATGGGGCTTTCCCGAACCTGTGTCGAGAGCTGGAGTTAAATGAAATCTCAGATTTGCCTTCTTAATAGTTTGTTTGGGTCCCTCACTTCCGTTTCACTTCTCATGCACTGATTCACTAAGCTGAACAGCCAATCAGAGTGATTTCTTTGGCCTTTGGCCGACAGCCTACCGATTCAACATGTCGAATCGGCGGCAGAAGGTGTCGGCACGGCTGAAAAGACACGACGGTGCAGTACACACCAATCTGAGTAGGGCGACACGACGCTCATCAACGGCCCGACATCTATCGACGCCGAAAATCGGCTTGGTGTGTAACGGCCTTTATAGGAATGCTCCACTCATTAGATAATTAATCAAAACTTCAGTATTTAGTGAAACATTATGTTTAAACCATACCCTGAAGAACTCAGCGATATTCCCCGGTAAATAATGATTTTATAGCTCTTTTTTATCAAAACCTGTTTATTCCGTCAGGCCGCTGCCATTTTGCCCATTTTCAGTAGTCACGTGATGGTCGTGACGTCATCCATGCGTTCACTTTGTAAACACACGAAAACATGGTGAAGTTTTGAGCAATATGAAGAGATTGGAAGGGGGAATTCAGCCATACAGGTTCGAGTCTACTTAGTAGATACAATGATTTTGATTACTAGATATGTATGCATGTAGTACCACCCTTGCTAGCGATTCCCTCTCTAGTTTAGCATACTCAGCCTCGTTGTCCCTGGCCCTAGAACCACGATTTTATGGGGCCGGAAAAACTGGGGGGAAATACCCACTAGCCGGTACTACGCTATATGGAAAGGCCAACAAAAACTGGCCTGGCCTGGACGATAAAGGACGTTTAAACGGGGCTACCCGCTGCAATGGAAATGCGCTATAACATACCTTATTCTTACTCCGAGCACTACTTCTGGTCCTCCGTCGCTTCACACTTGCAGAGGGCGATTTCTCAACTGGCCGAACTGGTGTCCTGGTCGGTGATGACACCAGAAAGACCGATGGTACTGCATCTCCATTAAGTAATGGTTGTTCAATAAATCCCATGTTATGTTTTATAATACTCATAGTAGTCGTCCGGAAACTTGAAATGTTCGCTGCATACATGCGCCTGTGGATCTTTCTGTTCGGGCCGGCCACATTTCGCTAGCCACTGCCTCCGAACGTACTTCCTACGCTTACCTTTTGGCAACAGATAGAACCGAGCATTCCGTGGATTGTTCCTATCAGAATTGTGGCAATGTTTCGAGATACAATGAGGCATATTTGAAGAGAGTAACTACAGTAAATAACATGAACATCAACGTGTCCTCGAAACCAAACGCATGGTTTACGTCACGTCCAGTAAAATGGCGCCGCCCACAGTGTTGATGTTATTTCGGTAATTAATCAGTTTAAAGTCACTGATAATGTCATCGGATTAAAAAAAAAAAAAGAGAGACTGGCAGAGACTGGTCTGTTTTATCGGATGATAATTATTTAAAAATGAGTGTCATGAGCATACCATTCTTTTAAAGGCCCTGACACACCAGGCCGATTTCGGCTATTTTCGTAAGTCGGGAGACGAAGCGTGTCCTGTCGCCCAAACTAAATTTGGTGTGTCCCGCACCGTAGACCGTGACACGCCTTATTTGGACTGCCTGTCCCGATGCATGGCCGATCCAACATGTTGAATCGGCCATGCATCGGGTCTGGCAGTCGGACCAAACAATCACTCTGATTGGCTGTTCAGCTAGCGAATCAGTGCATGAGAAGCGAAACGGAAGTGAGGGACGTAAACAAACGATTTAAGAAGGCACACACAGACTGATATTCATTTTCATCTCATCATGGCGATCTGGAATGACGCAAACGAAGACCTGCTCATCACATTGATCCAGGAGAGGCCAGCTCTGTACAACATCAGAGAGAAAAGGTACTCGAATCGAGTAGTGAAAACCGGACTCTGGCGAGAGATTGAAACGCAACTTGGTTTCTCGGGTAAGATTATATTTTTCATCAATTGAGCTCTTTAGCAGATATTGTTGGCTTTTTATTGTTTGCCAGCGTACAGTGACGTTAACGTGAAATGTAATTTGTTATTTCAACCTTGTGTTTTGTTGTTATCTTGTTGCTAGCTGTTGCTAGCTGTTGCTAGCTGTGCAGTTTGGCACTGCATATAGATATGAATTGGACATGCTAACTAGCCACAATGCTTACATCGTTTATTTGTGTGCTTCAGAGAAAGAGCTGAGGAAGAAGTGGGATTCTCTGCGAACCCAGTGCACCCGGTACAGGAGACTTGCCCCTTCGGGTAGTTGTGGAGCACCAAAGACGGGCAGACAGCAGTGGATCATAACCAGGCTGCAGTTTGCACACGCTATTTGTTGTTGTTTATATCACGCAGTCTGTTCTTCTTCTCTGTCTTCCGGTTGTTGCCTATTTTTAATGACGAATACACACTACCGCCGCCTGCTGGTAAGGAGAGTTATTGCCACTCACGCACTGAAGTCTTTGCGGTGTGTTCCAGAGTCCTGCACGGGTCTGATTTTCAAGACCCGCTCCCGCCCCGCACCCGCGACGTGCAATACCGAACCCGCCACGCTACCCGCACATATTGCCAATTAGTTCCGCAACCCGACCCGACCCGTCGGCACAAGATCCGCAACCCGACCCGAACCCGCATAGCCTATGAGCAGTGAAAACGTGCAATTATTAACACACGCAGTTTCATATTTGTCTCAGAAAGCGTGGGATGTTGGTTATTTCCTCCATCTAGGATGACACAAAAAGCCTCCCAGACGTTGGATTTCGCTCTTGAGGAAGTGTTATTGAAAATGCTGTATTCTCCGCTAGAGAGCTTCACCTCAGCCATTTCGAATGTGGCGCGCACAGCAGCAGATTGATGCGCTGCAGAGGTTATGATTATGCGCGGTCCCGCGGGGGAGAGGTCTGAGGATTTTAAACATTAAACTAATTTATTATTATTTTAATATATTTATTATGCAATACCCGCGACCCGACCCGCATCATCTTTGTTTTACCCAGAACCGAACCCGGAAAAAAGCGTTTGAAAAAATACCACCCGCGAATCACCTTTTTTGCGGGTCACCCGTCGGGTACCCGCGGGTACACACCAGAGTCCTGCATCGGGTCGGGTACCCGCGGGTACCCGACCCGATGCAGGACTCTGGTGTGTTCCCGTGCGACACATGGCCAAGACGCAGGAGAACACCGCGACGCAACAGCCGACGTCGGCGTCGGCGAGTCCTCTGGTGACTGCTTGGTGTGTCAGGGCCTTAAACATGATTGAATTTGACCGTCTAACGAAACCCAATATAGGGTTGAAAAAGCAACATGCTCTATCATCAGTTTTTGGACTTCCAAGCCGTGATTCAATTTCAAAGAGGTAGCTCTTATACAAACAATACAGTGTATGGACTGAACTTATACATCACTTTTCAACCTGAGCACTTTAATTAACGGGCACACACACAAACACACACACACACGTACAAATCCAATCATAGGTTTAATGCACCTCACTCTACTTTGAATGTCCACTTATGATAGTTGAGGTGTTTATTTACAAATCATTAACACAACAATACATCAAAGCTCACAATTTCAAAAAGGATGCACAGCAATGTATTGAGAAAAGATGAAAAATATAGAGGAATTGATTTCTGTCTTTGTTAGCTTCTTACTGATTGGATGTCACATGCTGCACCACATATACATTATGAACACAAATAAGCACCCAAGGTCAATATTATGATGGACTGCAGATGGAAACAGGTAATCATCTACATAATCAACCAAGTCTTTGTACAAAACAAATTGATATACGAACTTTAATTGCCCTTCATAACGCTGAGAGATGAGCTGGAGGCTAGATTGAATTCCAATCTGCATCACGGCACTGTCACAGGACACAAATAGCCTACTTTGTTTTGTAAGGGCTGCAGATGCTGGAGATGAGGCTCAGCCACCAGATTGAACACAAAGTTGCATGAATAGACCCCGCGCTTTTACACAAGTCACTTGTTGTGGGTAAGAGAAAGATTATTACTAGGCTGAAAGCAGAACATTACTTCTTTGTGAGTTAACATAATGGATGGTGAAATGATGATTTTGTGATATTAGTTTGTGGTTTATTTGTATTCTTCTTTAGTTCAAAGCACATGTTTAGTTATCAATCCATTTTGGCTTACATAAGTTGAATGGGCCATTTCCGGTATACATTTTAATATTTCGTAGCTTTAACCCTTAGAGGAACTTAAGGATATTTAAAACACAATAACTCTTGTTTTAAGCAATGACATGTTCATTATGAAGTGTGTATTTAAGTTGTATACGATTACGACCCAACTACTATTAAGTGTCTTGCTCTAAAGTACATTCAGTTGTTCCTTTTTGATTTAATGGCTGTAAAGGATTTTAAAAAAGAACACTTCATTCTAAAATTGCCCTGATTACATCAAAAACCATATTGAAGAAGAGTTGATGACTACTTTCATCAGCTCACTGTTTCGTGACGAAAATACTTTCTGTGAGGCTGATAATTGCAACTTTAACTCCATTAAGCCCCTGCGATGTTTGGCCTATCCACTTAACTCAACTAATGGGAGGCTTTTAATCTTCACAGGGTGACGTGTGCTGATAGATGCAACTAAAACCTTTTAGATACCATAATGAGGAGGAATTAAATATATTGCAGCAGATAAAAGAGTGTTTCTATCCAAATCCGTCCTGACTGGGAAAGAACAGAGACAGTCGGTTCACTCAAATTGAATTGCCAGTCAGTTCATTGTAGAGCACTAATTCTTCTTTAAAGAAAAGAGACAGCATGACTTCGGCTCATCAAGTCCGTCTAAAAACCAATCAGGACAGACGAGGTGCTTCACGCTCTCATTGCAGCCGTCAATGCAGCACCGGAAGGAGGACAGACTATAGATTGTGCCAAGTCAATTTCTCGTCTCGCCTAATTAAGGTTTTGTCCTTTGATGCTCTCTCAATGAAAACAAATCCAAAATGTTCTTAAAATGTATCTCAGTCATATCTCTACCAGCAGCATTAACTGTGAACGAGGCTTACTTTATGAGCTGACATGATTCATTTCATATTCTGTTCTTGTACATATCCCATATTCTATTGACATGTATGTAGACTTTTTGCTCTACTTTTTATTTTGTATTTTATTATATATGTTGCATTGTTGGAGGAGCTCAGGTCAGAATAATTTCATTGCCATTTCTACACTGTAGCTTTGTGCATATAACAATAACACCTTTGATTCTTGATGTTAGGTGAGTTAAGTAGACCTAAAAGGGCAGGTGACAAGCAGATGAGGGTCTAAAATACACAGGTTTAGGTTACTATGATAAAATACAGGGCTACACAGAGAGGAATTACATTTCATGCACATAGTGGATTGACATAAATGTAAAAGATTATACCTGTTCATGATGAATAAAATAACGATGCATAACAACATTAGTCTGCCCAGACCAGACGGATCGATTCCATTAGGTTCTGTCTGCCTGCTGTGCCAAAACACCCAGCGTCAGGCATATGATTTATCGAGGAACGAAACCGAGCCGAGGCCATGATTACATTATTAAATAGTTGGATAATATTTATAAATTATACAGAGTAGATTTTTTCATTTAAGTATTGGTGCTGATTTGGTGGTTGATTATACTTTCAAATTATTGGATCAGGTTTATAGATTTAACACAGTGTGATATTTGTTTCAAACACTTTCCAAACGAAAAGGCACATCACAACCACTGTCCTTACTTTTAAAGGGTGATAATCTAAGACTGCACTTAGCAATGAATTTAAGCAATTTAAGCAAAGTCTTCACAATTCATGATGCAGGTACAATAATAGAGGAAACAAGGTCAATCTCCATGACACTTTAACCTACAAAGGATAGTTATATTAATGTTATCTTTGAAAAAATTATACTTTCATATTGGCTTGTAGGCAAAGCAAGGTAAGTTTATTTATATAGCACATTTCAACACAAGGCAATTCAAAGTGCTTTACAAAAATGAAGACATTAAGAAAATGGCATTTAAAAATAGTTATTAAAAAGCAAAGATAATACAATTTAAATTAAAAGAATAAAAAATACATGGATAAAAGTTACAGTGCAGTTTAAGATATGAATATATCAATTAAAAGCAGCGGCAAAAAGAAAAGTCTTCAGCCTGGATTTAAAAGTAAGAGTTGCAGCGGACTTGCAGGTTTCTGGGAGTTTGTTCCAGATATTTGGAGCATAGTAACTATGGTAGAATCCACACACACAATTATAGTCTCAATGATGTCAATGAATGATGATCACATCAACAGAAATAAGCCTTGAGAGAATGGATGTGCATGTAACAGTTTGTGTGAAAGCTTACATCTTAATTAGAGCCTAATTTTATGACGAGGCGTTTCGCACCTAAGATCCCGACCAAAAACATCTCAAGAGAAAGCTACAGTGTACCTAAGAGCTCAAAGCACTGCAAATTAAGAAAACAGATGCAAATGGACACGACACAAGAAAAGTAAGAAACATCTACCCTAATTTGATGACACATGTGCAGCATTTAGAAAACATCTTCTCCAACTTGACAACACTTGAAGCATTCAGAACTAGCGTTGCTGAAACTGTTTCCAGGTACATTTCTTAAACAATAACAGTGATGGTGTGCACATAAACACACTCATGCTGCGTTAATGTCGGAGCTGATTTTGAAAGAAACACCATGCTTTCTGCCCCGTCTGTTTTATAAACCCTTCGTATTTTCCAGCATCTTCAGATGGGACATTTGTATTTAACAACAATCACATGTGAGAACACAACATGCTCTCTCGTTATGGTAATGCGTCACTCAGTAATCTGTGAACGTAGCATTATGTAAATTAACTTTGTTCACTGTGACCAATTTGTGGTTGTTTTTTCATTTGTTTCCGAAACCAATTTCTTATAGATGAAATAATAAGAAAAAAGAGGACTCAATATGCTAAACAATATCCTAATCAGGCACTACTCACAATCTCCAATGTATCCCAACTGATTTATTATGCATATTAAACTATACCATATTGATACAATAGTATATTGAATTTCGTATTCAGCTATATATTGCTTTAATATATTATGTTTGAATGGTCTCATACTTTTCACCTTAAATTATATTACTATATTATTCTATATTTGGATGATATGTTGAATTTCTGCATTATTGCATATACTTATCATTACTTAATCACATTACATATGACTCTGGTTTCTGATGTTGGCAGACTTGTGTTTAGTTGCTGCTATCACACCATGTTGTCCCCCTTGCCTTGTGATTTTATCTTCTTACTATTAGAGGTGATAGTCATATAACCTGGGGCGCTGATACATGTGGGCACCTCATCCCATACGTTACTGTTTTAACTATGTTTTGTTGCCATGGCAATATTTAAGATTATTCTATTTATACATATGATAGAGCTGGGAGGATACACAGAACCAGCACAAACATATAAGACATATAAGCGATTTAACAGAGTGCGGTGTGCATGTAAACACATTCATTGACACTCAGGCCTTGGAACCACTGATACAAAGAAATGTGTCTTGAATCTGTACCTGTCCATTAGGACAATAGAAAGTGTTTCACGCTGCATGCATTCATATGAATTATGAAAGGGTTGGTTATGAAATAAAACCAATGTTCCGTTTTTAATGTTATGTTCAGTGAGGCATGTACATTCATGGTTAGTTGTTTTTGTTGGTTGGGTAATTCAATAGGTTTATACGGTGGCCGGCAGGTGCAAACGCGGAACAACTGCCCAAAACGCATACATAAGCAGGAAACACCTGCAAATAAATCTCAGCTAAATCTCAGCTAATGGAGAAAATGCTAAATCTGCTAGGGGGGGAAGATCCCCGGATTTTATTCATGAAGATTTTCCTGCGTCACTTGCCTCCCCGGGTCCAGACGGCGCTGGCCAACACGCCTGTCACGGAGCCCCGTGCCTTGGCTGAGGAAGCGGATCGTTTTTTCCTGGCTACACAACAGCCCGGTGCAGAGACGTTAGGCGCGACGCTCAGCGGCCCATCTGTAGTCAAGAAAGCGTGGCGGAGGCAGGACACGGCTGTATTGAGCCGGCGTGGAGGCACCGGAGTGTGCTTTTACCACGCACGTTTCGGGACAATGGCGAAGAAATGCATCGCTCCGTGCAGCTACAAACCCCCGGGAAACGGAGGGGCCGGCGCTCAGTAGTGGCCCTGAGCGTCGGCGGCACGTGCAGGCTCCTCTTCGTCAGCGACAGCGTTTCGGGGAGCCTGTTTCTGTGTGACACGGGCGCTCAACGGGAACGTAGTTCCCACGTCGAGTGAAGACGTCACCCGGGGTGGGCACGGACCGCGATTGACAACGGCTAACGGCGGTCCCATTCGCACGTACGGCGTGAGGCCTATGTGTTTGTGCATCGGAGGACAGCGTTTCAGCTGGGATTTTGTGACAGCGGATATTTCTTTTCCCCTCCTCGGAGCGGATTTTTTGTGTGCTCATGGACTCTTATGGCGCGTTTCCACTGCAGCGGGTAGCCCCGTTTAAGCGTCCTTAACCGTCCTCAAGCGGCCAGGCCGGTTTTTGGTGGCGTTTCCATATAGCCTAGTACCGGCCAGCGGGTACTTTTTCCCTCCTCATAAAATCGTGGTTCCCTCAGACCAGGGCCAGGGCTGAACTAGTGACGTCAATCAATCAGCAGTCAACTAGTGACTGCTGATTGGTCAGAGAGAATCGTCACAAGATTGCGCGCGAGTTCATCCCTAGCGTCGCATATATATCTAGAAGCAAGCTTGCAGCATTTTTATAAACATCATTTTGTAAACGGATGATCTACAAAAATGGCTACGTCTAATAAGAAAAGCACACCGTGGTCGACCGAGGAGGTGACGACGTTCCTACATCTCATTGGGGATGATCAAATCCAGCGGGAGCTCGACGGAACAACTCGAAATGTGAACAAAAACAAAGCCGATCGCCCCGGCTACACTGCGTTGCTACCCCAGGTCCTAAACTGTAATGGAAATGCGCCACGGCCTGGGCCGGCCAGCGAGGCAGCCCGAGGCCAGAGCGAGGACGCTTAGGGACGCTTAAACGGGGCTACCCCGCTGCAGTGGAAACGCGCCATTAGTGGACGTTAAGAATAGGCGTTTGGTTGATGCCTTGACGTTTTCTTCCCTCGTGTGCACACTTGGCAGCGCAGCGTACCGTCAGACTGTTGGCCGAGTTTCCAGACCTGTCGCTGCCCACTTTCTCTGCGCTTACCACTAAGCATGGCGTGGAGCACCACGTCACTACCTCCTGTCTACGCCAGGGCCCGGCGGTTGAACCCTTCTAAGCTGGCTGTAGCGAGGGCGGAGTTCGCAACCGCTCCGACAGTCCTTGGGCTTCCCCCCTGCACGTCGTCCCCAAACCGAACGACGGGTTCCGCCCGTGCGGGGATTACCGCCGACTCAACGACGCCACTACGCCTGACCGCTATCCGCGGTGGCCGGTACGGGGGGTTTTCCAAGGTGGACCTGGTGCGTGGATACCACCAGGTGCCCATGCACCCCCTGGACATTTCCAAGACAGCAGTGATAACGCCTTTTGTACTTTGAGTTCCTGCGGATGCCTTTTGGACTCAAGAATGCCGCTCAGACGTTCCAGCGCCTGATGGATTCGGTGCTGCGGACCTGCCGTTTGTGTTTGTCTACCTCGACGACATACTCGTCGCCAGCGCTTCAGTGCAGGAGCACCTGTCCCACCTCCGAGCCCTTTTTACGCGGCTCAATGAACACGGATTAATCATCAATCCTGCAAAGTGCCAGTTCGGGGTGTCTGACATTGATTTCCTGGGGCACCGCGTCACCAAGGGCGGTGCGGCACCTCTGCCAGCGAAGGTGGAGGCTGTTGCAGCTTTTCCTCGACCGCTCACAGCCCGGTCGCTCCGTGAGTTTCTGGGGATGGTGACCTTCTACCACCGTTTCATCGCCCGGGCCGCACACATCGTGTGGCCGCTGTATGAAGCGTTGAAAGGCAAGCCCCCGTCCAGGCGATAGACTGGACAGCTGAGGCAGACGTCGCTTTTGCTGAGGTGCTGGCACACCCATCATCTGCGGCTCCCATCTCCATAACAACGGACGCGTCGGAGTACGCGGTCGGTGCACGAGCAGTGGGTGAAGGGCGCTTGGCAGCCGCTCGCTTTTTTCAGCCGCCAGCTGACGCCCAGAGAACGCCGGTACAGCGCCTTTGACCGAGAGCTCCTTGGACTTTATTTGGCCGTGCGGCACTTCCGTTTCATGCTGGAAGGCCGTGAATTTACGGCGTTTGTCGACCACAAGCCGCTCACCTTCGCCATGTCAAAAGTGGCGGAGCCTTGGTCGGCACGTCAGCAGCGGCAGCTGTCCTACATATCAGAGTTCACTATGGACATTAAGCACGTGGCTGGCCAGTCGAACCTGGTTGCTGATTGCCTCTCCAGAGTCGTCATCGGTGCCGTCCAGTTGGGCCTGGACTATACTCGCCATGGCGGCGGACCAGGTCACAGATCCCAGCATCCAGGCTCTGAAGGTGGAGGGCGCGGGGCTGCGCTTGGAGGACGTGGTGTTCGGCGACGCCGGCATTACCCTCCTGTGTGACGTCTCCACGGGCCTGTCGCGGCCAGTCGTTCCCGCCAGCTGGAGGCGCTCTGTGTTCGAGGCAGTGCACGGCCTGTCACACCCCGGCGTTAAGCCTTCGGTGCGCTTGGTGGCCGCGAAGTTCGTCTGGCATGGGCTGAAAAAGGACGTGAGGACTTGGGCCGGTGAGTGCGTGGCTGGTGAGTGCGTGGCTTGTCAGTGCGCTAAGGTGCACCGCCACACGAAGGCCCCTTTGGAGCGTTTCCTGGTGCCTGAGAGGAGGTTTGACCATGTCAACATCAACCTGGTTGGTCCATTGCCCTCCTCTCAAGGTTTTTCCTACCTCCTCACCATGGTGGACAGGACGACCCGTTGGCCGGAGGCGGTTCCTCTCGTGTCAACGTCAGCCGCAGACATTGCCCGAGCTTTCATTGCGACGTGGGTGTGTCGTTTTGGCACCCCGTCAGACATTTCCTCGGACAGAGGCTCACAGTTCACGTCCGAGCTCTGGAACGCCGTGGCGAGTGGTCTGGGGGTTAAGCTGCACAGGACTACCGCTTATCACCCTCAGACTAACGGCCTCTTTGAGCGGTTCCATCGCTCCATGAAGGCGGCCCTCAAGGCCGGCCTTACGGACGGGAATTGGGTCGACAAGCTGCCCTGGGTGATGCTGGGCCTGAGGACTGCGCCTAATGAAGACCTGCAGTGCTCTACGGCTGAGATGGTATACGGTCAGCCGCTGAGGGTTCCTGGGGATTTCCTCCCTAACACATCGGCTCCCTGGTCGGCGTCGGCCCAGCGGGCTTTCCTGCAGGACACCGCTGAGGCCTTTGCTCCGATCCCTACTACTCAGGACGGTACTTAGGTGTCCCGGGTTCCCGCAGAGCTCCGCTCCGAGCACGTCTCGGTGGACCGGGTGAAGGCTGCTCACCTGGACTTAGACCAGCCGGTGGTGCTGGCTCGACCTCCGCGACGGGGCCGCCCCCCGGCCTCGACCCCTGTCACGGATTTAAGACCTGTTGTTCCGGTCCCTCCCCTTCCGGGGGCCGCACAGGCGGAAGTCACTTTTCCGACTCCCGTGCTCAGGAGTCGTGGGGGTCGGTGTGTCGTTCCTCCCCGCCATGCTGATTTTGTTTGTGTGAATTCTGGGAGTACTTGTGTGGTGACACCATGTGGGACCATAATTCACCTTGCTTATTGTGTTGCCACACGGACCCTTTAGTGGAAACACCTGTAGCTTTAGCTGCCATTCCTGCTAGCTCGTCAGGCAGAGCAGTTCATGTGTTAACCTCAAGCCCCCAGGAAGTGCGCCGGAGTCTGATGAGAATATTCGTTGTGGCCAAACGGTGGTACTACACTTCCTTTAGGTTGCTGGGCCCGGAAACACTTTTTCCCATTGACTTACATTGGGAAAGAGTGGTCTGTAACTCGTTGGATAATTTTTAAACTAAATAAACAACCCAGTATGAACACTTGTATAGCCCTTATTAAAAACATTCGTTCCTCAAGTTGTAAAAATGTGCTAATAACGTTATTCTGAGAGTTATTTCCCTTTGCATTATGAATGCGCATCTAACCCACGGGACCGCGCCGCCCGGCACGTTCATGTTACGTGTTCAGCACTACATGCGTTTGTCTTTAGCCATGGATGCACAATAAGAACGGACCCATATCGCCTTACCCCTAGTTTCCATTGGGTCCGTCTGCGGTGCGTTACGGGCGCGTTGCGGCTGCGCCGCGGCGTCCGCAAGGATTGCGGCCACTATAGTCAATGGGTGCTATTCCACCAGACGCGCCGCGTTACGGCTCAGAAGCGTCTCGCCGCTGGGCTCCGCTCTAAATAGGATTGAAGTCTATTTTTCTACGTGACGCAGCCGTAAGGTAATGTCGGGCAGGAAGTGGAACGGTGACAACATCCGGCCCATCCCCCAAAACCGGTTCCTTCTCCTCCCCCCATCCCTCCTCTGTAGTCTTTCCAGTAGGAGAATAAAGGCCAGCGTTCTCCTTCGGTTTACCGGCACTGTGTGTAAATTATATAGAATAATTATGATGATGAATGCATTTTTTTTTTACCACTAAAATACAGCAACCCATCTTTGATTCATGTTGTTTATAACTGGGATATTACAATTATTATTAATTGTGTCTGTAGTCTACAACACAACAAAATAGGAAATAACAACAATAAACACGATTTAAACAGACACAAAAATAAACCATTTAACTACGTAGCCTACTTACTTTCTTGTAGAAGTACAAATGTCCAGGAAATATGCTCAAATCAATAAGAACCGCGAGCCGGCATGCACGACGCTCCGCTTCCGTAATGCTTCTGAAACGCTCGTGAAACGCGCCCGGTAGGGTATGACGCCGGAGGAGGCCGGACCAAAACCGCGGCGCGGCCGTAACGCGCCGCAGACGGACCCAGTGGAAACTAGGGGTAACTGCCATCCCACGGAGCTGTAATAATGGATATATTGCACATGTTTTCTGTAATTCATCATTTGTAAAATATTATACTATATGGGCTGTATGATTAAATCTTGTACCGTAAATGTTGTATTAAATAAAGTTAATATTACCGACGTTAAATTAACGTCCCTGTAGCTTATTATTGCACTAAGAAGCTTATTGCACTGTGTATATACATATATATATATATATATATATATATATATATGTATATACACAGTGCAATAATTATTTCATGCTAAATGAAGCTCTGTTGGATATCACTAGATCCTGTTACAGCGTAATATAAGTACATAACGATTGATGTTAACATTAGCATAATTACTAGCTAGCCGCTAGCTGCTAACTGCCGCCTCGTTAATATCAAATCCATCATAATAACAACCCATTACCATGCTGTCATGAACGCACGGTGCTGTTACGTGTACGCAAATGTACGTGCTTGATGTGAACGAGCATTTTGGTTAAAGTTGCGCATGCGCAATGAGCGCATATACGGCTACTTCTCAGGCATGCGGGGTAATCTGCGACATTTCACTCTTTCAAAAGTTGGGCCATTTTATCATCATGCGCTAATGAGCAACTCTCATAGGAATGAATGAGGCCCCACCTCCCACGCTGTATCCAGTTCTTATTATACATCCATGGTTAACCTCTCTGATATTAATGGATAATAAAGATTGGAACTCCATTCTTAATACACCGCCTCCGACTCCCTTTTCACGGCACTACAATGGTTATATTTCTTGAGTTTTGAATGCAAATGTTAGCAACTAACTACCCACAGCAGCAACACATTCCTTCACATTTTAATTTCACATTAAAGTATTTCGTGAGGCCTTCTAAAATGTTTTAATATAACTAGGGTTTTAGTTGAAGAGTTTGTAAATTAACATGAACCCAAGCTGTTGCCTGGCAACGCAATCGCACGACGTCACGTCCACAACCACACACATGGATTAACAGCGATTTATTTAATACTTTAATGTAGCCTTTGTTTCTCCTAAAAGAGGTGTCGAACAGCTGGGGCAACAAGAAAATCGGCGAAATCGAGTGTGACTATTAAAAAATAAATAATTATTATATTAATATTGACAATAACAAACGACCGTCGGGGTATCATTTGCTTGGCATTTCTGGGTATTTATTTACTGGTTGGGCCATGTTAACTGTTACGTTCCCTCTTTGCTAGGGGTAAGAAAGGGAAACGACACAACCAGTTTGTAATTGGTATTGGTTACCGGTGGGTTTATTTATGACGGCAACTGAACAAAACAATGATAAACACACGAACAGCCTGGACCAACAACGGACCAAACTGTTACGGGTTAACAACACAGGACTCCAAAAGAGAGTTGCACAGTAGGCTACAAAAGAAAGAACGTACCTCACTTCTAAAGTGGAACAAAACACTAAACAAAAGGAGACTGTGTGGAAACACAGCTGTTGCTGATCAACCGGTGCTAATCACCGGGGTCTAAGCAATATACACAAATGCTGAGCTACAGGCGCTAAGCTAACCTGGGTCTAAGCTGTTTCACAATGTCACTAATCTAAATGCGGGTCTACAGGAGCTAAGCAACCTGGATCTACGCAACACACACAAACCCTACTCTAAACACAGAATACCACGACACACTGCTAACCAGGGAGATCGCACAGAACCCTACAAAATATACTGCTAAGCAGTCTAACGAGGCACAGAAAATACACTGCTACGCAGTCTAACAGAATCACAGGAGGAAGGCTTTGTCACAAGTAGAGGGTTGAGGCATCTGTCACAAAATATAGGGCCTCCAGACGGATGTTCGTGCCCAGCCTTTATCCTCCTCCCCCGGATGACGTGGCAGCAGCGGGCAGGGCTTGAGTGACGTCTGTCCAATCCCCGCGAATGTTGCGAGGTCGGGACGGCCACTGACAGCATCGGAAGGCACAGCTCATTTGCATACACACAACGTTAAAGGCACAAGGTAGCAGCGGCTGTAACATTAACAATACCGTGTCACGTTTGAAGGGACGAAATAGTGACATCTTCACGTCTCCCAGCATGGTAAATCGTCACATGTTCACG
Source organism: Gymnodraco acuticeps (assembly GCF_902827175.1). Classification (NCBI taxonomy): domain Eukaryota; kingdom Metazoa; phylum Chordata; class Actinopteri; order Perciformes; family Bathydraconidae; genus Gymnodraco; species Gymnodraco acuticeps. The sequence continues at coordinate 295,885 of NW_022990908.1, forward strand.
TCTTGCCGTGATACCGGGCGCGTTGCCTAAATTAGATAGCTAGCTAGCTACGACTGATCAAATCTAAAGAGACATTTGCAGTTTCAAACTGGCCATATTTTAAATGTGTCTCGTTTTATAAAAATGTGTCTGTGCAACTCTTTAAATGTTTCATGAAAAAGGGTAAAATGATCAATACTGTTGCCTTTACTGTATAGGCTAGCCGCTAGTGCTACTTCTACTCATGTGCAGAAGCTACTTCTTACTCCACTGCAATTATTGTATAACTTTAGTGACTAGTTTATTTTACGATTCAGATTATGAATCAACAATACATTAAGATATATTAGTTTTTAAAGGACTTTTATTATTAAGACTTTATTGTTCCCTTGCTGAAATTCATATCTTGTAAAGCCCAACATTTAAGAGCTGCAAGATTAAGTTGTACCTGTTAATGTATCAATAAATATAATTAAATTCTAAAGAGTAAAAGTCAGCCATTTAGCATAGAGAGCTCTTTTGGTCCTTTTTTTTTGCTTTGTATAATTTATTGCATGTTCTGAGTATTTTTACCACCACTGACTGTGTTTGTATTGTTTCTGTGTTCGGTTTGGATCCTGCATTCCAACAAATACATCGGATTAAATATTTAGTTTCTACATTGATTTGCGCTTTTGAAATTGATTCATATAGCGAGAAACATTTGCTCTGTTGATATTTGATTAAGTAATTATATAACTATAAGCAAGTCTGAAAGAACTATTGATACAGAAATAAAAAAAAGAGCCTACCCAAAGCTGACCAATGAGTTTAGAAAGAATGAATGACCATTTTGGAAAGACAAGCATGCCACACATTTGCCTATGGTAAGGTTGAGAAAAACATTAGATCAAATCAAAGGCATTCTTTACCGATGTGTTAGCTGGGTCTGTGTGTTCTTACATTATGGGTGCATACATGTATGATTCAAGCTTTTTTAAATTCACAGCAATGTAGAAGTTGTTTGTGATCATTTATTTATAGCAAACTAATCAAAGTGCGCTTTTCAGGCAGTGAGCAGTCTCAACACACCAGCATGGAGGAACATGACATGAGTAGAGACTAAGATATTTATTAGGTATTTTACAAAGTGTGGAAGAAAATAAAGTCCGGCCTATTTGAAACGATTTGTTTTTCTATACCATCCAGGATGCCTGAAGTTCACAATGCTGACTGACAGGATAAGAGCGGGGAGGAGTGTATGGGTGAGAGGAAAACAGCCACAGGTCAAATGGAAATAACCGTCAGCTGTTGTAAATAAACAAAACAAAAAGTAAATTCACAATTTGAACAACTGTTAATGTGCATACATGTAGCATTAGTACTTTTCTAGAAAGGTTGCTTAAAATTGTTTTATGTTTTAACAGTTCAAGAGCTAGGTAAATGACTACTTAATAAAGAAAGAAAATACACTATAAAATCCCAAAACTACTACTAAAATGTGAAGATAAGATACTATACACTTTAGACAAGTGTGCAAGTTTATTTTTAATAAAGCAATTTTTAAGCTAAACATCCAAAGATTTGATCAATATGAGTGAGGAAAAAATACAGCTTTAGGCTTAATTTATTTGTTTCTAATTTAGAGAACAGAGCCTTTTTTGTTTTGTCCAGAAGTTCAAAATTATCTTTGTTCCAGAACTTAGTTAAGATCAACTAATCATTCATGTATGAAAGAAATTGCACTTTTGATATAAGCTATGATATGCTATGATGATAAATAAATATGTCCAACTGTGTCTATATGCAGGTCCATTTCCAGGGTATAGTTCAGTTAGCACCTACGGGATTTGACCACATGTGTTTAAAGATTGATGTCGTCCTTTTTGTGCACCACAATCATGCTATGTATTGATTTTCTTTGAAAGATAACCAATTACTGTCGGCATTACGTAATCATTATTCCTTTGACGAAGCAAAGGAACAGATGGAAAGCATCAGATCACAACATCAAACAATTCTTTACCTCGGTCATTAAGATTGGTAACAATAATTCATACCTGTACTGCATTACCTTTCCCTTTCATCAATCACACATTACATTACATTACACTTGTTAGACGCTTTTATCCAAAGCGACTTACATATATTCAGTACTGTGGGCAATCCCCACAGCAGCAATTTGGGGTGAAGTGTCTTGCCCAGGGACACAACGACATGCTGACTGCAGTGGCACTCAAACTTGCTAACCCCTGATTCGAAGTTCAGCGCACTATGAAAAAAGATGTCTTGCATTTGCTGAACCAGCTTTTTCTTGGTCATCACAAACAAAGTAAAACACCCTTATGACAGTTAACAAAAAAGCAAAAAAGTATTGCAATGGGAAATTTCCCTATTTTCCACTTTTTTTGTTGTTGCTCTGGACAGATGGGTCTCTCTAATATTTCCTTGGGATTCCTGAATTTGTGCTGGTGCAGAGGTAAGAAGACAGAACAGAGAGAAATGCTGGTTGGCAACAATTACTTCTTACTGATGGTTGGCCCTTTAAATGAAGGAGAGGGGAAAAAGGACTTCAGGACTGGCCCTGCGAGGCCCTATGGTACTCGTCATGGCCGTCAATTTGTTAGAAGAAGTGGTGGGGATAATTTCGCCTGATTTAACATCAGCAGAGCAGAAGGCAACATATATCCCTCCCCTGGGTGTTAAACTCCAGCACCTGCATGAAAAAACAATACATAGACCTCTGGACCACCAATGAGTTTTTCAAACAATGAAGCCCAACTAAAGGTTTTGCTGTGTTGTGATTTGGAGGGAATTTGTAGCTTTATGCACACAACGAGCACACAGGTAAGGAGGACAGAACATGACATGAGTAGAAACAAATAAAGGGATACAAAATACAATAATAAATAAATGTGAAAAAAAAACCTGAAATAAGTAATGTTGAAATAAATACAGGGATAAATAAAGACACCAAAAATGATGTTGGTATTAAAGGTTTTGCTACTACCTAAAACTCAGTAGAAGGAGTGTAAGGGAAGGGTTTTTTAACAGGTTTGAGATCTTTGAAGTTCTCACTATAGCACTGAGATCCAAGCAGCACAATAAACACTAGGATAAATCAACATGATACAGTAACTGCATGGCTGGGATTGAACCCACCACCTTCTGAATGAAAGACAACAGCTCTTCCTCTCAGCTGAAATTTGGGCTGTTGTTCAGAAATGATAAAGTCATAGGCGGAATGTCCCAGTCGAGAAAACCGTTTTGTTGTAAGAATGGAGGTTTTTTTAAACAGGCAAAAACAACTAAAGTCTAGCAAAGTTAGAAAGATACCGATTTCAATGTTGTTTTGTAAATGGGGACAAAGATTTCAGTTGTTTACTTGGGGTGTCTCCAGCGCAAATGGTACTCGTTGAATAATATCTGATCTGTGATGGAACAGAAGACAAAACTGAAAGGGTTTATGGCTGAGTGACTTATGTGGCCTCAGATATTAAACCTGCCACAGATTGCCTATAGAATGGCAAGATGAGGATGGCATTGGGGACACTATATCCTTGAAGGGACAAGCACTGGCAGAGCTGGCGTTGAAATCAGGATTTCTTTGTTCTGTCAGCCCCATAGCAAAGACAGTTTCTTGAATTATGTTAAAATGTTATTCTAATTTATTTTACTTTCCCTCAACAAAGCCATCTTTGGTTACGAACAGGGTTTATATTCCATGAATTTTAGCGATATACTTGATGTTTATTTATTTTTTACGTTTGTATTTTGTCATAAAAGTACACATTAACAGTTTTAGCTCATCCATTTACAGTTCAATAAGGAAAAGCTATAGGAGGCCAGCTGTGGATTGTTATGGAAAGGCCTCCCCCTGGTGGATCGTCAACAGTCATGTATATGAACTGCAATCACCCTTTTAAAACGATATACAGTTTATGGTAAAATCTTGAGTTCCATAGATTAAGCAAAAATAGCACTTTATGGCATTTTATAAGAATACAAAAACATCTTTTAGCATTTTTTTGTGGCTAAAATTATGAAATGATTAATGATATGATATTGTTTTTGTTGTGAGCTGCAGCCATTTTTTTTTTTTAAAGCACACTGCACATTTTTTATACATTAATGAAAATTAAAGTCTTTCCAAAAATAAAAGTTTAATGACAAGAAGAGGAGTCAATATCAATACCATTATAATATTATTTGGATAACAATGATGTTCCAAGTTGATAAACTAGATAAAATAACACACTTTAAACGATGCTGTGTACTAATCTATAATCTGTATCAATTTTGAATCTGTGTATTTATCCTAGCACAAATGGTATTATGACACCTCCTTGACCATGTTTTTTAATTCAGAGTTTCTCACAAAGCTTGTTGTTTGTCATACAGTACAGGTAAGTTGGTCAACACATGCTTTGATAATGCTGACACACAGTGCTTTTAAATTCCTTTTAATCAGTACAAAGTCATTTACAGTAGGGCCTCCACCGTGTCCTTGATAGAGCCCTTGCTTGCATCACACAAATTCATTCATTAGTTCATTAGTTACATTTATAAAGTGTGGGGCTGGTGTAAATTGGGGCAGATTTAATGAGTTTATATTTGTGTAATTAGTCCTATTTTAAGTCGTTATGTTAATGTTTAACAGGGATCTAAAAAAACAGATCTGTCTTTTTGTATGCTGTAGTCCTGAGTCTCGTGACTGATACACCAAGTCAATGGGGACATCTAGCGTCCATTACATGTGCTGCTGATAGGACGTAGAGTAATAGGACTTTTATTATTCTTTATTATATGTCAAGATTGGTGCATTGTATCCTAACATAAAATTGTAATACTGTTTATTGTAAAATACAAAGAATAAATAAACATTTAAAATGAACGCTGTCACTGAGAAATCGTTTTTTTACTGAGGAGAAATGATAACCAGATCCAGGATCCAGCCCACTAGACTCTGGTCACATGCTTCTCAAACTGGATCACCTGACATCATCCAGCTTCTCCTTTTGATGCTGTGTCTCCTCCATCGACTCATAGTGATTCTTCAAACAGTATTATTTCGTTCGTTTAACTTTTCTGGCCTCAAATTGTATATTTGAGCCGAGGATATCTCTCTGATCCTGCAGGTTACAGCACCGGGTAGATGCTGCTAGAGTGCATGATGAACGGACACGCTATTCTGTATACGGGGGTCACTGTGGCCTTCTGGACCACCATACTAATCGTCGGTAAGATTATATGTTTTCCTTCAAGAAATTGTCAGAATATTGGACTCAATGAATTACATATTCTGTTTCCTAATCATATGCAATAATACCAGCCATATCAGTATGTCTTTATTCACGGCAAAGCCCGTTTTGATCGTGTTTGACAGCTATAAAATGGGACGTGTCTAAATCATGGGACAAGAGTGTTTGCGGCTGTTTCCATTTTGTTTGCTAGCTTCTCTTGAGAGCGAAAATTGCTAATGTTGGGGAACAATAATATTCATACAGGCTGGTAACAATACCCCGAAGACGGTAAAAAAGACCTTGTTGCTGAGTGTTTCGATATGTATTATAGCTATTATTTAACACAAGACACCGGATCGTGCATCCTAGTTAGCCGTTAGCATGTATTTAAAGCTAATGACAGGTAGCTCATAGCTAGCGTTAAGGTATGCAGCGTTTACACATTGGAAAACATTGTTTACTATGTATGTTGACTAGATGGAGACTTTTGCTTGTGGGAGTTATAATAAAATCCCGGGTTGTTGTTCTTTTAATGGTTTATGTTGGTACATTTGGCTAAGCTAACGTTAGCTGGCTAGCTGTTCCTCTAACAGCTGACTGAACAGGAACTGCAGCAATTTTCACGTGAGAGTGAGCTATCACACTAAAGCAACAACTTCTATCCATTTTTTTAGCACATAAATGTGACATTTACACGTTGTTCAGGAACACAAAGTCTATTAAAGCAGTAACATACTGTAAATGTCTCTCCTTAAGGGCTGCACTCTACACTTAAAGCCAAACGTACTTATAAATATGCATCTGAATGGCCCTTTTAACACTTTCTCATCTAATTTAATACATTTATTTTTTCCATAGGTACCTGCTATACCATATTTGACCTTGGATTCCGCTTTGATGTGGCATGGTAAGCAATATTGGATTCAAGCATTATAATCATTAGACATTTCTGAACAAGGATCAAATACAGTTAGTCATTTTTTTGTTACATGAGCCTATCCTGAAAAGTAGAAACAGAAAGTGTTATGGTAACATAACTTCCTGGACTTTTGCTCAATTGCAATAATACTATGATAGTTCCTCATAACAAATACCAGTTTATGGCTGTTAAACATAGCACATTACTGTTGCAATTAATTGTATCTTGTCTTTGTGAGTGTGGCATTTTCCTTCACGTGACGTAAAATATAGTTGTTTTAATTATATACAAGTATAAAAGTCAGATCAGAATGAATTGTCCTCAAACCAAGCATTAGCATTTTTCTGCTTTACAATTTAGCTTATAAAGTATTGTCTTCATCATCTGTACGTCTCTACTTCAGGTTCCTCACAGAGACTTCTCCTTTCATGTGGGCCAATCTGGGCATTGGCTTGGCCATCTCTCTGTCTGTGGTGGGAGCAGCCTGGTGAGTAGCTAACACAACAAACTCTAAAGTTTAAATAGTTATTTCTTAAGTTAGCCAGAGGTGGTGGTGTTTTAAGGCCTAGAATGCGCTGGCCTATTATAACATAGTTTCCTCTTTCTTGAAACACTCAAGTATCATCATGTGGAAATGTGGAACTGGAAAATCTTAGATTTTGCAACAGAGGAACACTTTTGAGCATCTTTCGGATGGAGATTGGAGCTTTTTTAGTCTCTCAGGTTGTTGTTGAGCTTGATAATTAGCTATAATGTCAGGTATAACAAAACACATGATGTTCCTTTTTACATTTTCTACAATTGACTTCAAGGGTTGTGTGATAAATAAAAAGGACTTTAAAGAACTACCACTGAAGCTTGACTGATCCATAGCCTCACACCACCTTACATCTTCTATTAAAAGTGGCTCTTGAACGCACAACTGAGGGCTGAGGTGCATGTACACTTAAATGTAAGATTCCTTTCCTCGAATAAACATCGCAGAGTAACAAAATAGCCATTGTTTTACAAATTAACGATTTATAATATATATTTTGTTTTGCTCCAATGTGGTAGTGACATTGTTGGCTTTGCTTTTCATTGTTGCTTTCAAAACCTTATTCCTCTGCTTGTGGATGGAAATAAATCATGGGAGAAAAGTGTGGAGAAGCTGCCACTAAATGAGGGAAATCCTTGATTCACCAGCATGAGCAGCCAGTCAGAGAGCTCTCCAAAGGACTTCCTCTGATGCAGAACTGGCTGTACAGCTGCAGATAAGGGCACATTCAAGCCAATGTTGTGGGACCAGTAGAGCTAACATTTTCCTCAGTCTGACTTTTATACATGATTTTTTTTTTTGGATCTTGTTGTATGTGGGATTATTATCTGATTATTGTGTTTGTTTTCAAGGGGGATCTACATCACCGGCTCAAGCATCATTGGTGGTGGTGTCAAGGCTCCACGAATTAAAACCAAGAATTTGGTCAGGTAGGTTCATTCAAGAACAAAAAACACTCCTTCCAACCTTCTTTGCTTTTTGATACCTAATGGATAAGCAGCGTAAAATGACCCAGTGCATTCTGAATCAAGAGCTTAAATATACAGTCTGATGTTTTTATATCTGTAACTTCTCAAATTAGAAGTGCAGCTTTGAACAAGTGCAGGGGAGCTACATAATTGCACTGTGCTAATAACACTTTAAGTAAAACCAACATCAGGAAAACACTGCGTCCTTTTATTGGCCATCGCAAAACTGTGACTAGCATCGACAAGTGACTTTCAGGCTAGCCAGTAAATTATGTCATTTTATGGTTACTTGAGAGATCCATTTGCAATCTAATTATTTCTCACTCTTTGTTTATTTTTGTATTTCTCCCTCTAGCATCATCTTCTGTGAAGCTGTAGCAATCTATGGGATCATCATGGCAATTGTAATCAGCAACATGGCGGAGGTAAGCATTAAATGTTTTTCTTGTTCCTGATGAAGAACAATGTGAATTTATCTATTTTGTCTCTAGAGGTTATTGGAGACAGGAGCACTGTACATGAAACGGTACCGCCTGTATTAAATAATTATACATATGGGACATTAAGAAGTTTAATATAATTTCAACAACAGTGTGAGGATGTTTTCTCTATGGCTCTAAAAAAGAATCTCTTTCATTTTATAGAGCTTCAGCGGAACAACTCCTGAGACCATTGGGGCAAGGAACTACCAGGCTGGTAAGAAAACAGAACTAAAGCTACTGAAAGAAACACATAAATGAAAAATCCTCTCAAAAAATGTTGGGTTTTGGGCGAATCTTTAAAAATCCTATAGACCCCAAATGCATTTTCACTCAAAAAATATTAGGCTTAAAAATACGGTAGTACTACTTTTTAATAAAAATTGCCCTTCCAGACATTTGAAGACATCAGAACAAGTTTCTTTTAAATTAAATTAAATCAACTATTTCTCCAAACCTGACAGGGTGTTTTAATTATGAAGAATAAGAAACTATGCTATGATATACTGCGGGATTTATTTATAGTTGTGTGTTTGTTGTATACACTTACATTTATATAGCCCCTTTCATAAACCCAAGGATGCCATTTGAATGTATGTGTGTAGACTACTGGAAGAATATCCAATGCTAGTGCTTATGGAGAACATTGTTAAGAAATTGAGGAAAGAGACGAGTGTGTACGTCTCTTGTTGGTTTTTGTATTTTTGATTGACCTTAAAAAAAAGGAGTAGCTCTACTCATCTCATTGTACCTGTATAATGACAATAAAGGATTCTATTCTATCTATAAAGTACTTATTCTTTCTTTCTCACAAAGGTTTCTGACTCATTTGATTTGCGTCCCACCAGGTTACTCTATGTTCGGAGCCGGTCTGACTGTGGGCTTCTCCAACCTCTTCTGTGGCATCTGTGTCGGCATCGTGGGCAGCGGAGCAGCGCTGGCAGACGCCCAGAACGGCAACCTCTTTGTGAAGATCCTCATTGTGGAAATCTTTGGCAGTGCAATTGGCCTGTTTGGTGTCATTGTAGCCATTCTGCAGGTTACTACGCCTTCATTATCGTTCTTCTTCTCCTTAGCAGAGGAAGCTATCCACGGCTTTTGTTTGCAGCTATAGGCTTTTGTTATTGACCATTGCTGCAGAGCTCTGACAAATGTCATTGCAAAGTCTAACTGGATCTATATTATGTGGATGTTTCTTTATTTGAAATTGTAACAACGGTTTTCTTTTTCCTCCCTCAGACATCGAAAGTAAAGATGGGTGACTAGAGGATGCACTCCCACGCTGAGAAGATAAAATGACACTGCTGGAAAATAAGATGGATTATTGTGTAAATACATCGTAAATTATTTAAATGTCTCTATTTGCCTGGTATTGTTTTTAACCATCATTTATGCAAGAGTGGTACGTCCACAACCGACTGTCTCGTGTTGAGAGAAACATCAATGTTGAAAAGGAAAAGTGAAGGAGAAAATCACGAGATGCCAGTGTACCTTTTTCTGTGCATTTCTTGATGTAAACGAGTCCCTGTGTCCCTCCTTCAGTTCAGCTTGATGCGTAGTACAAGCAGAATGTACATGGATTTTACATCCACTAACATCAGCCTGTCTGTAGACCTGACCGCTGTAAATACAACTTGCAGCCTTATTATTTTGAAGTTGGGGCATTTTCATGACATCCTTTATCTCGGGCACTTGATGAATAATGAGTTAAAAATGACACCAGCGTATTTGAAAATATTTGTGTGTGTGTGTGCGTGTGTGTATGCTGGACATGTGATCTTTCATTTTTTCCTGTGAAGCATGAGGGTGTTTACCATTGTGTGTGTTACTGTAGCCTGGTTTTCCTTTTTTTCTGTTTTTCTAACTGTTCTTTGGTAATAATAAGCAAGTGGTCCTTAATCTGCACAGTGGCCCAAATACAGTATTTGTCAGGTCTCTCGCTGTAGAAGTGACAGAATCGGAAGTTTTGAATTGGAGCACTGATCTGAAATCTTTAGTATGGTCACTGAAGAATGCTCCAAGAGAGGCTTAATATAGTAAGATGACAGCCAAGCCGCAGCCCTGCTCTAAATATGTCATCCTGTCAGTCAGTTCCCCAAAATGTTTTGGAGCTTAGATGTCTTCATTTGGATCCATGAGTCTCCTGAACATATCTGCGTGCTATAACTTCCTTGTTCCCCAGAGTGTGCTAGTTTTAATAAGGTTCCTTTTTCTGTCATTTTTAAAAGGATGAATTAGAAATAAACTTTACTTAGGGGAAGTCGAAGTTAACAAACAAAAATGGCCATCTGAGTCTCATGTCCCGATTCAACTTCTATTATCTTAGCCAGCAAAGAGGAATTCATTTTTAGAGAGGACCACCAGTTTACTCGAGGTCTTCAGAGGACATGTTTTGTACAGAAAGCTTCTCTGACTTTGATTTTCTGTAATCTCAGGAGGTCTGGCACCCAAAGCTATGGAGGCATAACAAACTTTACATCTACAGATTTGTAGGTATACTTATTTCACACAGAAATTGCATTCTACAAACCTTCACACTTGTTTATTTGTCTTTTCTTAACATGTCTGTTCTAGTCCGTTCCCAAATCATACATTCCTTATTAAAGTAGCTTCATGTGTGCAAAGCTGAGTCTTGCTTGGGAGTACAATGCAATTTGAATGACCAAATAAGACCCATGCTGCATCACAACTAAGCCATCAATACATCTGTCACCGAAGTTCTCATGTACATCACGCAAGCTGTGCAGTGTTAAGCTGTTTCCCATTGACCTGTAAAAAAGGGTTCTCGTTAGGTAACACTTTATTTTCTTGATGCATCATTCCATTCAGATAGATGACAGACTGTGGATTATTGGAAATTGTCTAAAATCTGTTCTGTAATTATCCCCCTCTGAACCTTAACGCTGGGAAACTGGATTGTCCTTAACATATCTTGGCCTGCCCTCCCAAAGGTGTCAAAGCAGAAGGATTGTATTTGCCCTGATGATGGATTTGAGATGTTAGCATAGCATTCCTTTGGTGAACCAGGCCCTGTACCAACCCCCAGGCTTTCAGTGAGTGTAGTTGGTACCGTGTGTGCATTATGTTGATGTGATGGTGAGCAGAAAATAAAGTCATTGTTTTTGACATTGTGTATGATAATAAAAGACCAGATCTTCCTTCTGGCTTCATAAATGTCACTGAGAAAATAAAATTGTTCAATCTAGATGTTTTGTTTCTGATTTGTTTGTGTCTTCTGATTGTAATCAGTCCTATAGCTACTGTATAACCAAGTGTCCAGTATTCATAAACAGTGCTGTGTACTGTACTCCGTTAAAATGTGAGCTGTAATGTTTGCATGCCTCCACTAGATGGAGCAGAGTACCAAAACATCTGTCCTGATTAATCTGCTGCTGTGCACTGAAACTCATCTTAGAAAACAATTTAGCTCACATCCCCTGTTATTATTCAACATAATATTAATTTGTTGATTTGCTTTTAACCTCGATTAAACTGTGAAATTGAATCAAGCAGACTAGCATCAGTATATCATTACTCATTCTCAAAATGATTGTTATGCCTATCTTATCACAGCAATAAAGTGCCTATTTGTGAATGTGTTTTGAGATGCCAGTTGTTTCAGAACCACTTCAGGGTTGACTAATGGCGTGTCTACGTGAAGGCAGATCAGAAATGAACTTGATTAACTAAATGGGAAGCAAATCCAATTGTCATAGAAATCCTTTAAATTATGGTTTTACACAAAAGACAAACAAAACAAAACATCTACGGTTTAATTATTTTGCGTATTATTTTTATTTTGCATTATGACTTACTCTATAACATCTGGATAATATCCTTTAAAATACAGATACAAGTCCATTGTAAGCTAAACAAAACCCTTAAATTGCATATTTAAAAATGTTAACTATCTAACATCCGGTATGAAATGCAATAAAAAATGTGTATTTTTAAAGAAATTATATGTTCTTATTATTTATTTCGTGTGGATTTCAGAGTAAAAATAGGTTGTCATGACCATGTTCCTTTCCATCAGACGAGCAGAAAGAAAAGCGAACGCATCCGGGCTTCCGTAGAAAGCAGGAGCGAGGGACCTGCTCACTGCCTCAGACTGAGAGCATCCTTTTTCTTTGCTTTCTTACCATCCTCACCAAAACACAGCGAGATGACGGAAAATCATGAGCATAGAATATCTCCACTCCCCGGTTTGCGGTAGAAATATCGTTACGGGTTAGCCGTTTATGGCTAGCGTAATGCTACACAACATGAGGCTGTCTTTTCTGATGAAGAACAGACATTATAGCCTGTCTCTGGAAACAAGAAGAATATAGTTCTCACTAGCATAGCGAGCTGGGCTGAGCCTCGAGCTTTCAGTGTTTTCTTTTTTACAAACACGCCTGACAACAAAATGCTCATTGACAGTTTTATTTTAATTGTTTCTCTTCGGCTGATGTGAATGACATCAGTGGGCTCCAGTAAAGAAGATGCACAGATAAAAGTGTCCTCTTGACAACATTAAGGTAGGTACTATATGTGCTTTCTGGGATGCATTGTTTCACTCGGCATCGCATCCACGCTTTTCCTTTGTTTCCTTTTAGCCTGCATGTATTTATCCTACAATCTTATGTTTTTATTCAAGCTTTGAATATTATGGGAATATTCTCGCATGCACTGCCCACTATCTCCTTGTGTTATCATTCACAGTTGATGAACTAGCAGCATCTTTCCACCCGCCATGCTAAGTTCCGCTGCTCCCTGCACTGCTCCTCTACTGTAAATGAGCCAGCGTACAGATGCTGGGGGGGAATATTCAGCCATGCAATATCGGTTTAATTCAAAGATTTAAAATCCAATTTCCCTTTTTCTCACCACATCTGTTTGAAATTGCTTGCACAGTTTCTCACCAAATGAAAAGAAAAAGATTCAAAGTCTATGGACTACACTACAGCATCTCTTGTCTTATTGTCTGGTCACAGCAGAGCACACTATGAGCAAAGTGTGCACAGCCAGCCTTACACTGGGGAAATGAGGGAGAAGTAAAAGAGGAGGAGGAGGAGGAGGGGTCTTCTTCATCATGAAGCTTAACCCAACCAGGCGTCTACACAGAAGCTCTGTACCTAAACCATAATCCAATCTGACATCGCTCTCATTCATGACACATCACCTCTTTAGGGCCATACAGGGCTATAGGAGCAAGTGGACTGGAGCTACCCCTCTTTGTGATGTAACTTAGTTCTCCAGGGCAGACTGGCCTCTGGTGTTTCATTTGCCTTTTGATGCTGTATTGTACACAATGTTTCATCATGTTACATTAAAGAGCCTGTGACACGAGTTTCCCCCATCATCCAAACCCATCAATTTGAGTAAATATTGTCCCCTTGAAAACCGTTACTGAACTGATTTTGGATATTTGTACTTTGATAACCATTAATCTGCCCTTCAATGTTGACCATTTCCTGGATCTGCTCGGGGATTCTTCAAGTCCCGCCAAATTACGTGTGACGTCATTGCGGGCACAGCGCTCCAGCTGCACCGTTCAGGATCCCAGCATCTGCATGTAAACGCACGATGGTGCACACAGCAGCAAGCTCAGACAGCGATGACAGTTTCATTTTGAACGTGTCTGAGAGCTCATATGAGTCTGAAGGATCGGTTTATGTTGTATCTGTTAGAAGTTTAGGAATTAGGTGCGTCAATATGGGCGATCATACGGTCATGTAGCCAGTGGTGGAATGGGCCTAAAAATCATCCCGGGACTCTCGACCGGCCCACTTCGGTACCGCTAGTAAGTTGTCAACGGGGGGATGTCAGGGGCGGCGGGTGCTGTAGATAGTAAATGTAAATATGTAAATATTTGTGTCACTGCATCCTGGTAAAATACAAATATAATGCAATGTCTGTGTCTTTGACATTAGCGCTGCCAGCCACCTGTGCCCTGTACTACGAAGCCAGTTCAACATACCCTGGATATGTTTGGGTAACAAACTAACTAATAACAACAAACGAACACACGAGATCTCGCTAAGCGGTCCTACGACGCTGGTTATTAACTCGGTAAATCAAGCCAGGGTTTCTCTCACCAGCTGAGAGCGCGTTCACTTCTACGACACGAGTGGATCTGACTTTAATTACATTTGACTCGAGTGTTTAGTCAACATAATGTGTTGCTTAAAATAATACTTCTTCATACAGTATGTGACACTGTAAGTGTTGCACGGCCAGATACGGCAGATAATGAAATATATGATATATTATGATATTATATGATCGATGATCTGATTGATGATGTAATATGCGACACGTCGGCGTCTTCTCTGCATAGGCCTACGGCAGTTTAAACTGTATTTCCTTTATCCTGTAATATGACTTGAGAGATTTAAACTCCGCACACTGAGTTGATCTCTTTTCTATAGACGCCGGAGGCGGGCAGCGTCAGGTAAAACAAGTTATTTAGCCTTCCCAAACCTGAGCCTCACGCGCCGCCTATGGGGGATGTGCTAGTGACTTATCCGACCGGCCCACTTCGGTACTGGCCCATCGGGATTCGTCCCGATGGCCAGTCCGCGACTGCACCCAGCCCACGTAAACTGTCAACGGGGGGAGCCTCGCTGCGGGGAAACGGTGGACCTAGTGTCCCGATCGGAGTGGGAATAATAATAATAATAATCCGTGCATTTTATCCATTAATTTCCCCAACATTGTGGTGAAAAAAACACACGTTTAATCCATGTTGGTGTACTACTACAAAAAGCATCGGTTTGTTTTCTCATCAGGAAATGCAGACCGGCACAAACAAACGATTTTTAATCATCATTCTCACGATCATTTAATGTATCATATGTTCGCCGAATTGACATGAAAGCACTAATAAATGTAGTTTCATCCACTTGAGTTTACAACTACAAAAGTAATCGATTTGTTTTTATATCACATCCTACGGGAGGAAATTCAGCAGCTCTCACTACCGATTTGTAATCCTAATGTAATCATCATCTTCACCACGATCATTTATGTTTATGTTCGCCGAATTGACATGAAAGCACTGACAAATATGAATATACTGTAGTCAACTTCATTAAAACGTTATTAACGTGCCTAAACTCAGTAATTCACCATTTCTACGCATGACAACACACTTTGTCCGTGTTTGGCTCTCTCGCCGCACAGTGAAGCGTTCCCGCATTGACGTCACTTCCGGCTTCCCCCAAAACTTCAAAATGAGTCGAAGGAATTTCCCCGCGATGTTCGAAATTATTGATATTTAACGGAACGGTATCGCTTTTTCTTTTTTAAACTGACGGTTCGAGATTACTAGTAGCCCAATATTTCATTGCACAACAGTTGTTGGGATGCTGTCACAGGCTCTTTAAGGCCATGTTTTATATTTGGACAGAACTCTTTTTACCCTTCATTTGAATTCAGTGGGACAACAATGACTGTACTCATATTTATGGTTGTTGTTATATATACAGCATTAGGGCTGTGAATCTGCCAACTAATAATTTAAATTCAATTCATGACTAAACTATTCATATTTTGGGCATCTCATTCAGCCTGAAGGAAAGTTTCCCACTTGAACTAACAATCTCAATTCAAGGACCAACTTCTGGTTTCTCTTGAGCAGTTTCACCTGGTCTAAGTAAACTTCTTCAGTATTGCAGATATCTCAGTGCAGTTAAGCTCATTCATGTGTGGGGATGTTGCGGAAATATGTTTTGGCCATCTGCTGTGAAAACCTGTGGCTTGACTTGAGGCTTATCAGAGGTGTGTTTGTTTATTATTTTGTGTTTCTGATTTTTTTTTTCTTCTGTTGAATGAAATGAAATTGCAATATCATTGACGATATTCGAGGGATTCATCCTTTTAACATGATTATTTTAATTTGAATGGAAAACCATTAAATGATTATAGTGTGATTTTTGGGGCGGCAAAGACTCCCCCTTTAATAAACATTGTGCTTCCTGCTTTTCTGCAATGCATAAGGAAATATTGTTAGGAATTGGATAAGACTTCGATATTTCTCAGCCCCTGTTTAATATATTTGATATGACCTATTTTACTCTTATTAAGGGTGGTACTGTATATTATCAACCTTAGCTTTGTCAGTTAGTTCACTTAGCTACAGTATATCAGGCAGTACTCAGTGTAAATATTTAGTAGCATCTAATCGCTACTAGACTAGTATTAGCTTGTGGGGGGATCCTGTCTTTACTTGGAGATCAGGGGAACACAGGGAAGGTGACTGCGGGATTATTTTGTTTACAATTGGAACAAATAACCTTGGACAGCATTTACAAATTGTTTAGTTTTTTTAGCCAAAAACGCAGCCTGTGGCGTGTAGTTTATGTGACTGGAGTATGTTGGGATCAGCTCTGTGTGAATACTATGATTAGCGCTGTAGATCAACTTGTTTCACCTTGGATTCCTCAGGTTCATATATTTTCCTCACCTAGCTAGTCCTATAGGAATATATTTGTTGTCATGGGAACTAACCAGGTCAGCCCTGAGTAACTCAAGGTGTGTGCTTTGTTTTCAACTTTTTGTCAGTTTTTGTTTTCTTTAGACTCATGACCACCACCATATATTACTCTTTTGTATTCTGCTTAATAAGATGACTGTTTTCATTGTTGTTATTTTGTAGAGAAAGTCCTTGCATAGCTCCACTCAGCTTTAACCTAAAACAGGACTATCCCCCGAGCCCTCCCTGTGCCTCGGGAAGGCTTAAGGTGCCGATCATTAACAACAATGCCGATGGTTTTGAATCTAGCCACACACCATTTCATCTCTCTTTCTGCCTCGTTTTCTATTATGTCTCCCGTTTCACAAATAATAAATTGCACAAAATGCGCACCATCCCCATAGGTGGGCTGTTCTGTTTTAAAATGCACTGCCATTTTGGAAAATGGTTGACAAGCTGTGATGTCAAGCCTCCAGGAAATGACTACACCTGGCCGAGTTATAATCCCTCATGTCAACTCCTGTAAATCTACAATTTGATGTATGTATGCTTTAGTTTTTTGTTATTATCGAAACAAATAAAAATATAACCAGTTTATTAGTGAGTTTTAGAGGTTCCCGGAAGACTGATTTTGTTGCTTTCTGAACATTTTATTTTTATTTAACCTTTATTTAACCAGATAAAAAGCATTGAGATAATATCTCAAAGCCAGGCTAGCTCTTTCCTCCTTGTACTATCTGTGTGCCAAGCTGAGCTAACTAGCCGCTGGCTCTAGCTTCATATTTAATGGACTGACATGAGAGATGTATTGATCTTCTCATTTACTTCTCTAAGAAAGCCAATATGTAAAACTATTCCTTCAAGGCATTGGAGTTGTCCTAAAGTAGACCAAGGCAATTTCTTTCCAGGCAAAGGAACAATTAGTAAAGCCTAATCAACGTCCTGTGATCACTTGTTTGGTACATATCAAATGTTTATAGAGTGTTAGTAGCTCAATAGTGAGAAAGTAAATTATTCTTCAGGCCAGTTAAATTCCTTATATTTTAAATGAGAAAGCAAAGGAGCTATTCTCCTTCGTCTCACCATTTTAGGTTTATCTTTACATGACCCTTCATTCTACATTTCTATTTCACAGATATATACTTATCATATTATAAAGAATACCTACTCCTAGGGCTGCTCGATTTTGGCAAAAATCATAATCTCCATTATTTGGGTCGATAATTGATATCACGATTATTAAAAACGATTTTCCATTTACTTTGAAAACATCCATTTATTGAAAAGAAAAATGTGAACAGTATGTTTTTAACAGTTGATTACCATGAACTTTAAGTATAATTCAACTGAAAAACCAATACAAAATAAATATAAAATAAAATAAATAATCGTTTTATTTCGATTATGTTGCTTTCATAATCGTTGCAAGCCAAAATCGTAATTGCGATTAAAATACGATTAATTGAGCAGCCCTACCTACTCCTTTCCAAAAGCCCAGCTATTAACTAAATAGAGTTACAAAAACATAAGGTTCAAGGTTCTTTATTCGTCATACATTTATATTTATTTATAACATCCAAGGACTCCGGTAGATTAAACCGAGAGCCATTGAAAGCCTAATTGGACAGTAGCGGCCTTAAGCCCAATGTCCCACTGATGTTTTAAGCTACAAAAAAAGATCCTCATTTAAATAAACTGTCTTTAAAACTCCTAACCAAATCCTCATCTCGCTCCCTCTACCCACAATCCTTCTCCCAGTGAAGCCTTCCTTCCGCTGAAGCACATCATTTATTTCTTTGCTCCGTTGCCAAATGAGCAGCTGGATCAGAGAGCGAGAGAGGGAGCGAGACATTGAGGAAGAAGAGAGAGAGGTGATGATGTTTCCACTGTAGTCTATGGAGTGTGGCTGCAGACAGGACTTGTTGTATTTGCTTAACGTAGCACTGAAGGAGAATTCCTCGAAAGACATTAAAGGGGCCCTATTATGCTTTTAGGGGTTTCCCTTTCTTGTAGTGTGTTATAGGTTTTCATGCATGTAAATGGTTTGCAAAGGCTAAAATCCCAAAGTTTCTCTTCCACACACTCCCCACTCCCCCCCGTGCCTGAAACGCCTCCATTGGACATTGCTATGTAATACTCACGCTTGTATTGGCTAGCTCTCCAACACATTGTGCGTGATAGGCTAAGGGGCGGGACATCTCTAAGCAGTTGAACAATCATAAAAACACTGGCCACACAGGCAGTATGAGAAAAATAAAGACCTTTTCGAACAATAAAGCAAGTAAACATGTCACAGGAGAGGAACTAAATACAAATTTCAACCTGAAAAGGAGTAAAATAGGGCCCCTTTAAGCATAACGTGATAATACTTTTCTAGCATCAGGAGTGCCATCGAGCACCTCTCCACTCTGTAATTGATTTCATCTCCTCATTTTTGTCTGGAAAAACAAGTTCCAAAAACAAACTCGCCAGGGAGTGGAAGCTTTAAAACAAAGCAGGGCTTACTTGTTCTTCGATAAAAGAAAGCAGAAACAAGGGCAAAGAAGAAATGTTATATCAAGACCTTTTAAACAGTCCAGCCTTCTTCAGATCACAGACAGCTGAGAGCCAATTTAATATCCGCATGGGCAGAGCTGAGCAGAGAAGGGTTGAGCTCGGAGAACACTCGAGTTTTGTTCTGATTAGCTCGGCTTTTTACTCTCTTCAGCTCTGCCTCCCTCCACTCAGGTCTTTTCATCTTCCCTCTTTCCTTTTTTCTGCTTTGTTCTGTTTTGAGCTTGATGTCTTTGTTGCGTCAGTCGAATACGTGCGGGTACTTTATGGCCACAGGCTTCATTCATGAATAGCAACTTTTAAATCAAACTAGTCCAGCGGATTATACCCAAATACCTACAAAACATATGCCATCACATCAGCCTCAGTTGCACTTTATATTTGCCAAACTAAGATAGATCAAAAGGTAAAATGTATAGTTGCTTAACATCAGCATGTTAGTGTATTCATCATTCATCATTCATTCATACATGTTTGCTTAAAATCAGGACAATGACTCCTGGCCTACAGATTTTAAAGTGAAATAATGTCATGCTTATGGAATACGTCTATAGGGGAGTGAATAATTCATATTAAAGGCTTACAAAATTATTATACAAAACCATAACAATCAAACATTTTTTGTCGAGGTTGGCGGTGTAACAGTTTTAACAGACGCTAGACAGACCACAGCTTGGAGTTTGATTCTGTATTTTGGCCGAACTCACGGATGTTAATTTGGTACGGATAATTACATTTGCCAACAGTTATCATTGCAGCTGGTGACATTACCAACCATCCGCTAACTGAAGTCAATTAAAATATGATAAGAATGGATGAATTGGTAGAAGGATAGATGGGTAGGGAAGCATTGGTCATTCCTCTCCTCTCCTCTGCGTCTTTGCAAGCAGAGGATGGTAGTGAGGAAGGGCGGAGGTCAGAGCCACTCTCATTTACCACTCTCCTCCTCCTCGCTTCACTTCCTTTATTTCCACTATTTATTTGCTCTTGACCCTCCCTTTCTCTGTCAGCTGCAGACGTCCTCTTTGCCGTTTGATCTGCGGTTCACATTTAGTAAAAACATATAGGCCTATATACCGTATTTGCATCCACAAACATCAATAAAAGCACACAGTACAAACCAAGGAGCCCTGCCAGTAAACGCAGCTCAATGTAAACTGAGTGTCCTCCTGCAGGCAGGGCCAACACACGATCTGGGAGTGCACCTCTCACGGCATGTAGAGATGTTTGTTGTCGATCATGTAATCTACACTTTAGCCTCGAGTTATCAGACTCCTCTCCCGGGACAAATCAAAGGTTATCATGGGACAACAAGCAGATACACATGTAGAAAGCATACAGTAGGTTGCATGATGCAGTATGCGGAAAAAAGGTGTTATGCAATAACAGTGCTGTATATAAATACACATGTCCATGTATATATGAAAGATATTACTTTCATATTTAGCGAACTAAATGCTGACAGTATGCTGCTCTTACTACTGCTAAAATAAAGGGAAATGTTTCTGAAATAATTTTGTTGAATAAATTGAACATTGAACTAAACACAAAATACTTTAATAAATAATAACAGTTACTTTTTAAATGCTGTACAGTCCAAAACCCAAAATTATTTCATTTATAATGACTTTACTTAATAAATCTGCAAATGACCATTTACATTTTTTTTAAACAGCATTAACCTAAACTATTAATTGATAAATAATATAATTTTTTTTCTTTTGACTATTCCAGCAACAGTTAGATCCCTCAGTAGCGTCCTGTAGCTGGATTTAGAAGTGAAATCCTATTGCTGTGCAAGAGTTAGAACAATAGTACCAGAACATGCCTGTATGCATGGATGAGCTTGACACATCTTTACAAGATTTTTTTATTTGACACGACATACATTAAGTGACTGCAGCTTTGAAGATGATGAAGATGGGATTCAGTCATCAGTCACTACTGTCGCCTCCTAAAATAGAAAATGGGTAACACAAACATGTCAGGCTGAATAATGAAATAACAGTTCAGTGAGATTGTCAGGCTACTCATGACTTTTCGTCTAAGTAGAATGAGTTTACCATTATTATCAATCCTTGATACTGCTTAGTGGTCCTAATTATTGCCTGTTATTTAGCTTATTTTATACAATGAATTTGTATTTAATGCCACATGTCTCATACAACCTTTATAAACAAGTCGCTTCTCAATCATTTTTACGTATAAGTTTAGCCTTTTCTGTATTTGTTGTTGTTGTAGTTTTGTCACTGACAGGTCATCTTATTGCCCCTGACATTGTTTTCTGTAAGGATGAGGGATAAACTCTCTAAACTGCTGAACCCAGACAGTTAATGAACACTGAAGGTCAATGTTGAGAGTGGCTGATTCATTCATGACACGCCATCATGTGTCTCCACATCAGCAAGACTCAAGCTCTCTTGCTTGAAAATATAAAATCACTCCATTAATGCTTTTAAACTCAGCAGCTGTGTGTTGTATGTTTTTTATTTATTGTGTCAAAATAAAATCCGAATTGTATTTTACATAGGTCGCTATATCTTTTTTGATGTATTTCTTTATGTTTTTTTTACACATCTTAAACAAGTAAGTGGATTAAGACTCCCTTACAATTGAGTTGTATTATTTTCTTAATGAATTGATAGGGCATTTGGCGTCTAAATTGTCAAAAAAAGTATAACAATTACGTTTTTCACTTTATTTTTTTCTCTGAACAACAATCCTTAACAAGTCAGTCTATATTAAAAATATTTAAACCATTAAAGTATTGGTAATTTTTTCTACAAAAGTGAAACGCTTAACCGCTTATCATTTTGTTGTTATCAACTTATTGATTAGAAGGCTAATTGCAGCTATTTTTGAAAGATGGTAAATGTGGGAGAAAGATATGTTTGAAATACCTATAAGATTTGGCCTCAGTAAAAGATAGGATGGTATTATGTATGTATCCAGGCTGAAAATCAGACAATGCTACAGTATGACAGTCGGTCATTTTCTAAACTCGAGCACAATATGCTGTATCGTTAACATCGTGCCCTGCTTCTTAGTGACATGACCCAGATCCTTGGGGATGACAGTGTAGTGTGCTCTGTCTTTGTCTCTCTGCCTCCATCCTTCCTCTCCCCCCCCCCTCTCTCTCTATCAATTTTGATGATATCACTCAACGGGGGGGATATAAATCTTCAGAGCCGAACCAGCTAGACCAGGGGTGCCCAACCGGTCGATTGCGGGGAGATTCCCAGTCGATCGCGAGATGTGTCTAAAAATAGAACAACAATATTCTGTTTTATCGTTAATGTCCTATAACATAATCTTCCTGTGCCAGAATAATGCACTTGAACGCATCAAAGCTTTGTGATTGGCCGGCGTGACCCCATGTGTCGGGGCGTGGCTAGTGGGCAGTGCACTAATTAGCTAACGTTGTCCGTATCAACAGGAGTGACAGTCCGCACACAAACAAGACCGCAATTATGGCAGAAGCAAAACATATATATAATTTTCACTCCGAGTGGGAGGATGATTATTTTTGTATTTATTCCAATTTAAAGTCCATCTGTCTCATCTGCAATGCGAGCGTGGCTTTATCGAAGAAGGGTAATTTAGGAGCGGCATTTCAAAACAGTGCACAAACGCTACGAGACGGAATTCCCTCCGGATTCTGCCCTACGCTCCCAAAAGGGGAGGGGCCTGAAAGGACAGCTAAATGCACAGCAGTCCATTTCCACCAGGCCCAACAACAAGAGCAAGGCTGCTACCAGAGCATCTTATCGTGTCAGTCACGTTCTTGCGAAACACATGAAGTCTTTCAAAGACGGCAAAGTTGTGAAAGAAGCATTAATGGAGGCTGCCGATGCGCTTTTGGTGGACAGTAAAAATAACAGCAGCATTTCAACAGGTTTTTGATATAATAAAAACTCAAGTTAGATACCGTTATTAATCAGCTGTAAGTTTTAGTTTGTTTGAACTTATTCATTATAATTATTGTACAAAATGGTATAAGAATGCAAACTTCAATTGATTATAGTCTATTATCAATTCAGGTTAAGAAACTAGTGTTGCTTGCATCCTATTTTAAAGGCATTTCTTTTTATAATCTACTAAAATGCAACAAAAAAAGGGTTCGATTCTATTAATTTTGTCTTTTTTATTGCACTTTGGCAGCAGATTCCTGTGTAGCTTCAGATCTGAGTTGTCTTATTAGTAAGCCTAATTTATACTTTTGTAGCAACACTATTTTTATATAATGGCAAAGAAAGTGTTCAGAGTCTTTTCTTTTTCCCTGTGTCATATGTGGCAGCACTGTTCAATGCTTCTTGAAAACATTACCCACTGTAGTGGGTGACGTGTGAATAAACTCCAACTCTGTATCAACAACACTGTTGTGTAACTTCAGTTAAATACTTGTATGTGTGTAGATTAGAAAGAGGTAAGATAAAGGATCTGCAGTATTTTATGGAGTATTAATCGTACAAAGGTCAGTTTTATACAAGTAGAAGTGTGTATTTACCTGGTAGGAGGCTGTCAGTAATGGCTACGCCTCTCTATTTGGACTGGTAGATCTCGGCAGACTGGCAACTTTAAAAGTAGCTCTCGGTTCAAAAAAGGTTGGCCACCCCTGAGCTAGACTATAGTTTTCTTTGAAAATGTATTTGAAGTGTTGAAAAATGATCTTTTTTGTAGATTTAAGATTAACTGCAGACAAAATAGTGTAATTTGATGAGACATACTACTTTTACAGTAGTTGACGTCCTTTGTGTACAGTGAATGTAGATGTAGCTAATTGTCCTAACACATTAGATACACACTGTTGAAGCTGGTATGAAGCCAAAGATGACTTCTGTCCGTCCCACTGTGCACTGTGTGTGCCCTGTGTTTGTAGGAGATGAACTTGCCTACAGCTAGATGTGCTGGAGCCATGAGAGCTCCGAGGCTCCACACTATCAAGTGTAGCATGGCTAATGCATTTTTGATAAGACGGAGAGGGCTGGGTTGTAGGTTAAAATGCATGGGCTTGAGACTCAAAGGACTGAGAGAGAGAGAGTAGAAGGGAAAGTGGAGATGAGAGCGATTGAGAGAGAGTTGCACTGGCTGTGATGAACACTGAGACTTGTTTATCATATGAAAACTTTCTGTCTTTTTCTTTTTTACTTTTAAGCCCCTTCTGGCTTTTGGGTTAGGGTAAGACATATTGCAAAATAGAGATGCAGAATACTTTTGGATTACTGGCCACCTGGAAAATGTGAGTCCAATAATTAAATTGTTTGATGTACAGCAGACTTTATGAAAACAGCTAATTGTTTTTACAAACTGCAGCTTTCTTTTTTTCTTCATACTCAAAAGTGAATTGGCCTACACACTGCCACAGTAAGAGGTATGCTTTATTTTAGGAAGCTGTTCTTGGTGACATACTTTCTTCTCCTTTTAAATTGCCAATTACAACCTCCGTTGGCAGGCCTTTTTGCGTTTTGTTGCTCCCTAAAGCCCCTGTCACACTGTCCCGAAATTGACACCCGATGGACACACGAATATGGAATTGTGAATTTCGCACGAAGATGGCCCCGAACCACACACGAAGGCAACATTTACATTACATTTAAGACATACAACTGCAATGAAAGTACCAAATACAATTATGTTACAGTACTATGATACTGTACTGATATCTTCAGACTTTGTTCTTTACTTTATCCGTCTTTATATGTAGAAAATATTACGTTTTCTCCGTAATGTAGTTTCCATAACAACAACAACTTCCTGTCAACTGTCCTTCAAAATAATATATTATATCCTTTTTAGTTTCACAGAACACAAATTGGGTTATTTACATAATATATTTACATGATTTTGTTGTGCAATAAAACAACCCGATGGACACACGATAAAGGAAATGTTCAAATTCGGCTGTGATCGTAGCGACATCGGGCCATTCGTGAGGGCATCTTAAGCCTTCGTATGACCGCCGGTGGAGTTTCTCAGGCTCCGGCAGCAACTTCGTGAGCGGTGGCAAAATCTTTGGCATGCCAAAAAATTGCCGAAGGACCTTGCGAAGGTTCATTTTCGTGTTGAATTCGTGTGTCAATTTTGCCCTTCGTAAGGCCATCGTGAGGGCATCTTGTTATCATCGGTGCCATCGGGCATTCGCCCCGATCAGAGTGAGGGCGAATGCACCGATGATAACACGAAGATGACACGATTTGACAAGATGCCCTCACGAGTGCCTTACGAAGTTGCCGCTCACGAAGTTGCTGCCGGAGCCTGAGAAACTCCACCGGCGGTCATACGATGGCTTAGATGCCCTCACGAATGGCCCGATGTTGCTACGATCACAGCCGAATTTGAACATTTCCTTTATCGTGTGTCCATCGGGTGTCAATTTCGGGACAGTGTGACAGGGGCTTTAGTCAGAACTGAAATATGAATGAAACAATGTTTAGACTGATCTTAAGCTTCAAAACATCCCAGATTTAAGGTCAAAGCTATTGAATCAGCACTGTATGTGTGAACATGTTTTATCTGATCCTTTTTAATGTTATTCAAAAGTGCTTTTCTATTCATTTGTTAAACTCTGTGCTGCCTATTGCCAGACTCTCTTGTTTAATAGATAGATAGTTGAATGGGAAAACCTGGTTAAATAAAAAAAACGGACAATTCACTGCGGTGGTTAGAATGAACAAACCATAAACAGTACACTAATTAGTAAGAACACATTTAGCTCAAATGTGCTATAACAGCTTAAGTTGGACATTTCTGGAAATACCTTTATTTGTTTTCTACCTTTGAAAGCATATATGTACGCTTAGTATACCTCCACTGGCTCCCCGTCCGTCAAAGAATCGACTTCAAAGTCCTCCTGATTACTTACAAAGCCTTCAACAATCCGGCCCCCCCCCTACCTCACAGACCTGCTGCACCACCATACCCCTTCCCGCTGCCTCCGCTCATCAGAAGCCAACCTCCTATCCATCCCCACCCACATCAATCACCGGACCTGGGGGGACAGAGCCTTCTCCGTCGCTGCCCCCTCCCTCTGGAACTCACTCCCACAACCCATCAGAGACTGCACTGACCTCACCACCTTCAAAACACTTACAAAAACTCACCTCTTCAATCTGGCTTTTAATGTGTGATTATTTTTGTATTATTTGACTTTAACTTTAACTATATATATGTATTTGTTGTTCTTTTCTTTTCACTATATTTGTAAAGCGTCTTTGAGCACCTGTAAAAGCGCTAACAAAATAAATCTATTATTTGTATTATTAGTATGAAACTCAAGCCATTGATGGCTAGCTTAGCTCCCATTTTCCCCTTTAAACTGTGGGGTTTTCTCTGGAAGTTTCTCCTTGTACGATGTGAGGGTCTAAGGACAGAGGGTGTCGTATTGTCATACTGATATTCTGTACAAACTGTGAAGTCCACTGATATTGGGCTATATAAATAAACATTGATTGATTGATTGATTAGCTTAGCACAAAGACTGACTTTGAAGCAAAACCGATACCATGGCTGGGCCTAATGGTCACAAAATCAGCCTCTAAAGCTAACCATCAAGATATTAAATATTTTTTGTTTAATCTAGACAAAAAACTATGTCTGAAAACTGTTGTTTTAGGAAGGGGGTTATGAGCGGGACAATTTCCTTGTGGCAGAGCAGTTGCCAGGCAACCAGAGGAGACTCCAGGAAGTGTCTGTGCCCGGCCGGCTGTGGCTTCATATTTAACAGACAGAGTGTTATCGATCTCCTCATCTAACTCTCGGCAAGCAAGCAAAAAAATCAAATTTCCTAAAATGTCAAAATATTGCTTTAAGCTTTGAAGATCTTGAAGGGGGGAACTTCAGAGTCTGTGATGATTCTCTGTTGGTTTATCGACTGAAGGTTTATCGACTGAAGAGCGATAATACTAGCGGTCAGAAGTAGCTGTCAGAGCTGTAAGACAAAGCACATCTTCACAACAGGATGAAAGCGGGAGTCGGTTATCTGTTGTCTTCCAAATCAGTTGTTAAAGATGAGTATATCAAATAAACTAAACAAGCCTTGTAGCCTGAAGGCTCGGCTGAAAACATCTGCTTAAAGAAACACTGAGATATAGACTGTGTGTGTGTGTGTGTGTGTGTGTGTGTGTGTGTGTGTGTTGCCTGTGTGTGTGTGTGCCTGTGTGTGTGTGTGCCTGTGTGTTTGTGTGTAGCTGCTGGGAAGGACAGCCTTCTGCTCTATTGCATTAAACCTTATTATAGATGATCAATGATGATGTCACTGAAGGGAACATCAAGGCCTCTGTAAAGTCTTATATTCTTTGACAAGCTTTCGTATCCTAAATAGATAGACATACAGTATGTGGAGGAGTCGACCTGAGGCAAAACAACTGTATTGCTTTCCATTCAAACAGCCCATCCTCAATGAATCTCTTTTGGTTATAAATTGATGTTAGCAGCTTTTGCATCTGCACTTGATTCACAGCTTCCACTCCCATCCTGTCATCTCTCTTTGATCTTCTGACATGTGCCTCACCAGGGTGACCTCCGTTAAATCCACGTGTGTCCTTGTGCTGAGGAGACCTGAATGATGCTGATCTCCTTACAGCTCCAGTGTTGCTCTTCTGTACCTGAACCTGAAACTAAACTGTAACCCATTTGCTGAAATTGTTGCATGGTTATATTTCTGTCCACATAACCTCAGTCTGAATGCAATTCTGTGTTGCATGGGTTGTTGAGGTGTTACCTGTGAAGTGGAATCACCTGGTAGGAAGGTGGCACAACGCAATTAGAGGTGAGAGAAAGGCTGAGAGAAGAGCTGGAACTTGTAGTTATCCAGAAGGTGGTATTTGTGTTTGAAACTGGAGCTCAGTCTGCTCTGATTGGTTAGCCCACTGGCTCTGTTGGTGAACCACTTAGGGATTATACCATTAATATGCACAAAAACCTATACGACATAAAGGGAAAAGCCTAAAATGTAGAATATAGCCCCTTTAACACAATCAGTTAAATGTATATGAACTCCCAAAAAGCAACTAGGAAAACTATTTGACAATTCTATTGATATGCTCTTCCATTCATTGTATCCTAAAGATGTTTTCTGACGTTTTCTCTGAGAACGTGAAACACTGCTGCATTTTGAATATTTGAGAGTGGTTGCTTGCTTCAACTGAAAGGGGCACTGCACAGACACAAATATTTTAAATGTGCACTTAAAGATTCCTTCACGTCGCACACTGACTGAACTGTAGACGGACTCTGGACCAAACTCGTGACTGGACCTTTTTTTTAAATCCCAAGGCTTGCTTTTGACCTTTTGACCCTGCTAATGCTGAAGCTGAAATCCACCCACAAATATTTCAGTGGAGTTGACCAGTAAGAAAAAAATAATTAATGTGAGTTGTGTATCAGACAATACTGCTCAACATCTCAATGTTTTGAGATGTCTCCTTTAGATTAAAAGCCCAACAGTTTAGCTATAGACCATGTCTCCTTCCAGCATATGCTTGCTCTAGACCCGATGAATTATGTACCCTCACAAATTACCAGTCTGGCCATCCGTCTGGAAACCAATTCATGTTTTAAGATACAGATGTTGGAGATGTTCTGCGAGCCTTAGTTGGCACTTCATGTGAATGGGCTTTTTGATATGTGTAAGTTTTAATTCTGAAAGTGAGGCATCCGTTATATTTATGAGACAAGAGCAGGAATTATTAATGTGGTACAGTATCTTAAAGAGTTCCTTTTTAAAGCCTGCAAATGTTCCTGTACATGAAGAAGTGTGTTAGCCTACTTAACGCCTCGATTTGACTGCACTTAGTGACAGATTGGTTTGGACACACATTCACTGTCAGTGAATCATGTGTTGTAGACCTCTAGTTAACTTTACATCCATGTTCTTCTGTTTCCTCTGTAGCATGTAGTGCTAACATGACATCAAATTCCACTTAGGTTGGGAATGAATCTACTGCATAGTGTTATTTGGGTCTGTGGGAGTCACATCTGTAAATATGTACAAAGCACGGTATGAAACCACAGTACTACAACTAAGCTGCAGTGTTATTAAAATGTAATTGTCAGCGCTGCACCTTGCAGGATGAGCTCAGCAAAAAAACAAAACAGTTGCAGCGTATAAGCCTTTCGCCTTTTACTAAAGACTTCCGTGGAGAGGAACACCTACGAGTTCAACCTATTTTTGATAGGCTTGGCCGTTTGGCTGAGCATTCTGAGTTTGTGAACGACAAGAAAAGAGCAGTCATTCGCACCTGGGCGATCCAAGTTACGCAGCGCCTCTGTTATGCCAGGTCAAAAGAGCCCCGCACCCAGACCGGTGGTAACTACGCAACGAGTCCGTCTCCTGCAGCAAACGGTTAAACACTCAGAAGACCATTTTTTATTCCCGTCGTAAGAGTCATCAGCTAAGTTGCATATCAAGACTCTATACTAACAACAATAGCAATTTGTTTATGATCAAAAAGAGGATATATTTATATTTCACAAAAAACATTATATAAAGTTCAAATCAGCATATTATCGTTATATTTGCGTCATGTCTCATTATTAGATGCATCTTAATGTATTTCTCCCTTCTCACTGTGTGTTACTGTTTACATTTTTACTGTATTTGAAAATGGGCACCAAATCATGACTTCAAATGGCAAATTTGGCAAGAACTGCTGAGTGAGATGATCAAAGAAGCACATTTAAAAGAGAGTTGCATTAAGATTAAAATATATCCTCCTTTATTGCGAAAATGAAATAGAAATGACAGTCTGACATCTTAAATGCTGGTTGAAGAGATGCATCAAAAACACTTTTATTTTGTTCCCATTGACAACTTGCCAAAAACATCACCCTAACTCAAGATTTTGTGTAGAGAAAGTATTCTCTTTCCACTGCAGTTAGCTGCTAGCTAAGCCGTCTCACATATTGAGATCCATGACTCTGACCAATATCATTTATTAGCCCTACTGTAAAAGTTTTGATGTGAATCGTTTGAATTCAGATTTAATTAATTTGTAATAGCTTTTTCAAATTGGTAATAAACACTAACCTTGTTGAGGTGTAGCTCACAGCTCTTGATCCCACCAGCTCGTTTTGTCTACATCCTCAAAATCTCCCTTGCAGTACTCTAATTAATAATCCACAGCCCATTGAACAGTGAGTTATTGCACAGTTGTTAACCAATGTGACAGAGGCTAAAATCTCTAGGCCTCACATAGTGAAAGCGGCAACACTGAAATCTTTACAAATGACAAAGCTTTGGGGAATACCTCTGATGACCCAGCGTTGTCCTTAAATGCATTGAAGTTGTTCCTTTACACTTTATTACCGCTAGCTGGATTATTGTTTTGTTTATAATGTCTCTTTGATTTTCTGTTACCCTTTTCCTGTGTTGTCTTCTAGGCTATCTAGTCTTTGTTCCGCTCATTTTAAAACTCAGTTGAAATCTAATAGAGATGGAAAAGGGCGGATTTATTCTTTCTGTTTCTTTGCTGCTGATTTTTAGCAGTGCCACGCTACACTATCACATGGTTTAACACCTGTTGGGCAAACACGCTTGACTCTGAGCTCTGTAGTTGAAGCAGAAAAATGGGGGCAAGACTTTTCTTGTCAGTCCGACCGCCTCGCTACATGTCATGATTTCCCCCCTAATATATTACAGGCTATCTGTTCTTTTTAAAACTCAGTTGAAATCTAATAGAGATGGAAAAGGGCGGTTTTATTCTGCTTCAGATATTTTCATTGAATTATTCGTGGGTTCCTCGACGAACATGATATGATTTGGCAATGTTATGAAATATATTACTCTTGTTAAAAAGAGATTTCCGGGGATCCTTGAATGAACATGGTTACATAATGGATCTGTTTCACTCTGAGACCATCTATGTATTTTCTTTTCAAATGTCTTGGTATTTTTCTCCATGACTTACAACCCTCAAAGACCTCATTGACTAATTATTGGCTTGATTTCTTTTGTTGGAAGTAGACAATCTGCACTTCCTTGTTCACAATCCCAGTGACATGTCTGACAGAGAGACAGGAAGTAACCACAAAAAGGAAAAGACAAAAGATTTTCTTTGTATTGCTTTTTGTTTTGGTCTTCTGACCTTTCTCAAGACAACAAATCAGATAGAACTTGTTGCGTTGAGAGAATTCAGTCGAACAAAATGTCTGCAAACAAAGAAGCTAAGGTGTGTATGGATTAAGTCTTTAAGGGCTTTGTTCTAATACCTCACATCAGAGAAAAAACACTGACTTCTAATTTTAACTACATTGATCTCTGATAAATCCTGTGCCACTGAAAAGTAGGATGTCAATCCCGGTTCCGGATTTATTCTTTCTGTTTCTTTGCTGCTGATTTAGCAGTGCCACGTTACACTATCACATGGTTTAACACCTGTTGGGCACTGAGGGCACTCTGCACTATCACATGGTTTAACACCTGTTGGGCACCGAGGGCACTCTGCACTATCACATGGTTTAACACCTGTTGGGCACTGAGGGCACTCTGCACTATCACATGGTTTAACACCTGTTGGGCACTGAGGGCAACTCACTTGACTCTGAGCTCTGTAGTTGAAGCAGAAAATGGGGCAAGACTTTTCTGTCAGTCTGACTGATTATCTGTCCGACCGCCTCGCTACATGTCATGATTTCCCCCCTGATATATTACATGCCAGCCTATTTATTCACTGAAGAGCAGCACGGCTGGGGAATAAATCCTGACCTGCATAAGCATTACGCTGAGACGGATGTCCGGTCAGAAGAAATCCATCTCATTCAAGAGCTTCACATGCAGCCAACTTTCTGGGGAAGGCAACAGCCATAAGACTTTTATATACAATATAGCACTTTTTGAGTACCATGTTCATACTATAGTCAAATAATTAATTGGTTTGATTAAACAAAATTAGCCATAGTTTTCTAAATAACACCAGCTGTAAAATGATCTAGACTTTCGTAAGCTCTGGAAGAAAATCTTTTTTTTTAAAGAAACGTTTTGATTGAATGTAAAATATTGATGCGATACCACTTGGGAAATGTTGAGTTGACACATGCATTAGACACCATTATTTTCCAGCATTAGTATATTAACATTCACCACTACATCCATTTCTTTCTCTCTGACACTTCTTGGCTTGATTTCAACCTCATCTTCCTATTTTCTCTCATTGATTGGAAAAGTGCCTCCCGTTTCTCTCCTTTGCTTGTGTGTTCACTGCTTTGTGTATTCCCACTTGCTGTCTCATTCCATCATAAATGCTTTTTAAACCACTTGACTGGAAAATTGACTTGGCATGTCAATTCGGCTGAACAGCCCCAGTCAGAGCTGTCGATGCTTTTATTGTTTGGTTCTGTTTCTTCTGTCACTTCTAAATGGTAAATTAACTGCATTTATATATAGCTCTTCTCCAGTCTTTGTGACCCCTCAAAGTGTTTTAAGTCACCATTCAAACCAATCATACAGAGGCCAGTGCTGTCAGGGAAACTAACATTCACACACACCTGCACACCATTGGCCATGCCATTGTTAGTGCAATTAATGGCTCACGAACCTTAAATGTTAACTCAGACAGAGATCAATAAAACACAAACACAGACATGGTTGAGATTCATTATTATTCAGTTGCGCAACAACAATAATAATCTTGGAGTACAACATCACCTGCCACAGCAGTCAATCGTGGAAATGCCCCCCAGACCAGAAAGATCTCATGTGCTTTATACATGTAAAACACACACGAACATACACTTGAAGCAGCATACTGTACGTGGCAGAGATTATACATATATATATATATATATATTATACAGTCATATATGTTGCATCCTCTGAGTTTTACATGATCCCAGATTTCATGGTACAACTGTTAAGACTAAATGTATATACATAGTTTTAACCTAAGCATCGGTCCCCTTTTTCCTGTGTGACCTTAATGAATAACGAAACATACGTTATATAAGGAATCTGCCATAACACCATCAGGAGCTATTTTGGGATAGGTAACTTGCCCAAGAACACATCGACATGTTGACTGCAGGGACTGGAGATCGAACCACCCATTTTTGGATTGGAAGACAAGCTTCTCCAGCCTCAGTCTTTGTAATCTATTGTTCTTAAACCAGAATTATTAGGAAGAAGGTCAATAAATGCTCTTAAAATGCCAGAAGAAGATCATCGATTGGATTCCAAAAAGCAAATTATGCAATACGTACAGTGAAAATGTCCAACTTCACCTGCATTGGTTTAGCTGTACACTGCCATCCTTATTAGTTAAACCTTTGATGAATTTGTTTATCTAAATGTAACATTTCATCCTAATTCATTCTTTCCTTTGTCTTTTATCTCCCTTCAGGTGCCTGAAACGTTCCTGGTTCGAGACTTTCAGAATCAGGAACGGTATCTTGGAGATCACCAACCAACAAACTCAGAAGAGGTCATCTGGACTGAACTTCAGCAGACCCTCTTCTCCACACTGATGAATGTTTGTCATCAACTTCTACTTGTGCACCATCACTTAGATCACTTAGATCGCTTATCAATTGGAAGTGTTAAGCTTTAGTCGTTGGAGTAATTGGACTGGCTTTTAACATTGGGATACAACATGGCTGCCGCAGCAACTTCGCACTGGGATAGTGACTGACCCAGCATCTGATCACAAGATTTATCAGAAATCGGGGCCTTATGTCTCAGATATTACTGAACTTGTCATTAGCATTGATTTGGTATATCTATATCTGATACGTAAGTGAACAAATTCCTAGATAATCTCACTCAGGGATTGATTCTGATTCAACATTCAGTGCGTGTGTCATGCAGGGGATCTGGGGACGTTCTAGAAACAAGCTGGCAACTCATTAACAACTTATTAATGTCCCCCATGACCCCTGCAGAAGTCAGATAACCGGGTATCACCTAACCACATGTCTTTATCAGAGATCTAATAGCAGCCACTGAGATGAGCTCATGTCTGTAGCCGCCCCGCGCCAGCGCTGTCGAGGCTGGCGGTCATCTTCCTCGGCCATGACCCGGCTGATGTTGGGCCGGACCCTGGAGCGCATCTGTAAAGGCGTCCTGCTGCTCTGCCTGCTTCACTTCCTCATCATGATGATACTCTACTTTGACGTCTACTCGCAGCGCTTCGACCTCTTCAGCCGCTTCAACAACGGCCGCAACGGATCCAGGAATAACGTCAGCGGGGCAGCAGGGAGCGGACACCATTATTACTATTACAACCTTTCCAGGCCTAATGCCACATTAGCCAGCTACCTGGCCCCAGGGGAGCAGCTGGTGCCCACTGTGCAGCCTGAGACCAATCAGACGCCTTTGCCCAAACCTCTGCCGCCCTGCCCCGAGATCCCCCCCGGCCTCGGTGAGTAATAATGTCAGATGATATACTTTCACAACCATTTCCATGTGCTATGATGGATCAGACACATTTATTTTGTGTTTGCAAGATTTGTTTAATGTCTAAATCTCAATCGTTTTATGAACAAAGAAATAGGGGTATTTTCACTCCCAGAGTATTACACATAATAGCTGGCTACATTAGCTGCAGTTATAGTGATGTGAGTATTTCCTCTATATGTGCACCTGTCACAGGTTACTGAACGGGGGTGGCTCCAGGTTTTTGCCACTGGCTTTTGGCCCTTTTGGGTTGTGTTAGTTAGGCCTTCTCTCTGGTTCTGAAAGGAATTGATGGAGCAGTGTGTCCATTTTAGAGTTTCCAGTCTATCCTTGTCATGTCATGACAGCAGTCTGCAGAAATCATGCCAGTGTCATGTAGAACCAAAATGTCAGGGGCAAATGTGAAGCTGTGTTGAAACTGATCATTAAAGCATGAAGCACTGACAGTCCACTGCTGTACGGGATAACATGATTTTTTTTATATTCCAGTGGCTTTCAATTGGTGCAGGGCTTTTTATCAATTTTGCTCAACAGTCTCATGAAGTCATAAAAAACATGTTTAAATTAATTTTTTTTAAAGCATTTTGCTAGAATGAAATGTGTTGTTCCAAGCTTGAAAAGACCAGCCCTTAGTGCACTGTAAAAATGTTTCTCATATACCTCATTCACACCAACGGTGTTTCAGGGCCGGTTCGGAGCTGGAGCTTGAAAAGCACCGGGTTTTCCTCTTCACACCGCAGCGGAGCAGCCTCTTAGCTCCGGAATCCGGTTCGTTTCAAGCACCAAAAAATGGTTGCCTCGCTTACGTCGAGGCGGGGGCAGAGACAGGATCAACTCCTGAACAACAACAAAAAGCCGGCGTTTTATCCAGTTTGTACACAACGATGGAGAAACTTAACAAGCAGCAGTGGTCCACTGAAGAGACCAGCTACCTACTGGGAATCTGGTCTTCTGAAGAGGTACAGAGGAAGCTGGAGCACAATCGGCCATTGTTGTAGTTGTCGGTGTCAGCTGTGAGGGGTTTCCGCGCGGTTTGGCTTTATGAAGCAGGCACGCAAACAGTTACGTCATGACGCAAACGATGACGCAATGACGCAGCACCAGTCGGACTCTGGGCAATGTGAAAAGAGCCGGAGCTAAACCGAAGAACCAGTTCTGAACCTGAAAAGCTCTAGCACGGAGCTTGAACCGGAGTTGCGTTGGTGTGAATGAGGTATAAGAAGGAAACAGAGAGGTTTGCCACTGCGTCACAAGCGTTGAGATGGCTTGTTTTATTTGTAAATTCATATTATATTTAATTTGTCAAGTGTCATTTTCTGATATGCAAGAATAAGCTTGAAATTTAGCTTTTCTAGTTTTTGAAGACCAATTTGTTTTTGTTTATCCATTCGGCTTGTTGTATTTGTTGTTACATTACATTACTTGTTAGACGTTTTTATCCAAAGCGACTTACATACTGAATACTGTGGGCAATCCCCACAGGAGCAATTTGGGGTGAAGTGTCTTGCCCAGGGACACAACGACATGCTGACTGCAGTGGGGTTTGAACCTGTGCTCCCCCTGATCCGAACACCAACGCACTAGTACACTGCGCCACGCGCCCCCCTGTTGTTGTTGCTTGTACATCGTATGTTCGATAACGGAGGATTTGCAGAGCATTGATTAGTGTAATAATGAATAGGGGAGACGAGACCTTGATCGTAGCTTGAATCTGGAGCTTACTTTTTTATTTCCAGTAAAGAAATGCATCTGCAGTCTAATTCCAATTAGCGAGAGAGCAAGTATAGTCGTAATTTTGTTTTTCCGGGTCAGCCCGCAACATAAAATGGATTTAATGTCAACGATTTACACTGTGGTATTTCAACCTTATAGACTCACAGCAGGGCTATTAGCAGAGATTCATGCAGGCACACACACAGCAGTACACACAACAGCACACACAGCAGCACACATCCAAACCAGAGCTATTAGGATATTTCTTTTGTGCTTTCTTAAATAACTCCTTTAAGTGGAAATAATGACCTTAATTAAGAACCTCAGAGCTGCAGCTGGTTGCAGGCATCTTGCGTTGAAACTGATTATATGTTCAGTGTTTTACAACGTGTAGGATTTTTTTAGTTGTGGAACTTAAAGTGAATTTATAGATACTCTTCCTTTCCTTAATCCTCTTTGTTCTGAATGAAATCCATATATCATCCCTATAATTGCACCACAGGTATACAGTGTGGACTGTTTTGTTATAGCTTGGTATGCATTGCCTTTATCAGTAAAACTACTTTGAATGAACTATTAAAGACACTTATAAATGTGACACACATAGGCTGGTTGTACATATCTATGGATTACAATGTTTAATATGAATGTCCACTGAACTCTGGTTTGCACACCTACGCACACACACCTCATTATCATCACTATCCATTCACCCAACAAAGCAGGGGTTGATTGAGTCACACTAAGGCTCGGGTTTACTAAATCTATAATGACATAGTGGACACACACACACACACATACAAACTGAAACACACACACTCACACACACTCTCCACAGCTCTCTGTCATGATTACAGATAATAGAGCTCCGTAAAGAGGAACTATCTCCCGCTGTTTTTATTTTTAAATTAGCCAAAGAGCCCTGACCCCATCCACTGAAACACCACTAAGGCGTTTAAAACTAACTAAATTAAAAACAACCTCCTTTATTATCGACATTAAAGTACTAGGTCTTTATCCACCTTTTTGCATGAGCATGGTATCAATCTTCTTTTCTAACACAATAACATTTTTCTGCAAATGTCAAACTAGCACTTTAATATTTGCTTTTAAGTCCAAGTTGACAAAGAACTTGTTAAGTTAACTTTTCAACTGACTTTTTAGACAGAACAGAAAATGATTGCATTGTATGCAATCATGCAGACATCATGACACAATTCCATCAGATTAATGATAAAAACCTAGAGGACATTATTCAACTTCTGAAATCCTCCTCTTGCTGCCTTGATATTATTCCAACAGGATTTTTCAAAGATGTTTTGCCTTGCATGGCCTCAGATCTACTTCATATAGTAAACACATCTCTTCACTCAGGTATTTTTCCACAGGCCCTGAAAACTGCAGTCATTAAACCGCTCTTAAAAAAGAATAATCTAGATGCTTCAGTAATTAACAATTACAGGCCCATATCAAACCTCCCATTTCTAGGTAAAATCATTGAAAAAGTTGTTTTTCAACAGTTGAGTAATTTCTTGCATTTAAATAACTGTTTTGATGTGTTCCAGTCAGGCTTTCGTCCAAACCACAGCACTGAGACTGCTCTTGTAAAGGTCTTTAATGACATCCACTTAAACACAGGCAGTGGCAGAACTTCAGTGTTAGTATTATTAGATCTCAGTGCTGCGTTTGACACTGTTGACCACAGCATATTACTAGACCGACTGGAGAACTGGGTGGGACTTTCGGAAACAGTTCTGAATTGGTTTGAATCCTACTTAAAGGACAGAAACAACTTTGTTTCTATAGGTAAATACACATCTGAGTTGACAAATATGAGGTGGGGTTCCTCAAGGCTCCATCTTGGGGCCTCTTCTCTTTAACATCTACATGCTACCACTGGCTCAGATAATGAAGAACAACAAAATAAGTTACCATAGCTATGCAGATGACACACACATTGACGTAACAATTTCACCAGGAGACTATGCTCCAATTCAAACACTGAGTAAGTGCATTGAACAAATCAATGACTGGATGTGTCAGAACTTTCTCCAATTAAACAAAGATAAAACTGAGGTAATGGTTTTCAGTCAGAACGTATAAAAGTTAGCGCTGAGCTTCAGTGTGCAATGTTCAAAACAACAGATAAAGCCAGAAATCTAGGTGTAGTCATGGACTCTGACCTGAGTTTCAACAGTCACATTAAAACAGTTACTAAATCAGCCTACTATCACCTAAAGAATATATCTAGGATTAAAAGACTAATGTCACAGCAGGATTTAGAAAAACTTGTCCATGCTTTTATCTTCAGTAGACTCGACTACTGCAATGGTGTCTTCACAGGTCTCACTAAAAAATCTATTAGAAAGCTGCAGCTAATTCAGAACGCTGCTGCTCGAGTCCTCACTAACACTAAGAAAGTGGATCACATCACTCCTGTTCTGAAGTCTTTACACTGGCTTCCTGTCTGTCAAAGAATAGATTTCAAAATACTGCTGCTGGTTTATAAAGCACTGAATGGTTTAGGCCCAAAATACATTTCTGACCTCCTGCTAAATTATGAACCATCCAGATCTCTCAGGTCTTCAGGGACTGGTCAGCTTTCTGTCCCCAGAGTCAGAACTAAACATGGTAAAGCAGTGTTCAGTTATTATGCCCCAAATATCTGGAACAAACTCCCAGAAACCTGCAGGTCCGCTACAACTCTGACTACTTTTAAATCCAGGCTGAAGACTTATCTTTTTGTCGCTGCTTTTAATTGAACTATTCATATCTTAGACTGCACTGTAACTTTTATCCATGTATTTTTTCTTTTAATGTTTATTTTATTAGCTTTTCTTTTTAATGACTG
This sequence comes from Gymnodraco acuticeps, assembly GCF_902827175.1. NCBI lineage: Eukaryota > Metazoa > Chordata > Actinopteri > Perciformes > Bathydraconidae > Gymnodraco > Gymnodraco acuticeps. The sequence continues at coordinate 334,950 of NW_022990908.1, forward strand.
ATTTTAAATGCCATTTTCTTAATCTCTTTCATTTTTTGTAAAGCACTTTGAATTGCCTTGTGTTGAAAAGTGCTATATAAATAAACTTGCCTTGCCTTGCCTTGCCTTGTATGCCAGATGACAGTGGAGAGATTAATAATTGAATTTAATAATTGCTTTTTGGCTCATATTGTATCCCAACCAGCTAGAAAATTCTCTATTCCCATTTTGTACTTAGGTGCTATGTTTAACGTGTGCTCTTATAGTCATGAGGCACTGCATTGACAAACTAAAAGCTAATTTAGACCTTGCAAATAACACTGATTTGATTTTGACACATATATTTAATAATGTATTGATTTATATTTACAGTATTAATACTTTCTTTCTTTCTTCCAATCATTAACTGATATTTATTTGTGGTAATCGTATGCAGGCTCTTATTGCTGCAAGTAGTTGTTGATATAGCTGATTCATCTTCCTTTTGTCAAATACCGCTCAGCTGCACTTCTGATGAAATGAAAATACGTTTCTCATTTCCTTGCACCTGTTCCGTCTGTAAATGAGCTTTGTAAACGTAATCCCTCGCATGCGTCATTGTGGCAGTGTCAACACTCTTCTCTTCTTCTTCCTTCCTTTGTCTCATTTGATAATGAGCTTTGTAGCGTGCTTTGAAATCGTGAGTGTGAGATAAAGCTGTCAGGTTGATTTGTCTGAAGCTGAGGTTCGATGATTCCATTATTTGGCCTGGCTGTCACTGACTCTGGATTTGGCATTCACACCAGGTGTACTCTTGTAGCTTATCTCTGCCTTTGCTCTATGATGGAGGGGCTGCCTGGGGGCTGTAATGAGCAGGAAGGCCGAGCAAGACTGAGCGAGTCTGTGTTTCAGTCACAGGTGCAGAGACCGAGAGAGAGAGAGAGGTCCAATGGATGCTGGTATAATGGTTGGTATGAAGTGAGACAGACAGAGAGGCGGGATGGAGGCAAGAAAGGAACGGCAGGTGGAGAGGTGAAGGGGTGTTGAGGGAAAAAGAGAGGGACCTTGGATAGATGTACACCCACACACACACACACACACACACACACACACACACACACACACACATACACATACACACACACACACACACACACACACACACACACACTCAAACACACACATGAGAGAGCGTGAGAGAGAGAGAAACAAACAAACAAGTCCTTGGCTGTCCCACAACACCAGCTGACAGGTGCTGCCTGTGTGAGTGGCCAGCATCCATGGTTTACATCCTGTGTGTGCGTTTCAATTAATTCATTAATTGCAAGCTGGCATGTGGGAAATGCAAATCAGCTGTTCCTGAAAGAAAGTAACCTGGGCGTTAAGGAATATTGCCAAAATATATAGTCGTCTTTGAAAAGTATTTTCTTTGGAAAAATAGAAAATAATCTGGAATATAATTTGGATATTGTATTTCAGACCCGTCAACAAAGTAGTTAATCAATCCATCAGTCCAACCACAGAAGGTAATTGGCAGCTTTTTTTGATGATCGATCCGGGTTTATTTATTTATTTTAACTTTCATTGAGCTTTTTACTGCTGATAGGGCAAAATATGCAATTCAAATACTGTCATTAAATGTATTTTATATGTAAATTATAGCAAATTCGCTTTATATGACCAAACAAATTGGAGTTTTGTTTTTGTGAGTCTTCTTCATATTATTATTACTTTGGCCCCTCTGTCCTGTGAATGATTTGGTGTGGGCTCAGCCTCAAAATACAAAGCAGGTCTGTTCTTCACTTGATGATGGCACAATCTTTAATTCTTTCGGTTTGATCTTTGAGTTTTTAATAGGCAATTTTCTACTTGTAGCCGGTGTATGCTAAAAAATCCATTTGCGTGTGAATCATTCCCAAGCATGAAGCCTTTTATGTATTATCCTATTAATCACTACTTCTACGATGCGTGGACACACACACACACACACACACACACACACACACGCACACGCACACGCACACGCACACACACACACACACACAGTGGGAGGTTAAGAGCTATCTTCCAGGCCTTATTTTAATTGGATGCTACAGGGGTTTTCCATTTTAATCTAATTAGGAAACAGTAGTAGTAGTAGTATAAGTAGTAGGAACCTCACATGAATGAAACGACCGAATAGAAAAAATACTTTGTCTTTAGAGCAATAATCGTTTCTCACATCATTATCTCCGTGGCATGCTGTGCTACTACAGAACAACTGAATTCAGCTTCTCAAACGTGCAGAGTTGGTTCTTTCCCTTCATTTATTTACCAAAATGTAGAGGTTTTTGGTGCTTTTTCTACGCCGTACTTTTAATTTAAATACTCTTATTACACATTTATCCTAGGTATCATTTCATTATGATCATTTTACTTGTAATTTCAGTCGGTTTGGATTTATACATGTTTGTAAAAGATCTGAATACATCCGCAAAACTAGTAAAAAGTAATAAAGAGTATTTAAATAATAATAAAGCCACTAATTCCAGCTTTGCTTCTGATTTGATGTGTGTTGGTTTGCTGCTTGTTTCTCCAACAAAGACAAACACACCTAAATAACCTTTAACATACATTTACAGATACACATTTAAACACATCTGTAACTGCACACATGCATGTTCATACAGTTCACCTACTGGACACATACATTTGTACATTGTGCAGACTTCTTTTCCACTTCTGGGCCAAGGGTAGTGTAAGTCTTGTTTTATTCATAGCCAGAGAATAATTCCAATGGATGACATGTCCCTTGTAGCTCTGAGCTGAACATGTGTGTCCCCTGTGGGGGGAGACCTTCAGGGGAGTCTGAACCATCTCCCCTCCTCCGCATGGCAGAATGTGAAAATACTGTTAAATATTTTTTTTAAAGCGGGGTTGAATCCAGGGAGGCCTTTCACTGCTTAGAACTTCACCTTCCCAAAGCTCAGTGAACACTGGGTTTGTGGAACAGCATGTCTTATGACCTTTCTTCTACATTTTTAATAAAGGATTTAAATAGGGATGCTTAATTCAGAACAATGTTCTCAGATTGTGGAGCTCAAGGCATACATGGATGTGCATCCATATATTGAAAATGTTAATCGGATTTTAGAGCCTTAAGATATGTAATTAGCATTGTCTGCCATAATTGCAGATCTACTTTTTAAAAATTATTTTTGAAAAGATCTGAAATCACAAACAAGAAAACACTGAAAATGGTGTCTAAATATTGATGATGTGTGAAACGATACAGAACTCTGTTTGTATTGATTTCTTCCCTGTAATTCACTTTCTAACAAAGACCGAGAACTTCTTTTATTTGAACATGAGTTAAATACAGTTGATCTCCTTACCTTAGTGTAAGCAGGAGTAGGGTTGCAAAAGGGCGGAACATTTCCGGTAAATTTCTGGTAAATTTCCATGGGAAGTTAAGATGGGGAATTTTGGAAATATTCCATATTTGAAATAAATAAATGTAAGTTTTCCGCACTCTCGCGGGAATATCACCGCGAGCGAGCTTACGTTTCACTTTCGATTGCATGATATAGCCCAGCGCAACACCTTCGTCGCACATGTTGCCACTTGTTTGTACCATTTTCAGGCGATTTGTAATCTGTTCTAGAAAAACGATGTGTTTTTGGATATTTGGGGAGTTAGGTGGTCCGCAAGTGTTTTTTTTGTTGGTTAAGTGGTCCTTGGTATGAAAAGGTCTGAGAAATACTGTACTAGATGAACACATTTGTATGTGATATTTGCAATTTAAAAATTAAATAAATATATTACCCCATAATATCATCAAAACTTACTTCACTTTGTCCACAGGCTCAAATGTGTGGCTTCACTTGTCTTGTGCTTTGGGCTCAAAAGTGTGAGTCTTCTAGAAATCATGTGTGCATGTGATGGAGGAATGCACAGTGCCTGTAGGGGGTGTGGTCTCAATAGCCATGCAGTAAGCAGTGTGCTTTGTAGATGTGATTGAGGAATGGCATGGATATTCAAGTGTACTTGAATGGCATCTGTTTGTTTTAGTCAAGATTATGCTAAAATATACTTTCCCCAACTATATTTAAGTTCCCTATGAAGAGCCAACCTTCAATTTAGGAAATTCCCAGTTTATTCCCATTAATTCCTGTTAATTCCCATGGAAAGTTTCCATCTTTGAAAATTCCCGGCATGTTGCAACCCTAAGCAGGAGTAAGTTCAGTTTTAAGTGAGGATGCTTGGTTGCTTTTTAATGATTTTAATCAAAGACAGTGTTGAGTTTCACAATGGTATATTCTGCCTAAGATTATTTACTGTTGTTTTTTAGTAATTTTAAGGTGAAGACTTGGTTAGGTTTGTGTTTTTCACCTTCAAACGAATAAACTACAAACTGATGTGTTAACATGAACAAATAAAACATACCAAAATCCACCTTTTCACAATTGGTTGATGTTTTGGTTCAGAATCTTTCCCACCAACCTAAACAAAGCCAACAGATGTGGAAGCGCTCTTAATGTGACGTTTATTAAAGAAGACAACAGTGTATTATTGCACACTTAGAAGCTTATATCAATATTCTCCAATAGGTAATGCTTAATAAATAACTAATGTGAAAGGGCACTCAGAAAGCACAGACTTCCTCCATTAAAAGTAATGTGTCTGTCTGATCCCAACGGCAATGCAATAAGTTATTCCTTTGACCACACTACGTCCTTCCACAAAGTTGAATGAAAATGCGGCCAATATTTTTCTCGTAATCCTTCTGACATTAGAACAACAAACAAAACGACCATATCTTGGTGGAGGTTACAAGCAAAGAGGTCTTTTCTGCTTGTTTCCAGAAACTGCTTTTTGTTTATTCACATATTTACAGCAAACAAGATACAACGGTGAACAATTTATTTACATGTTATTCCGTTTTACCCTGTAAAATGTTGTACATTATAAAAATAAGATTCTGAAAAACATCCCAAGGCCGAGCCCTGGCAAAAAAAGCCAATAATTCATGTGTGCTGTCAGTGTTTCCTCACCCAGTGCTGGGTTTACTAGGCAAGGAAATTACATCAGTCCGGTGAGAAAGGAAAACAGCCTATTTTCTTCACTGCTTTCAATCAAGCCAATAAACAAGGTTGTTCCCTTCAGAAACACATTGCTATGCACTCCCACACGTCGAAGGAGCCATGCCTGTGGAGGCAAAGGGCTCTTGACAACATAATGGCTCCCATAACTTCATTAAAATGGTCCTGCTTCCCTTTCTCGTGCCATTCAAATTATTTTCACAGTCATTCTGCTGTATGCGTGAGTTTCTATCCGTGTGTGGAAACAGAATTATTATCCTCATGTCATCAATCTATCTGGATACTGTGTTATCGCGAGTACCTTTTTTTCCCTTCTTTTTTGCAAAGCACTATCTCCTCAATGACGTTCTCTATTCTCCTCATTAGACCTGAATATAAACAAGCAGCATTAGCAGCGTCTGTGATTTCATCATGAAACACAAGCTGAAGGACACATCCTGCCTGGGCCACTTTGTTGTTGCACCGTGATCCAGTTTCAACTGTCCCAGCAGCCTCATCACCCCCTAGTGATGTGTTTGGCAGAAGGCAGAATTAGATCTTCGCCAACACTGTGTGAATTCAGGGAATGTGATATGAGGCTAGAAAGGACACCTTCAGGGCTCCTTTAGAGCGGTCACTTGGTGCCTGGGTGGAGTTTGTTGTTTAGCCGTGTGTCATCCATGGACAATATAGATCAGCTGCAGAATGACAGATGCAGCTGAAAAATGATTATTTAACCCCGGTGAGTGAGTATGCGGAGGATGCTGTGTGCTCAATGACAGCAATATATCATATCCTGTATGTGGAAGACAAGAAAGATGACAGTGTCATACAGTATGTTTCAGCTAGGTCCCAAAACAATGATGTTAACGTCCAAGTGACAAATACCTCTAGTGACTTTGTTATAGAGCAACTTTGTGTGCGGAGCGAGGAAGTGATGGATGGATGGTTTAACAAACTCTCACACATGAAACCGCTTTTTGTCTCCTCCTCCTGAGTCTTAACCACATCCCAACCATGCCTCTTACCTTCAATATGTTGTCATTTTAACCCAAACCAAGATTTTTCCCGAAACATGACCAAGTTGTCTTTGCCCGACATTAAAGGTGGGGTAGGTAAGTTTGAGAAACCGGCTCGAGATACACTTTTTGTTATATCCTCCTGGGACCCGAGGAAAATAAGTGTCTTCCAATTTCCTGTTTTTTGTGATTTCCTACCTATTTAGGGTTAAAAAAACATCTTGCAATTTAGACTTTTTTTATTTTATTTTATTTTAAAATGTTACAGTATGTCCACTGTAGAGGACGTCGGGACCATATTAGTTTGAAAAGACAGCCAAAATGAACAGATGGACTATGTAACGTATTATGGTTATAGAGTGATATTAATACAATAATACATTCACCTTTATTTAAAACATGAATAAGTAATTGATCTGAAAATTGCTGTTTATTTGGTCAATACAAAACTAGCTTGTTTTTTGGTGAATCTTTCCAGATCTTCAAAGACTTTATAGTCGATGTAGTGGGATGGTACCTCATTGACTCCAGTCAGCACGGGCTGTAGGGTCATCTTGACTAGTTTTATGGATGTGGTCTCCATCTGACCTGCTCATAGAAACAAACTTGACATTCCTGAGGCAATTCTCAATTTTCATGGCTCCACTTAAAATAAAAACAGCAATAATACATACGTGCTACTCTTCGCTCACAGGGGGCCATGTCTTTCCAGCTCGTCCCTATCTGTCTCTATGTATCTATCTGTGCGCTCATGGAGCCTCCTGCATCTTTCCCCCCCTTCTTCTTGACCCTCTTCTATCCCAGGTGTGAAAGCCTCATCTCTCTCATCATCTGAGAGCTCAAAATCTTAATCTCCCTGAACTTTCTGGTACAGAAAATGTCTGCTTCAGTTCCGTCTCCTGCAACAATATTGAGTCATAAAGTCCATGAAGATAGTCCTGACGTCCACTAGAATTGACATTTATAAAAGGGCTGTTATTTGAAAACTTGAATTATTTAATTGCTTTCAGAACTAATTATATAGTTCCTCACATGTTAATAAACAATAATATATATGATTTTCATGGTAAAAATGACAATTATTCAACAATATTTGACTTCTCCTCCTGCTTCTATACAATTTTGTTTTTCGTATGCCAGCCATTTTGGATGAAAAGAAAGAGGAACTTCCCAGCATGCAATTTTAACCAATGACATATCACTGGAAAGACCAGGATGTCCTCTGTACAGCACATCAGGGATTGACAGAGTAGCTCAAAAGAGTAAAAGGAGATGCATGTTAACAAAATGTCCACTACAGTGAACATTTTCAATGGGCTGGGTCCCAGGAGGATATTCCATGGAATGCTCTTAACATCCCGATAGCAATGAATATCTTAAGTGCTTTGACAGAAAATCCATAAAAAAATGTCATCTGTGGAAGCCGTAGTACTGTAAAAAGCACGACCAATCATTGAGCCGGCCCGGCTAAAATAACTGGATGGCCTACCTGCCTGTCAGCCTTCCATCTGTGCACAAACTTATCTCGTGCCCTCATTGGTCATGTGCGCGTACGTGTGTGTTGGAGGAGGGGCTCTGTAAGGAAGTGGCAGATTTTTTCCGGTTGTGTATTTTCAAATTCTAGCGCACTCGAGCCGGTTTCTCCAACATTACCTACCCCACCTTTAAGGCTTGGGTTGTCACATGACTTCATTTGTGGTTTTCCATTTTTTTTTTTACTTTGAGCATCTCATGTATACACAATTCTCTTTCTGCTGATAGGGCCATCAGATAAGAAAATGCTTTATATGAGGGCAAGGCCATAGGACACTTTTTTCCTCAATGTGGAGCAGTGTTTCCCAACCGGGGGTATGCGTACCTCTAGTGGTACGCGAGGGAACTGTAGGGGGTACGTGGAATTCCAAGGTGACAAGTAAAAAAAAAAAAAATCCCTTCAAAAATGATAGTGCGCGATTTGTTTCCCTAGGGAGACAATAGTCTGTGGCACGCACAACCGTGCCAAAATCCCACAATAAAAACAGCTGCTTACCTGCAGCCAGAAAAATACTGGTAGGTCTGCGCTATGGATAAATGGCTGAAACGTCCGCTTGCTCTGGATTCTAGGGTTTTCTAGGGCATTCTAGGGTTCAGAGGAGCCCGCAGAGAAACGTAAGAAAGAGGCCAAACTGAAACCAAGGCAGTACAGTGAAACATATATATTATTTGGATTCATTTCTACTTCTGCGGACCCACCGCAGCCTCAGTGCTTCTTTTGCGGTGAAGTCCTGGCTAATAGTGCGATGAAGCCAGCGCATTTACAGAGACACCAGAGCACCAAACACTCGGGAAGTGTTGATAAAAGTGAAGAATTTTACAGACGAAAGCTGTCGGAATTTAAGTCGAGCCAGACAGTAATGATGAAAGCCACGAATGTGTTAATGAAAGCACTCGAGGCATCTTACGCCGTGTCCCTGCTTGTGGCTAACTAAAAAAAACCTCACTCTATTGTTGAGGAGCTCATTCTCCCTGCAGCGACTGCGTTGGCCGAAATTATGATGGACAAGAAAGCAGCCGAAGCACTCAAGAAAGTTCCCCTGTCGAATAACACCGTATCCCGTCGGATCAATGATATGTCTGTTAATATAATTGGACAAGTGGTGAACAAAATAAAGCTAGCCGGTCAGTTCGCTTTGCAGCTGGATGAAATGACAGATGTGAGTGGAGAAGCACAGCTCCTGTCCTTCGTGCGTTACAAAGATGCGTCGGACATAAACGAGCATATTTTATTTTGCAAAACGCTGCCAGGAAAGACAACTGGGGAAGAATTGTTCCAGGTTATCGACAGCTTCTTCAGAGCACATGATCTGCAGTGGAAAACCTGCAGCCACATCTGTACTGATGGAGCAGCTGCGATGACGGGGCGCGTAGAGGGACTTTTTGGGCACGTAAGAAAGGTAAATCCCGATATGAAATGGATGCATTGTATTATTCATCGTGAAGCACTAGCTAGCAAGAGGATGAGCCCTGATTTAAGTGCTGGTATGGATGATGCTGTGAAGATGATACATTTCATCCAATCTCGGCCATTAAATCACAGGCTGTTTGAAACTCTTTGTCATGAGAACGGCACAGAGCACGATCAGCTATTGCTTCACACAGACGTGCGCTGGCTGTCTCGTGGGAAAACGCTACTGAGACTTTATGAACTTCGCAATGAAGTCTTTGTGTTCTTGACGGAGCATCTGCATCCTCTTGCTGTGCAGCTTGAGGATGACAAGTGGGTGGCGCGCCTGGCATATCTTGCTGATGTGTTTACCAAACTCAACGAGCTCAACCTATCACTTCAGGGCAAGGAGTCACATATCCTGACATTGTATGACAAAGTTTAAGGATTCACAAAAAAGCTCAAACTATGGGAGAGGACATGTGATGAGGGAGACGTGAGCTGTTTCCCACTACTCAATGCCCATCTTGCCACCACTGCTGTTGCCAGGGGTCCAGTGGTCAAACTGGTGCAAGCACACCTGTCCAAACTCTGCACTGATTTCAGCCATTATTTTCAGGACATTGAAAATAAGTCAGAAAGACTGGATTGGGTGAGGAACCCATTCATTGTGAGTGAGAGCAGCAACAGCCTTCCAGCAATGCTGCAGGAGCCTCTGATGGAATTATCATCTGACCGTCTGAAGATGGCATATGCTGAGAAGTCATTGACTGAGTTTTGGTGTGATGGAGAAGGAATATCCTGAACTGGGAAAACATGCACTGATTGAACTTTTGCCGTTTGGTTCTACTTATTTGTGTGAGCTCGGCTTTAACACACATCAAAACCAAGCGGAGGAACAGACTGGATGTGGAGACCAGCCTGGTCACAGCTGTTTCCACACTGCCTCCAGAACTATCAAAGCTTATGAAAGACAAGCATGCTCAAGTGTCTCATTAAAGCTCACATGACTGGTGAAAAGAAACTGCTCGGCCTGGCCCTATACTGATTCTGGATATTATTTTGCTAAGTGTTTTGTTCCTGAAGTAAAGTTTAAATGCCTGTTTAAAGGGGACTTATTCAAAGGGGCTCCATGGTTTAAGCCTAAATGTTACAAGATATATATAGCAAAGATAAGTTGATTATTTTGATTTCATATGTATTTATTTGATTATATTATTTATTTTAAAGGCAACATATTCATTTTTATTTATTTTTATTGAGTGATTTAAGTTAAAATTAAGGAAATGCCTGAGAATTAGATGTTCAAATGAAGGAGATGAAATAAAGTTATTTTCATTCAATAATCAGTTACGTTCTACTTGTGAAGGATCATCAGCATGTATGAGTGAGGGGGTACTCATGGTATGACAAAAGGCTCAGGGGGTACACAAGACAAAAAAGGTTGGGAACCACTGATGTGGAGGACTGTCATGCACTTATGTCATTTCCGTGCGTTTTTGTCCATGTTCATATACGTAGACACAATGCCCAATTTCAATCATTTTACTAACTGAGAAAAGGTATTAAAAATGGTATTCTTTATTACTGATATTGCAATGTGTGAACAATCTTTTTTAACAGAGAAACCAGATATCCTTATTTGCTGCTAGGCTTCCACTGGGCCAATTCTAGGCCCTCATAAAGCCCAGAATGTGTTACTGGCTCTTACACAAAAAAGAGCAACAGCCACTAAGAAACCATAACATCGACAATGCAGTTCTTTCTATGACTGCGTTTCCACAGTTATCTAAATGCTCGTACTTCCAGCCATCTTTGCAAATATACAAACATGTGCATTGTTTGTGTTTCTGCATGCATGTGTGTGTATCCTAAATGTTTTTTAGCACCATGTTGATCCGTCTGCACACTCACATTACACTGTACGCTGCATGGGTTTTGTAGTTTTGACTGGGTAATACAATCCTTTCATCTCAGTTCTTCTGGTTTAGAACGACTGTTAAGATGTGTGTGCTCTAACAAGCAAGCTCTTCAAATGATAAACACATACTGCCTCCACATTACACACACACACACACACACACACACACACACACACACACACACACACACACACACACACACACACACACACACACACACACACACACACACACACACACACACACACACACACACACACACACACACACACACACACTGCTCACTCTCCTCGTGGATTGCTTTGTTTTTCCTCACATAAATAGTCAGATATAGACAAAAAGGAAAAAGGGAGACAACATGGACTTTGAGGGAGCACAAAATACTACTGTGGCCCCGTAATGTAAACTCAAAAATACTTAAAGAAACATAAAACAGATAACAACATTTAATAAATAATAGAAAAAGGCTCCTGCAGTGAATATGGGATGGGAAGGACATTTCCATGGATAGTACCTGTGTGGCAGCACTGTATCGCTGGTCTGTTGGCAGTATACCATCCAAAGAGTTTTATAAATACTGATTTTCAAAACGTTTCAATTTTCAAACTTTCTAATTGTGTCGAAGCACGAGCAAAAAGAGACGGGAATCAGGAAGGGAAATTGGGCCAATCCGTAAAAAGTGAATAGAAAATAAAGATTATAATTACTTGCCATCAATATTGACATTGTGAGCGCTTTATCATGCTAACGTTAGGATTTAGGTTTGAAGCATGGTTGTGCGTAGGGCTTTGACTTATAAACACACACACCGAGTCTCAGTTTAGCCGCAGGCCTAGTCGGAAAACTCATAACAGCTCATACTTTAATATGCATACAACTCTAATATATGCCTCTGCTCCTTGAAGGATGTAATAAAAACAAACTCATATATGCACTAGCCTCAACCTGGTTTAATTAGCATGATCTTAAAGAGGAGGCACAATGCCAGAACGCTAACAGGGGAGAAGCAACGGTTTCAGAAGTGAAATCTGGCGCTCAGATCAATCACATCACGTCTGAATGCGCTCTCATGCAGTCGCTGTAGTTTAGAGAGACGATGCAACATTGATGATTTTGTCATGTTCACCACCCTGACAGGGTAGCTTTTAATACATCTAAGTAGGTAGATCTCCGTGTTTTCAGCCAGGGAATTGCTGCGCCTTGGAAAAAACATCCACAATGCTTTGCATATATTCATTAGCTGAGTAGAGGGTTGCAGCTGTAATATGCAGCAGCTTTGCAATTGTAAGCCCCCAAAGAAACAACTGAGCATCTCCTGGATGTGTTTCATGCAAAAAATGTAAGTCTGGTTAAAAAAAGAGAATAGCAGTACATTGGTTATATAACTCTGAACGGCCTCACAGGGTTTATCAATATCGCTATCTATAGGTCTATGATATATGGCCTGTGAGGTATCTGCGTTTATAGCACACCAATATATAAAGAAGGAAACGCGGGGCTTTTTCTATATATTATGTTCTTTTTTGCAATGTAGTTTATTTACTGTAAGACTTCAAAATGAATAAATTAGTGAGGATGAGTTGCATCTAAAATATAGGTACTTTAAATGATATAATTAATACATAACATTCACATACATTTATCAACATTAAACAGATGTTCTTTAAACTATGTTGCCAATGTTTTTTAACAATGTTTGGGACCTTTTATATTCTTTACCAACTTTACCTAACCCTAACCTAAAAATACTTATAGAGGTATATACTTTAAAGAGGTGGCAGATCGGAAAACATTTATGTGACCTGTTTATAATCCAGAGTCCATTCTGGGAATTTCACGTGTCCAGATCGGTCTGTCTGTTCACATGGCTGCTATACACTATGATTATATCTTTCTTCCTCATCCAACTAAACACTACGTTATATCTGCATGTTTAGTATGTATATATTCTCTATTTTCCTCATCCATGGTCACGTCACGCTTGTCTTGTACATAATTCAATGTGCCAACTAGTCCCACCCCTCAATGAATAAGTGAACCCTGAACACATGAATAGCTAAATCATTTCCAAGCCCCAGCAATACAACAAATTACCATCACAATTTAATTATGCATGCCGGAGCACACTCAGAAGTGTTAACAGATGAGTAGCTTCCGCGGACCATCATTCCTACCGGATTAGCATGGTGAGAGATTTGATGTGGATTAGTTAAAAGGATTATTACCAGTTGTGTCACACCAGCGGAGTACAAATAATGTTAGGATATATTTGGAATTTGAATGGATAGGATTAGTGCTTATTGCTGTGTCACAGGAAAAAGGATCTACTAAGGAATTCACAGCTGAATAGGAAATGTCACCTCGTCCTACTTACTCTATTTTTGTCATATGAGAGGTGGTGTTGCATCTTTCTACTTCCACCTGCAAACACTCAATCAGACCTTCTTCACTTTCTCTCTCTGGTGAGGTGGCTTTTCTTCAGCCAGGCTGCCAATTCTTCCAGTCTGAACCAATTATTGGATTGCCGGGTTCTTACGGTCATTAAAAACCTGGAAAAGTCATGGAAATTCAAAATGCAAATTCCAGGCCCTGGAAAAGTTATGGAAAACAATATTTTTGAAGTTTTGGAAATGTCATGGAAATGTAACTAAAGTTGCATCAAATATAATTTATATTTTAGCTAATCGCCGAAATAGTAATACTATAATGATAATACATACTGTATCGTATAGTAATGAAACGTAAAATGGCATTTAACTGACGAGGTATTTTGCTGGTGAGAGATTTTAGTTGCTTTAGCGTGTAGAAGCTAGTAAGCCTACTTTTGATTTGTTTTAGATAGGCACAACATGTTACTTATTTTCCTGTTCCATGTTAAAATAAACCATTTTCAGTCGTACCGCTGAGAGTAATTTTTTGGTCATGGAAAGTTAGGTAAAGGTCATGGAGAAGTCATTGAAAATCATTGGTGAAAAAGTGTATGAACCCTGGGATTGCCATTTGGTAAACTTGAGAGAGATATGCATGATTTCATAATTGTAAAGTATACTATGATTTGGGATGACTTTGGATTCCAATGCAGCACCAAGGACATTCCCAAATTGCAAAATGTTAACGTGAATCCCTCTGTTGAGGAACATTAGAAACAATACGCCTGCCGAACATCTACTTGTTAACATGCTGATGTTAGCATTCACACAGAGCCTCTAGCATTCAAGTTTCTTGCACTGGCCTCCCAGCGACACATGCAAACCTGTAATATTTGATGTTGTGTCTTGTGGAACCACCAAATCACATGTTTGAGAATATCAACATAACGTAGAAAACGCTTTGAAAAAAACCCTAAAAGGGAAGATTTCCAGTTACATTTCATGGGTCTTAGGGTTCTAGATATCCACCGTTTTTTAGCTTAAATTGCAACACATGAAGAACTAAGGGACTCTAGTTGGGATGGTCTTTCACAAGTGGATATTTACACCGTAGACTTTGTTGTGCGAGCAGTTTTGTGCCTTTGTGCTGATTTTTCAAGATAACTGGACGTGATTTATGAGATCAGATAATAAATCCTACCTATTGCTGCTCCATGTTTCATGTTAGGTGTAAGGAAGACTAAACATCTCTCAGGTTAATAATTCACCGCAGAGGAATGGGCAATGGAGGCAGAAGAGACGGAACGAATGAGAACCAGGAGCCCAAAATGAGGAAACAATTGAAAAGATAAGGAGAGGAGGAATGGAGGAGGGGAATGAGCTGATGATGAACTGATTAAAGATAATAATAAAAAGAGGAGGAGGAGTCGTGAGAAGAAAAATAAAATAAAAAGGATGGTGGAGTGAAGAAGAGTTTAGTATGCCAGAGGCAGCAGCAATATGGTTTCTGTGGAGAAGCCACTTCCTCTAAGGGAAGAATAGATCCATTCAGAGAGGGACACACACAAACACACATATACACACACACTCAGTACACACACATGTACACACAGTGATCTAAGTAGGAATTTGTTGCTAATTGGTAAATGGTACGAGCCATTTTCCCTCCGAAATGAGACACTGCATTACATAAGAAAATACGCCGAGACCCTAAAGTCCTTGTGTTTGAAAATCGTTTTTTATTCTTAATCTTTTACGGTTTGATTTTTTTTTATTGAGCCATCTAGGCGCCAATCAACGCATGTTTCAATTGGATATTTGTTACAGTAACATCAACGGTTTCTGACAAGATGCATGAAATTGAATGCTTGTTTTTAGTGAAACAAATCTGGGTAATTTTACCCCAATTTAGATTTTTTTATTACATTCTTTCTTGTGTGATACCATGTGATGATTCGTCTCAATGGATTAGGATAATGGCGCTAACCTCTCTATTCAGGATACCAGTTGATTCACACAGCACTCGGATAAGGAGAAGAAGATGAACGATGGTTTATTTAGCAGGGTTCTGCTAATATTTGGACAGCATGGCCGTTGTTTGATGTGTCATCTCTGTAGACTTGAGATTTACTCAACAGGTCGACAGACGTCTGGCAAATAAGTTGGATATCAGTCCAAGTTTTTGTGTGAGTCAAAGACGAAGGCAGGGAGAAAGTTGAAAACTGAATTGAGTCAATAGCAGGAATTTTCTTCTAATCATTGTGGTTCTTTAAATTCATCAAATCAAATGTAGTGCATAGTTATTGAGTGAGATGAGAATCCATAATGGTTACATTCATAACACTTCCATTTAGTTCCAGCATGTTGGTCAGGGAAGTTGTTTTTCTTATCTTGACTTATTGCAGCAGGTCTCAGGTCTGTTTGTCAAAATGTCCAATGCTTGATAGGATCTGAGCAGACTCAGTATCAGCTCTTCCTCATGTGGTGCTTTGTTATCAAGACAAATGTGTTTTTTGACACACGATGAGGAGTTTGAACTGTGAATAAATATGTTGGTAAATTGGTGCTTCATGTTGCTGCTAGGTTAATTGTCCTCTCTCTGTCAGACTGTTTGTGTCGACGTGATTTGATATCTGTTCTAATTGTCCTTTCAGATCCTGACTTTCAGGTAGGGTTGCAAAATTCCGGGAATTTTCAAAGATGGAAACTTTCCATGGGAATTAACGGGAATATTTTGGAATAAACTGGGAATTTTCTAAATTGAAGGTTGGCTCTTCATAGGGAACTTCAATATAGTTGGGGAAAGTATATTTTAGCATAATCCTGACTAAAACAAACAGATGCCATTCAAGTACACTTGAATATCCATGCCATAGCACACTGCTTACTGCATGGCTATTGAGACCACACCCCTACAGGCACTGTGCATTCCTCCATCACATGCACAGATGAGTAATATTTAACTCAACATTCCTGTTTTCGTTCTTCAATGAAACAAATAATTGTTCAATAAAATAATTAAAACTTCTTTTTTTTTTTTATAATTAAAATTTTAAAAAAATGTTGAAATGTCATGTTTTTTGTTTAATTTTGCATCGAATATTTCCAAAATTCCCCAGCTTAACTTCCCATGGAAACGTTCCGCCCCTTTGCAACCCTACTTTCAGGTCTCTCTTTCTTTTGGAAAATGATTTATGGGGAGTCTCAGTGGCCTTGGGGCTAAGACGCGTAGCAGGTCAACTGAAATCCTGACAGTGTGAATCCTGATGTGGAGCTCTGTTTCATGTCGGACCCCTCTCTTTCTCTCTCTATGTATCCCTTATTACCTCTTAACTAGACTATCCTTTGGAGGCAGGAATTGGCCAATAAGGAAGTCCAAAAAAAGAAATTCCTTTCTTTACAAGTTTAATTTGATTTGTTTGAGCCATGAAGACTTATTTTGGTATATATTGTCTGTCTTTTTGAGATGCTAACACCTGTCTGCTATATTGTAAAAAGCTACAGCAGCCTAGTAATACAAGTCTGTAATGTCCACGTTTTTACTTTTATGAATTAATCATTCTGATAAATGATGAAAATCAAGAACCCATTCAAATTCAGAGATAAACAAAGGTAACATTATATATTTTCTCCAGAAGCTATTAAGATTTAGAGTGGCATATAGGAAAAAGGTCAGAATTAGGCATGCCCTTATCCAATTTCTCGTCATCTTTACTGACCTTTTCGGTGGCTTGCATATGCGATGACGCCCCAATAAACAGGGTCGCTCTGTCAATGTCACATACAATAATTCACTGTGGTCACAGTGGGCTGCCCACTCAGCTTTTGGTGTCAAAACCTCACCACATAAAAATGATGGTAACCATAATTTAAATGATTGGATGAAGAGAGCACAGGACTTTGGGATCAGTCAGCAATATTAGAAGTAACCCTGAGCTGAAGATGTGGAATCAATATCGAGATAAGCTAGAGTATTTTCTCTTTAATAGAAGTACATGCAGTTCTTTGCAGGGTGTGTGCACAGTATTTGTGTTTTCAGTATAAAAACAAATGACACATTAGCAGTAAGGAGGCGATAGTTGGTAATAAATGGTTATGTAGTGATAATAAAGCTGACGTACAGTGAGCTGCGTAAAGTTAATGACACATTATATCACTCATTTGAAGTGATGCAGCACTGTGACATGCTTTCTTTTGAAGGATGGTATTTATAGCTTGTGTAACCATTTATATTTATAGGCAGCCCATCGTTTCAAAGACAGGCACACTTATTTAGACTGACTGCTTTCAGATATAAATGATTGAAATGTAAAAATATTTGCCCTGCATGACTTTTACTAATAAACACCGCTTTCCTCTTGATACCTCGGATTATCTGTCAAGCTCTTATTCCAGCCTTTTTATGTTTGAGTATATCTTTACGAGGATTTAGCTGTGCCTCCCCAGGGTGCTAAATTACTGTTAGGCTGCATGGTGTGCATGATTAGCTGAAGGAACGCGAGTACATCAGGGTGTGATTCACCCAAACTGCTTCCCATCTCCAAGCTGCTGCCTGGGAGCGAGAAAAGGACGACATGTAACGGTTCATCTGGCGAGGATGAAATTACCATTCATTTAAGAAACAGTTTAGGCATTTCATTTTTTCTGAACTGCAATGGAGAGCAACCAGCCAAAACATCACGCTTGATGATACCTACTACTCTTTTAAATGTTATTAGACATTTGAATCAGATGTAGTTTGTCGTGAGGAAATTCAACAGTTACTCATTATGGATTAATTGTTTTAAGGTGTCTATTTAAAAGCTGTCAATTTGAAAGCTATTTCTCTTGTTTAAAAAAACTAATTCTGAAATTATATTTAGGGGCTTTGAAAGTGCAATTGTTCTGATGATTCACTAATCTTCAGGGGGCCCCATTATGCTCTTTGGGGTTTTCCTTTCTCTGTAGTGCGTTATACTGTATAGCACATGAGTCAAACTCAAGGCCCAGGGGCCAAATCAGGCCCTTGGTGGATTTAATTTCGGCCCGCAGGATAATTTTTAATGACTGTTAGATCTGGCCCGCGGGTATATTGCACGCACACCTTCACTCAATGCTGAGGAGTTCCTCCGCTCGGAGCCTGACCCCGAACATTGATGAACTTGCACTCAATATAGTAAACTAGCATCACAGAGCAGCACTGCGTTTCAATGGATGTTTCCTTTTTCTCTCACGACAACAGGGCATGTTTGGTTTTTTCTTTGAGGGAAATAGTTTTTTTTAAGCAGTTGTTGGCCTGTGGGAAAATGTAATCATAAGAAATGACTCTGGAAAAGCTGCAGATACAGTAGAGCCATAAGAAATGAATGCAACTGATTATTTAATGTTTAATGTTGTTTTTATAGGCAATCATTTAAGCTTAGGTTTAATATGTGCAATAAGTTCATTTCAATACGTTTTGCAATAAACATTGAACCAGTCACTAGTACCAATTTTTTTTATTTTGGCCCACTGTGTATTTGAGTTTGACACCCCTGCTGTATAGGTTTGTTATGTAAATGGTCTGCAAAAGCTAAAATCCAAAATCTCGTACCTCACGGAGTTTCTCTCCCACACACTACCATCCCCGCCTTAAACGCCTCCATTGGACTCCTTCGTTTACTTCCGTAGCGAACGGGTGACCAATCACAACAGAGCCGGCCAGCTAACCAATCAGAGCAGACTGAGCTCTGGTTTCAGACAGAGGGTGAAAAGAGGTGCTGCTGCACAGACAGTATGAGAACAATAAAGACCTTTTTTGACACACAATACAAATATGAACCTGGAAATGAGCATAATAGGGCCCCTTTAAAAACATTGTAATTGATAAAATAACAATAATAATAGTCCTACAAATATATAAAGATTTGGCCAAGCATATTTTAACAAGCAATATTAAGAATGTATCTAATAAATATGTAATGAGTAGTTCTTTAAAATATCATCCAGTAGCTAACAGTGCATGGATCTGCTTAATTCAGCTCAGCAGGTAATGGATTGATCACATTGTAAAGTAATGAATCAGAGCAGCATGTTGTAATGCTGCAGGGAAAAAAAGGGGGGAAGATGAATCGATGTGTTTAATACAAATATACAAACTGATACCAAGAGACGGGGACTCGGTTACACTGATTCTGCATGAAAGTTTAGAAGAAATCAATATGACTGTCAAAACCTTTACTAATATGTCTTTTGTGCATCTAGTGTGCGACCTGCCCCCGCTATAAGACATCCACACAGTAAGTATAGTAGGACTATAGTGCACAACACTGCTGGCGTGTTTTATGGACATAAAGCTTCACTCCTGTCAAGTTACAGTAATAAGCACAACACTTGATGACATTTTGATTTGTCTCAAACGGCAGCTCTACATGTAACCGGTTCATTGTGGCTGTAACATCTTTCACCACTGCTCCCTTTAGAAGTGCATTTTTAATCTATATCAAGTGTTTTATAGTCATCGTCAGTGAAGGACTAGAAGTGCCTTGCACTGTACAGCTTCCCCTGAGCAGCACTTTATATAAGAGCACAGTCACTGTGGCCTCAAGAGACAGGCTCATTGACCAAATCGTAAGACACACACACACACACACACACACACACACACACACACACACACACACACACACACACACACACACACGCGCACACACACACACACACACACACACACACACACACACACACACACACACACACACACACACACACACACACACACACACACACACTAACAATAACACACCTGCAGACATTTCCGTATTTACACTAGACTTTTGACCTTGCATTCTTTTTTGGACGATATATATTTCCCCAGAGATAATGGCGATAAAACCCTTTTGTTGTCTGGAAATCTTACTGACAAACAAAACACACATGCACACAGACACACAAATTCTCTGAGAATTGTTTCAGTTCATCTAAATTTAGAGAAGAGGTACTTTGAAGCTGTTCGATTTCCAGACAAATGCTAAAGCCCTGAGCATCGACCCACCTGAGACTAGTACCCTCTCACCTCCTCAGCTGTGTGTGTGTGTGTGTGTGTGTGTGTGTGTGTGTGTGTGTGTGTGTGTGTGTGTGTGTGTGTGTGTGTGTGTGTGTGTGTGTGTGTGTGTGGTCTATGCTTCAGACAGGCACTCTGAGTTCCAATTACATCTTCTCAATCTCACTTCAATTACCTGTGAGGAGTTCATGTAGGCCATTAGTGAGACACAGCCTTCTTTTGTTCCACATACACACACACACACACACACACACACACACACACACACACACACTTGCACACGCAAATGCACTTTACAGACCAGGTAGTTCTCTTGGGTAATTGGTGGCTGCTGGCTCAGGTGGTCGTTTTTTAAAAGTTGTGTCTATTGATCATTACACTTACTGTTTTCCTGTATTTGTTTATGTACCTTCCCAGCTACAGTCAGTGTTAGTTGGAACTTTTGTCTGGTTCCAATTGTAGGTATAACACATGTGTGCGAGCATACTTGCCAACCTTGAGACCTCAGAAGCGGGGGAACTGAACATACACATGCTTATTGTAGTTGTAAGTGCAATGCCTTGCTGCCACAGGAAAGGAGTGAGCAGAGGGTAGAGTTGTCGATTCTTGTTCTGTTTTCTGTGACTATCTTCCTCACCATGCTGAACAAAGTCCAAGTGGAAACAGTCGTTTGTAAATCTGATTTTGTCAGAAATCGGGAGAAATATGACCCCGGGAGGAAACCGGGAGAGGGCAATGAAATCGGGAGTCTACCGCGCAAATCGGGAGGGTTGGCAAGTATGTTTGCGAGTAAGAGTTTATCTTAAACACCTGAGAACAAAAAACATCCTCCTGTTTAATGGCGGCTTAAAAAATACCCAAGTAGCTATTTGAACAATACATTTGTAAATGAATAGGAGGTATTTCTGAAAATGTGGCCCCTATGCTCATAGTCATTGTATTAAATGGCTAAATAGGGTAAAGCTGACTGTCATTATGTGTAGTATATAATTATCATTGTTTGTGAAGCACGGCCAGCATTGCAAATTATAATATCTTAAATATAATGCCTGTCCTATATTTATATATTTTTGTAATGTAATTATTCATTATTTATTCATGTTTTAGCTTTTTTTCATTAGTCAAACTTTATTTTGTATTTATATTTGTTTTGTTTATGATGTATTTGGTCCATGTGGTGTTACCAACAAAAATGAAATGTCTAAAAAAATATCAGATATTGCCCTTTTTCTGTTGACTTGTTTTGATCAAATAACCCATTAGAGATTCAAAGCCCCTCACCGCCATGTGATGCCAGTCAGCTTAAAAGAAAACCCCCTGTTGTCACACATGGGCAACAGACTATGACATAAACACAAACAGTTCACAAACTAATGTAATTCCTTTTAAACTGCCAACGTCTCAGCGAGCGATGCCACTGCCCGCTGGTTTTTAAAGGAACAGCGAGAAGTCAGCGGCTCGCTGTCAATCATCCTTGTTATTTATTTTGTTGACAAAGCTTGTTCTTCTTCCAGTTTTATTTGCTGTAGATTCTGACTTGTAAAAGTTCCCTGTGACATTGGTAAAATGCAATGTTTAATCATACAGTGTTTTATTCTCAGTGAACAAATGACAGAAACTACACATTTCCATGGTTTTGGTTTTTGATAATGGACATACATAGTGATTGCGTTAAACTGGACAACTGCTGAATATCATGATTAAAATAATAATACACAATAATTAGGGCCGGGACTCGATTAAAAAAATGAATCTAATTAATTAGAGGCTTTGTAATTAATTAATCGAAATTAATCGCATTTTTAATCACATATAAATATTTGACCTGAGAACAGTGAGAAGCAATTTTTTTCACATGGATTTTAGTATACCATCAGGCGCATTCACACCGCAGTACTTTTCCCACAAAGGTTCATGAGAATTGAGTTCATGAGAACTCTTTGAACCTGGGGGTGGATTAGGCAAATGAAGCCGCTGACGTCACTTCTTCTTCTTCTGCTTTGGGTTTACTGGCAGGCCGCAAACCACTTCACGGCGTATACTGCCGCCCAAAGTCCCCGGCCGGAAGTCCCCGGAGTTGGGGACTGGCTTCAGTAGAAGCTGCTGGGACTCCCAGCAGCTTCTGCTGAAGCCTTCCGAGTAAATCGCCAGAACGCCGACACCTCCTCATCTCCCATGTTTTATTTTGTGTTGCCATAAGTTAGTCTCTCTGCGTTTCTGCGCTGGGCTAATGCTAATAATGCTAATGCGAGGATAATAAAATGGCGGCTTCACAAAACTTTTTGGGAGTTTTACGGGGCGTGGTTTGCAATCCGCCCAGCCAATCAGAAATATAGCTATATTCTCACAAGAGAGCCGTGCGAAAGTCCCTGCTCTCTAGCAGCTCTCTGCTCTCTATCAGGGACTTTCGTGGGGGTAAAAAGGTTCTCATGAACTAATTTTAGTACCGGCTCTTTTTGGTGTGAACGCGATAAAAGAGGCTAACGTCCACGCTAGCTTCCACGCTAGCTGCTATATGTTTTGCATTGAGGTGATACTTGAGGCTTGATGTGCTGCGGTGATATGCGAATTCCTTTTTGCATAATTTGCACACAACCGTGCTCTTATCGACGCTTCCATCCGTCCGTTTTTTAAAACAACATTTCCCACTGTTGTTCACTGTGGTTTGTTGTTGTCTGAAGTCATGAACGTTAGTTGGTGCTCCAGTATAATCGGTACGCCTGAAACTCATCCAGTGAGAAACGTTCCGCGGTGCAAAAATAAGTGCGATTAAAATGCGTTAATTTTTGTGTAATTAATTAATCTTAATTAACGCGTTAAAGTCCCGGCCCTAATAATAATAAATAAAGTGTTCTAGCTGAAGTTAACCAAAAAGTCTCAAACTATGCTGTGTTGGGTGCTTGAAATTGAGGAAATTGTACCTGGGAAATCCTGGAAAAGTCCTTGATTTCGATGTATAAGAAGGTGTGAGAACTCTGAATTCTGTCGCCAACATCTCTGTCTGTACTCCTGGAGAGCTGTCACTCAAAAGGTACATTGGGCAGATTGTCATGAACTAATCAATACAGCAGCGTTGCATTAGCAGCAACACATGCTCTCATCTCATCTCATCACTTCTGATCTCCTAACAGGGGAAATTAAAACTGCCTCTACCCTTCACGCTCCAGTTTGGAAAGAGGATCCGCGTTGGGTGCATTTCATCATAACGACATCATCTGACCATGCTTCGTATGGATGTGTGAGAGCGAATTACAGCACTCACATAACCAACCAGTGATCTCAGAGATACAAACCCAGAGTTAAGTATGTGTAGCGCTGCACATGCTAGTCCTGACATCTTTGATCGTGAGTCTGTCAGAGCCCGGAGATGTCTTATGTTTCATTTCATCTTTTTACATTACCGTTACCATTGCTGTGCATATAAATTACCTCGCTGTTGTGACACCAATTTACAATCCGCTGTCAGCTGTCAAAACATAGCTTGCTAGAGAGATCGCATCCCAACTGTTTCCTAAACCTCTTATGCCTTCTGTCCCTCTGCTGGAAAATACAGTTTCCCTCCTGCTGTGCTCCATGTCCCAATTTTTCCTCTTTTCTTTTGGTAAAGCCTTCATGTTCTCTGTGGATGATCAGCCGCTGATGCTCACAGTTTCCTCTGACATGTGCAACATTGTCTAATCAGCCTGGGGTTGTTGTTGTCATTTTAAAAAGTTCTGCATCAAGAGGAGAACCGGCTGGTTGTTCAGGAGGCCTGGTATTTGAGATGATTGGAGCTGATGAGGCTTAAAGCATGCGATACAGAAATAGCTTTATAAATCCTTTGCACGACAGCTTAAATTCATACACGACATTTGATCTTTGTTAAGTATGTGAACTTTTAGAATCAGACACATGTTTGTTGACTATTGAGGCACCAACATGACATTTTGAGGGATATCACGAAGGATCCATTTTGAAGTCTATTTTTGGCGAAATAATCTCTCTTTTCATTTTATTCCTTGATTTATTTTGTCTTTGTCATTTCAATAAACAGTGCAAATGTGCCATTATAACATCCATACATTAAAATATTTTAAAATGACAGCTATAGAAGAGAAAAAAAGTGGATCAACAAATTGCATTACTTTATTTTATGCATTTATTACCTGTGACAGCACACATTAATCAACATTAATAAGATGTGAATGTGTCAGATGCCATAACACCATTTTTTTAATATGTATTTCCAGGGCAGGTTGATGTAAGGAACAAACAAGAAGCAGACAAAACAACTTAAAAGTAAATTTATTATGTTAATTAAGTGCTAAAGTGACTAATAGGTTCAGCCATTCTTCCCATACATATTTAAAGAGACAGGGATACATTATGATACTTAAAGCCTGCAGGTCTCCCTTGAAAAAGAGATCATTGATCTCAATGGGATTTTACCTGGATAAATAAAGGTTTTGAATTGAATTGAATTGAAAGCCAAGTAACAATATCTCATTGATGTAACTCATTCATCCTAGAAGCTATGAAATCATATATTAAGGTGCCTGATTATTGACTCTGTGTAGAAGATTTGTCTGGACTTAATGGAAATGATAGTTGTTCCTTTGAACCACTGCTGTTTGGACATTTTCAAAATTCAAAATGTTTGGCATGCTTTTTAGTTTTTTACTATCTAAGTCAAGACCTCGGTTTCTTTGATTTATGCGTGTCTGCTGAGGCACTGATTCACTTACTATAAGGAAGATTTCACTCACAGATTGTATCAAACACCTGTAGTTGGTGTAATCATTACAGTAAGAACTTCACCTTTCAGGGGAACTTAAAGATCTTAGGTTATCTCAGATGGAGCGTGGATCATTGCAAATATCCTTTCCCTTGTTACCTGCTCTTTCAGGACAGAGGGGTGTTGGTGGCTCATCTCATCACCCCTGTGTGTGTGTGTGTGTGTGTGTGTGTGTGTGTGTGTGTGTGTGTGTGTGTGTGTGTGTGTGTGTGTGTGTGTGTGTGTGTGTGTGTGTGTGTGTGTGTGTGTGTGTGTGTGTGTGTGTGTGTGTGTGTGTGTGTGTGTTGATCAGGGCAATAAAGTGTAAGGGAACTGCTGTGAAGTG
This sequence comes from Gymnodraco acuticeps, assembly GCF_902827175.1. Lineage (NCBI taxonomy): Eukaryota > Metazoa > Chordata > Actinopteri > Perciformes > Bathydraconidae > Gymnodraco > Gymnodraco acuticeps. Next base: position 360,321 of record NW_022990908.1, read on the forward strand.
ATCTTTTCAGAGGTGTTTGTGGACTGAGACTATTACCATTTTGACTTTTTATATTCTTCTCCTATTTGATATATTTGTTGTTTGTTTTAGATTTGGTGTGATCCCTTTTAGATAATGGATTTCAAAGCATCTACAATGTGTTGTATATTCTCAGCAAGAAGTCAGATTGAAGTAAAAAAACTGTCATTTTCAGACCATGTCTTGTATATTTTCCCAATTCAACACACAAAGTCCATTGTTGTTTTTAAATTTGAGAGGCAAAATGCAGCAGAACAATATTTTTATAACAGTCATATTCCATTACTTTCATCTAAATCAAAGTAGAGAGGAGATTTAGAAAGACACACACACACAGATGATGTGCTGCACCTTGTAGCAGAGCTGTCAGAGCTTGTTAATTTTGATCTACAGTTCAACAGTCATGATGTAATTACATTTAGAGGGCCGACTAGTGGAAGATATTTCTCAGCACTGCCTTGAGTGTACAATACTTCTCCTACTATTCATCTACTTAGCGTAAAAAGCTGCTATTCTTTTTTTGCAAATAATGTTAGGCAAGCACCTTATCTTGCTTGTTTGCAAGTAATAGAGTGGTGCGGGAATGAGTCCTTAAACCTAGAAATGTGTTGGCATTGTTCCGGTTTGTATAGTCGATAGATTGTTCAATGCGGCCTTAAATAAGGTCTGTAGTTAACACAAGCTCAAGACATTCCTAGTGTTTGTTCTATGACATCAAATATGTCAGTGATTTTTCTTTGAATGTCGTTAAATATGACATTTTGAATTGAATGCCTATTGGAATTGCAGATTGTTATTGCATCTGCCATTTGCGTGTTTCTTAAATTCATCAAATTCAGGGCATGTTTGACAATGTGATGCATATTGGAAAATACGAAGACAACAGTGAGACGTGAGTGAGTGCTTTTCTTGATTGCAAACAAGTCCTTTGAATGAAACAAACAAATATGTATGACTTCAGATGCAGGGTGACATCTTTTCTGTGTACTTCCAAAATAATTGGAAAAAAAGCCCCATAAAAAATCACAGTTGATCTGACACTTTTAGTTGAATTGAAGTGCAATGACTACAACATGAGGGTGAGTTAGGGATCATACCTAGTGTTAGTAGGACTTATTTGGTTGAGGTACACTTTGCTTTCCATTACTGTGTCTCTAAATAACAACTGACAAAAAGTCAAACCAACGCAGGCTCACACTTCAGGGATGAACATACTGTATATTTAATATGCTTGGCAACAATCAAATGCACCATACTGTATTTACCAATTGTGTCATTTACATATGTCCAGGTCTGCATTGTTCTGCAGTGTGGGCAGGCAGCAGAAGCTTGAGTGATGATTTCTCACCTCATCCTACGTCTGTCATGTCCGTCTATTCACAGAGGGGAAGCCGGATTAATTTTGCCCGTAATTCAGCTGGTGCAAGACCTGACAAGCATTTTGTCAATAGTTGTTTTTTAACAATGAGGCAGTTGAAAAGGTTTACTTTGTCAGTATGAGTATGTTTCTATGTTTGTTCAAAATACTTTATTTATCCTGAGGGGAAATTAGTTTTTGTGACTGTAAGATAAATAAAATAAAATAGAATATAAATATGTATTTGAATATAAAGTAAAAACGTGTAATAAAAAGATAAAATAAAATAACAATATGTATTCAAACCTATGAAATTGAAGTACAAGTGTGCACATAACAATTGGTACAAAATGGATGTTCATTCTGAATTGCACTTATTTCTTTATATGAAATCTTAACTCTAGCTTGAACACAGCTTTTTAAAGACAGTCATGTGGGCCAGTGATCCCTCAGGTCTCAGAGGGTTCATTTATTGTAGTTCTTGTACAAACGAGATGAACCCAAAAAAGGATTAACCACCTTACCACAAGAGACGTGTTCATTTTTTCTAGTCATTTGAGCACACAACGTGATGCGTTATACGCAGCTTTTACAGGAAGATGTCCATATTTCTGTTGTAAAATAAAAAAGCATTGAAGTGCACTGGATACAAAGGAACTGCTCCAAATGCTGTGAGTTTCAATAGCTGGTTTCCAGGCTATTGAGAGAAGATCCAGTACGATGTATTTCCATGGTACCTGTATTTAGGTCACAGCTTAAAACTGAGGGATACCTTTATCTTCTCCCTCTCTCTCGCCTTCACACACTAGCACATACTCATGCGCACATATGCTGCACCAATGCACAGCACACATACATTTTCACATGTATTGGGTCCGAGCCACGGGGGAAACAACTCCCAGGAAACCTCCCTGAACAATCAGTATGTAGAAATCAGTAACAGCCGACTGAAAGAGGAAGGCGGTATGAAAACGTATTTTGATCACACCTCAAAACCCACAGCAGCATCATATGATTTCCTCTTTAGGTAAGTTCATCTTAAAGGTGTGGTATTGTGATATTTGTATCAACAAATCCTCAAAAAGGGCTTAAAGATCCAACGTACATATATTTGCAGTGTAGCCACAGCCTGATATAAGGGGGCGTAGTCCTATGCATTTCTCTATTGTGAGAAAAATAATGAGCCATATTGTGTCACTGAACTCATAAAGTATGGAGAGGCAGAATAACATTGTTATTGTTTTCATGCTTTGGCACTGGTTAAGCCGTGCCTGGAGGCATTTACCCATGTTTTCATCATGTCCGTCTGTCTAAGATAAGAGATAAGATAAGATGGTACTTTATTGATCACAATTTGGGAAATTGTTTTTGTTGCAGCAGCATAAAGGCATTTTACAAAAATAAAAATAAATAAACAAGAATAGAAATAAAATAAAATAGAAAATGTACATTTTGAAATAGAAAATATACATGTAGATATTATATATGTATATACATAAATATATGTCTATCTGATACTTGTGAAGTTATTATATCTCAAGGATGAACTAATAAGATATGGCGGTCAAAGGTCAATGCCACAATGGAACATGTTTTTCGACAATAAATCATTAAATAATATCCTAATTGAGACAATTTCAACAGGGGAATAATAGGAGTTACAGTTTATTCACACATAAAAATATGTCACTAGGCAACTAGAAGAAGAGAAGAATAAATTAGGGTTTGGTTTTAATTAGATTTATTATATTTAGTCGAGCATTTAAAGAGACTGAGGGCACAGACTTGTGGGTTTGGGACTTGTCCACAGCCGAGCCAACCGTCTGGTTTGGAAGTGATCCCTCTTTCCTCTTGCCCTAATTAGACAGAGATACTGGATCAGCCTCGCAGCGTTTGGACGGAGACTCGGCCATCTGTGTGTTCAGTATTGTTGTTTCTTTCCCACAACTCTTCTGTCACACGCAGATGTTCCGGTGTTTAGCGCTGCCTCGTGCTCTCCAATAATCCAATACAGTACAGAGCTTTAATCAGCAATTGATTTTCTTCCGTCATCTGGTACCTTTTGTATCAGATTATTGAAACACCCTTTCATGCTTTAAGGCTTTATTTGTGTACTTAACTAAGTACTACCATAGTAGTGAAGTTGATTTATCAATTATTCTATCGAGAAGAATTCTGCAATTAGAAAGAAAACTCTATATCGCCCACAGTCAGTTGCAGCCCTGTACCGAGGAAGGAGAATTGATGTATTTTTTTTAAAGGGAACCCGGTGGATTTTATAACCACGAGTAGTGCCGATGTTTTTATACATAACTTTCTTTGATTACAAGAACACTCCACAGGGAAGATATAAGTTGGAATTGTAGTAAAAACACAGAAATAAAACTCTTAAAAGAGTGTTTGCATCTTTGGAGGGATGTTTTTTTGCTTTATTTTACTTTTATTTGCTCTTTTTAAAGCGGTGCAGCCAAGAGTTTGAAATGTGTTTATTTATTTATTCTTGATTTTAAGAAGACAGGAATCTGTTTTGGACTCTTCCAACATTATGAAGACACTTCAGTAATTATTCATTAGAGTTATCCTGTAGCTCCCAGGCATGAGCAGCCTACTTCTTTCCTCCTAGCAGGAGAGGGATGAGTGAAGGATAATGAGAGGGGCAGAGAACATGAGTAGGGGCTACATAAGTCAAGTGTCAGGTTTGGGGAAAATAGGACCCAAGTGCAGTTTTAAAAGGACTAAAAAGGTAAGGTAACAAAAAGCGAGCTTTATTTATAAAAAAGCCGAAGGCATGAAAAAACAAGAACCGAATTAACAGAAACAAATCTGGGGAGCACGACAGACAGGAACCAACTTACAAACGGGAACAGGCAGGAGACACAAGCATAGACGACAGGTAGCAGGGACATGAAGTGACGGCGAACAGACATGGAGCACAGGGGAAGACAAGACTAAATACACAGAAGGGTAATCACAGGACAAGACACAGCTGGGCAGGGGAGGCAGAAACACAAGGGCAACAGGTGAACACAATCAGACACACCAGGGAAACTAACGACAGGAAGGCAAACACAGGAAGTAGGATCAGACAAGACACAAGGAGGAAAACATTTCAAAAATAAAAAAGGTGGAAAATGAAAACATAAATCCAAAACCATGACAGTTAAGGATGGAAAACATGAGGGAAGAAAGAAAATAAATTGTGGGTTTAGGACTTCTGTTTCCTCCCTGTATCTTCAATATACTTACTTTATTATATCTGCACTTGTCTAGCCTCTGTGCCAGTTATCTTGGCCTCTTAATGTTTCTGTATTTGTATTTATTTTTGTTGTAAAGCTGATTTAATGCTGTCTTGTTGCCATTCCTCTTTTGCAAATGAGAAGTGTAATCCCGAAGTGTAATCCCAATGAGTATAAAGGAAAAATAAAGAAAATCCTTCACTTCAAAAGTTAAACTAATTGATCAAACAATAAGCCTTTGGTCTACCGAGGAAACATGCCATGCATTCTCAGACATTTGTTTTTACACTGAAAACAACTGCTTGAATGAGCGGTGAGATTCAATTAAAACATTTATGTTGGTGGCAAGAAAACCAAAACAATGACTGAGAGAAGGTAACATACTCTGTAGAGCTGTGGGAACTACAGGCGGTTATTCATTCTCCATAAGTCAGTCACAATGAGCAACCATGAAATGTTGTGATTTTATGATTAAAAGCTAAAACGTATACAAATCAAAATGGTTTTCAATCATCTTTTGTCCATGTTTGTTATTTGTTTTCAACCGTGCTATCTTCTGTGGGGTAGTTGGATGTACAGGCTCTGTTCATGTGTGTTGTTTCCAAAATTGTTAAAGTAACAAACTCAAACTGTTGGGAAATAAGAACAACATTTCCCTCTGTGGTGTAAATTGAGAAAGTTGCAGTAGAGTACAAGTACTTCAATTTGGTAGTCAAGTAAAATACTTGGCTTAATGTCTGTAGCTTCATTCCACCACTTGATATTGAAGTATTTTCGGGGCTGGTTAGATATTGTATTCCTGTATTTGACTCAACATAACTCATTTTACTGTAATCAGATGCAGATGTAATTTATCTGATTCTTCTATTTACGTACAGTACCGGCATCTGAAATGAGCAACTCTGAAAAAGTTCAAAGCTACTTCATCAGACTTTCTCCCTCAGAGTTATACATAAATTCATGAAATTCAGGAGTTGAAGCTCTTTGGCTTTTCATTCCTGTCAAGAGACGGAATTTATTTATACTCTCTCGGTAATTGAAGTTTAAATAAGTTGAATTCATCACTGATGTTATTACCCTGCAATGAAGCAGCATTCACTCTGGATTTCCTTGGATGAGTTTCTGTCATCATGGCTTCGTGTAAAATGATGATTTTCTCACAGGGATCTATCTAAAACTAGAGAGCATGAAAACTCCTGGTCTGTTCACCTTAACATGTTTAACAGAAGAGTTGTGACCAGTGAGTTCAACTGTATTTAGTCTTGGAGCTGCATTAATTGTACTCAATTCAATTAAAGTGCGACACAAGTTGAGCCTTTATTCATGGAGAGTGTCCAAGACTTTCATTTCTGATCGTTGATGCAACAAAAACCTAAAAAAGCTCTTTCTCGGTGGATTCCTTCTGAGATTGTGATAAAACCTTGACCTCCAGCTCTACCATCACTGATCTGCAGAATCAGCGTAACAATGTATCACTTGAGTGTGATTTGTAAAAAAAATTTTTTTAAATGAAGCAGCAGAACGAATATGAACGCCAGAGACTCTGCTGTTGGATGAGATCCTTGCAGCCGGTCAATGAAATCCCACAGCCAGATTGTCTCTGTGATAAAGCTGTCTCTTCTGCCAGTATCTCTGGCAGGAAAGTATCCAGTTGGATGCAGTTCTGAAATGCAATTTAGCTCCAAAAGAAATAAATGAAAAGTTGTTAAACTGTTGAGTCGAAACGCCTTGACAGCTCTTGGAGGCAAACGAAGAATTTGATGTGACTGCTGTAAGATTATTAAATCTTACTTACACAACATAACTACAGGAAATGATACAAATACGTCCAGTAAAAAAACTTGGACATTAAAGACTTATAGCTTAACTTGGGACTTGACTTGCGTTCACTATAGCCTTGACTTGAATTGACATAACCTGAGACTTGACCTGCCCAAGAAAACTTGGGCCTATATTATCAAAATGTTCTGCTTGTCCGTTCTCTCAAATAGTTTTAATGAAACAATCCAGTAAGGAAAATAAATACAACTAGCCAAGGAAGCACTGCCTTATACTGCCAATACCTCACAGTCTTCCAGACAGAGGAGTTCAATATTGTTCAAACCTGTATTATAATATGTCATAGTATTAACAACTGTTTTGCATTGTTTAAGCATCGGATACAAATATTTGCACGTTTAAGAATGTTTGTGGAAAAAATGAAATGTTTTCTTTGTTCCATATTATCCAGGGTTATTGAATAGGTGTTCTTGTTTCACTTCGCATTGCAGAGAGACATAGAGAGAGAAAATCAGAACAGGTCATTGGTACTGTTTTGCAAAGAGGTTTAGTAAAGAAAAAACGTAATGCGTTAATACGTAATTATCACTAATTATTTTTTATTGACACTTTTTAATCCCGCAGTTCGATTTGTTTTCATCTTGTCACTTTCACTCTCTCTTCCCCTGCATGTTTGACTCTTTCTAATTCCCTTTTGCCTTCATTTCCCTGGCTGCCAGTCTCATTTCCCATCCCTCCACCCATCCATCATCGGTGATGCGTCTGCCACACAGCTTATCAAGTCTAGCAGAGCTCAGGCTATGCTAATGTGGTGCTTGTGCTGTCATAAACAGTCTGTGTCCCCTGTTTGCATGGCTTAGCAGACAAAGAGTGATGCCCCTTTCCCAACCTCTTCGCATGTCTGGCTGCATCTGTTTTCCTCTAACCGCCCACTTTGGTTTTCTAGTTTGTTTTCGCATCGGTGGTTACATTTCCAACTCGTATGCAGATGTTTCACTGCTAATTGTTCATGAGACCCCTGAGTTGTAGCTGCATATACGTTGTACAGTTTGTACAGCTCTAATGTTCAACAGTTCTTTATTTTCTCATACTGCTCTTTTTCTGTTGTGATTGGTCGCTTAGAGGTCCCGCCCCTTAGTCTATCAGATACAAAGTGTTTGAGCGCTAGCCAATAGAAGCGCAAGTGTAGCAGAAGTACACAAAGGAGTCCAGTCAAGGGATTTCAGGCAGGGGGGGAGTGTGCGGGAGACAAACTCCCTCTGGAGGGAACCACAAAAAGCAGAACAGGGCCTCTTTTAAGATGAAGCTTCAGTGTTGAAAATGTCTCAGAGTAGAAATACTGTAAAAAGACAAGCTGTGGTGAAACCATGTTTTTGCAGGACTTAGACAGCATGATGTATTCCAGCAGCTTTTTGTGTCAGGCTGCCATTTGAATATCGGCCCATACTGTAAACACCTGCGTCAGCAAATGTCTGGCAATTCATCACATTCAAATAGTCCTTCTCACTGCCTGACATAATCCCCACAACAATGGACACTCTTTTTGTCTTTTCATCCCCAGCTGACCTGTCTTTAAAGTCCAACGTGAGCAAAATATGTTTCAATACAAAGCTTGAAATTCGTCGATGCTGGCTGATCACTTGTAGTTTATTCAAAACATTGTATATTGAAATGTATACTATAGTTAAGTCTGTCTTTCAACAGCAACAACGGCATTATGCCTCAAAATGCTGTAATGCATCCACAGAGTATTAGAGAGAATAAAATACAAGAAACAGTATTAATAATTCATCAAAATCATGAGGGGAAAGAGAAGAAACAAGAGTGGTAGAGTCCCAGATAAACAAACCCTCACTCTGCGAATCTGAATGAGAGTTTTGTGCAAACAACACAGGCCAGAGAGCTGCCTCTGTAGCTCGCAGCACAGAGGCAGAACGATTTGAGTTTACCACAAATGTGCTGACAGTTTATTGACCACTCTCCTTTCCTCCCCTCTTTTCATACTTTCCTTTCCTGCCCTCTTTTCTCCTCTTCTATCCTTTCATTTCCTTCACTTTCCTCTCCTTTCCTTTCCTCTCCTCTTGTCTCCTCTCCTCTTCTTTCCTCTCCTCTCCTCTCCTCTTCTTTCCTTTCCTTTCCTCTCCTCTTGTCTCCTCTTCGTTCCTTTCCTCTCCTCTTCTTTTCCTTTCCTCCCCTTTCCTCTCCTCTCCTTTCCTCTACTCTTCTTTCCTTTCCTTTCCTCTCCTCTTGTCTCCTCTCCTTTCCTTTCCTTTCCTTTCCTTTCCTCTCCTCTCCTCTCCTCTCCTCTTGTCTCCTCCTCATATGTAACTATTTCTTTACTCTCTTGTCTCCTCCTGTCTTCACCTCGTCTTCCTGTTCTCTAACGTTGCCGCAGCACAATCATAATAAATATTTCAGACATGGCTTCCAAATATATTCACAATCATTTCTCTGGTTTATGGGTCAAGATATATTATTCAAAAATCACCCAACTTATCAGCCAGCTTTACAAAGTAGGGATGCAGTACAGAGGAGGAAATTCATACTCTGCAGATTTAAACTGTATCCGGTTTGCGGCCATTCAATTCAACTCTCCATTCAGAAGGGGAGTTAAATGAACTGTGTGAGCCAATATTATTTTAGTGTTGTGTTTACAGCTTGTTTAGCAGCTCCCATATGGCTAAAAGGTACTGTTGATGCTCGAACGGAAGTACAGTACAACTCATTTATTTTGTCTACAAAGGTAATGTCTTTTTAGTCACATAATGAATCTGTAAACTGTTGCGATATTCTATTCCTCCTGTCCACATGTGCAGTTTCAAACCAGCAACAGTTCCTATATAGTATCTTTGAATGCATGAAATGCAGGAGGACCTTTTCCCTATTACATGTAGGGCTGTGCATCTTCACTGGTCTCACGATTCGATTCGATTACGATTATCCTGTCAACGATTCGATTCAATTCGATATCCCGATGCATCACGATTCATACCAATGCGTTGCATCCTCAATTTTCTATATTACTGCACATGGCTTATTTTTCATCAATGCATACATGCAGTAAATACATATGAACTCTCTTTTTATTATTTAGAAAGTGCTTCAGAAATCAATAACATAAATGTCTTGACATTCATTTATAAACCAAAATAAATGAATTGTATAGGTCTAGCCTCCCTATATCTGTGTGTGAAGTTGTTCCATCCTCAAAAACAAAAAAATAATGCTTCTGCAGTCTAGCTGCAGCTTCTAGCAACAGTCTTCTGTTAAAAAAAAGGACACTGAATGTCCTGAATGTGGCATCACACACAGGACTTGAGTCTGAACCATAGACTGTATATGGTCTGAACACAGCAGACAACAGGAGTATTTACAATAGCATATACAAACAAAAATACTGCATGTGGGTGCACACTTACATTCTCTGTCTTACTGTTGCATACATCCCATGAATGTATGAGATTAAATTAGCTTCATTATATCTCAGTGATTAAGTGAATAATAAAGTTTCTATCGGGTCACTATCAGCCTATCACTCATTATTTTCAGTGAGGGGGCGGGGTTTGGAGGAACGGAGGAGACGGTGATCGCGGGAGCTTTTTTCCTCCTGCCTTCACAAACTTTACACACGTATATCGTCTGAAAATTGCTAGAGGACATTCATACTTTGCAATCCAAGACTTCATTAAATCCACCAAAAACCTGACATGATTGTAACGCGATTATTTTTGAAAAACATAAATCCCTGTGCCGCAGCGACACGGAGTGATTCAGAGCGCGTCCTTCTGCTGTTGGTTCTGGACTGGTGGTGTTGGGTTGGTGGATAAAGCAGACTACTCCGTGTTTGGTGTTGCTGTGCCGCTGTCACGTCTGTTCCCTGATCTCTGCGTCACCGACCGATTTGATATTAAAGTGACAGAAAAAAAACGTTATAGTAAAGCCGCGGCCGGAAAATCAGGAAGCAACGTTACTACGCTATAACCGATTATCTTCCGTCACTGCATCGAGACCGAATCGTCCACGTCCGCATCGCAATGCATCGTAGAAACGATTATTTTCAACACCCCTAATTACATGTGGATCATGTTTGACTGGTCCACTGTAACATTCTGGCTGATGATCAGGTACCTCCTCTCCTCTCGGCCTTTGTCTCAGCGTGGCTAGAGATGAACGAGCATGTTGAACAGAGAGGAGAGGACAGCTGCTGATGGAGAGGAAACAAAAGAAGCCTTCTGTCCTTCCTCTCTCCTCATCCTCTTTCATTCATTCTCTATCTCTGCCTGTCTCCTCTGTCTCCTGTCCATTCATTTGTCTTCCATCTTTACTGTGTCCCTCTGTCTGTCTTGATATCTTTCTCTCAGGGCATTATTCTCTCCTCATCTTTATATGAGTCTTCCTTTGGCCTCCTCCTCTTCGTCGTCCCTCCAGCGTTCTCCTCTTCCCTCTAGTCTTTCAGTTCTTTCAGAGCGCTCTGTTGAAATCCGATCCGTCACTGTGGAGACGGATAGAGTTGTGTTGCCAGGGGTTTCAACCCAACAGAAAAGCAAAGCTGCAGTTTCGTCATTTAAATCAGCTCCCATTTGAGCCACAGACAAAGTGTGTGTGTGTGTGTGTGTGTGTGTGTGTGTGTGTGTGTGTGTGTGTGTGTGTGTGTGTGTGTGTGTGTGTGTGTGTGTGTGTGTGTGGCCTAGCCTTACTATACTTGTGGGGACCTAAATCTGTCTACACAGTCACGTGTGGGGACTCGCCTCCCTTATGGGGACAAAATGGAGGTCCCCATGAGGGGAATCATTAATTTTAGGGTGAAGACTTGGTTAGGTTTAGGATTAGGATTAGGGTTAGGGTTAGACATGTGTTGGTTATGGTTAAGGTTAGGATAAGTCTCCAGGAAATGCATGTAAGTCAATGTAATGTCCCCTGAAGTGATGTATACATGGTGTGTGTGTGTGTGTGTGTGTGTGTGTGTGTGTGTGTGTGTGTGTCCGACTGTGATGTCTTGATTGAGATAAGTGGAATATAACCTTGCAAACAATAATCGTTTTCTGATATTTGAGTGCAACATGTTGTCCAGTTTTCAAAAAGAAAAGTTGCTTCAAATAGTAACCGACACTAGTACACCTCAGCATCTGTAAGCGTTACATTTATATTTGATGTCATTGTTAACATGTTACACCAGCAGGACACTACAGCCTGACGTGAGGCCACATTAATATCAAAATGTAACTTTTACACTCAGTTGTCAGTTTATGAAATGCACTTAGACATTTGGCAAAACATACATTAAAATGATTGCAGTCCTATTAAGCAGTCTGCAGTCAGTTAAGCAATTTCACAATGTATTAAATATGTTCAAATCAAGAGCAGCAAGAGACCAACAATCAAAATGATTGCTTTTAATGTTGGAGTGGGAGTGGATTGTGTGGGCGTTTGCTCAGCTTTCAAACTAATTACCCTATACCCAACATTCATGCTGAATAATATACTTTTACTGCGACTTCTTGACATATGTTCTACTATCTACTGCTTTTTCTATTTTCCATTCATTGAGAATGCTGGAGCATCTGAGGACATGTCAATTCCACATTTTATTTCATTGTTAAATGTGAAATATGGAAATATACAGTAAGACTATCTCTTTCTCTCTTTACTTTTACTACATTCCTACTGTTACATTAGTTATCTGTTTATTGCCGTTTTTCTCCTTGACATTGTGTAAGAGGCAATGTAGAAGGTCGTCAAATGGGATTGCCCTGGCATGTTTTCAAGGTTGTACTGTATTTACTTCTGTTGAATCGATGCTGTTGTTTCGGGGCACAACATACAAGAACAAGAGTTGAAAAGAGCTGATTTATTATGAAGGCTATGATATATCGTTATTGAGCGATTTGCTCTTTGTTGTGTGTGTGTGTCTGTAATTGAATTGGGTGTTTGTTCTCTCAAAACTGAGTAGAATCACAGCTTGCTGTGCTGTCTGTTCTCATTTCTAAAGAAACATATCATCATTGGCTGCAGACATGTACACACACACAAGCTGTGAAGGGTGTGTGTGGTACTAATATCTGATTGTACTGTGAACATCAAAAGGCTGCACAATATATAGTTTCACCATCAAGATTGCAATATGTGCCTGTGCAATAATAATCAAAGTCACATCACAGGAAGTGCAATGTCAAGTGTATTAACTCTAACACGTCAAGCTACAAATGAAACACTTGTACCATTTCATTTTCCATGACTAATCTAAAAGTCTGTCGGATGGATTGCAAATCATTGACTTTGATTTGAGGCTTGTTGGATGCACAGCTATTGTTGTTATTGAGTTTATAGGAAGTCTCTGAATGCACAGCTATCCGCCAATCACACTCATTGAATCCAACAACAGAAGCAAGTCCTGCTGGCTGTTTGATAGCCTCAACATGAGTGAAGAACAAGAGACAAAATGAAAGGTTTTGAAAAACGATATATGTCAGTTTTTTTCTATTATCTGGCAGCCCTAACACATCATACAGTACACGTCTGTTGGTGTACTCTGAAGTCCACTTTCTTTCTTGTTTTAAATGTGTGTGTGTGTGTGTGTTGCCTGTTTGCACATTCAGTTGCAGGACACAGAAGCAGCTGCTAAATAAATGAAAACAGTGATTCCCATGCCAGGAAAAAAATGTTTGTGAAAAGTAAATGTAGAAATGTATTTGTTATACGATTTCCTTTCCAATGACACAACAGAAGAGTTCACATTTGAATACAAACGCAGCGCCACTGCAAAGAAACAAGAGTCCTATTGTGCCGTCAGCTCGAATGAAAAGCCTACTTTTATGAGCGGCTGTTGAGCGCTTATTAAACAGCTCTGAGCATAAATCACTAACGTATTAAGGTATGCTGCAGCTGAAGTCAATGAATAAGAGATTCAGAAGAAAAGCATGTTTTATCTTTGAAGTCAGGGTTATAAATGGGGAGAGGAGAGACCTCAGGTGTGGGGAAGTCCGAACCAGCCGGCAGATGCAGAGATTGAAAGCATCTCTGTCTCTCTCTCGCTCCGTCCCTCAGGGTGTTTCATCCACTCTTTCTGTTTCTGCTGCTTTATCGTTCTGTGTTGTGCTCCGTCTTTCCTGCAGCTCTGTTTAATAACATTTTCTGTTGGGACTAAACTACTCATTTAAACGCATTAGCCTCTTTGTTTCCTCCCCATTAGGGGGAAGAGAATTACCTTGTTTCTTTTCATGCTGTTATTGAGTGCTGCACATTTAAATAATAACTGATTGTGATTATTTTGACTATTATTGCAATTGCGTGATAAGATTCCACAGATTCTGAATCCGCATGTCTGCCAATGTGATTTTGTTTTAAGTTGATCCCTAACATACAATACTTTTGTTTAGTCTGTAAAATACTAATTTTACACCGGGATAATTGCATTTTCTTTTTGTATTTTATTGTTTTGCACAATCGTTACACATGATAAACAGTGCAGGAAAAGGCAGAAAACCCACTGGGCTTATTTGGAGCCTCCGCATATATAACGTAACAAAATCTAATATTTGATAGAAAACATTAGATCAATATACAAACAATAGCTTCATTTCGTTCATGGGTCTATAGTTATTAGAGCAACACAGATCATCACCGTTAAACAATGGAATAACTGGCAACTTTTAGTGAAATAAGATTAGGCTTTGTAATTAAAAACATTTACATTATTATCCTCATTTGTTATTAATCAATCAATCAATAACTTTATTAATCCCGCAAGGGGCAATTGGTTATGAGCAGTAGCTTATGTCATGTACACAGGCAGGAACATACAGGAAGAAAACACACAGATACACCCGGGAGCACAGATGTGGATCATTCCAATTTACACTATAAATAGTTCATAGCATCACAATAATAAATAAATAAATAATCAAGAATTTAAAAGTTTGAGTGCAGAAGGGATGAATGATTTTGAAAAGTGATTAGTTCTTTGAGCAGGTAGAGCATATCTTCGCCTATATCATCCATATATTGTTCTACAGTATCTAGTTTGACTTAGATTTGACCTTATTTGTAAGTTACTTCGAGAAAACTTTCCCAGCTTTCAATAAGGTAAGAGTACTAACACTGCATGTTATTGAAACGCAGATCGAACTCAAACAGCTGCAGTTTAAGTGAAGCCACCCACATTGTCAGCTAGGGTCAGCAAATGCAGCCTATCAAAATTCTGCATAAGTATCCCATCACCAATCTCATCTGGTGTGTAGACAGTCGGATACATTTCAGGTAGATCAGCACCGCCAGATGATTTACATTTTCCGTGGAGCTAATTAAAATCTTCTTTTTCAGATTTCCGTATAGATTTTAGCGTTAGCTGACAAGTTTTGTAAAGTGCAGAACAGCAGGTATGACATACAGTAGGTGTCTTATGTCTTTTTGTCTTATCTGTTCTAAGCCTTATTTTTCTTACGGATTCATTTATTGCGCCAATATTATAATTTTGGTGTTTCACTGTGTACAGAAAGGTCTGACCTATCGAGCTGCTTTGGATTCATTATGCTGCTGCTGCCGCTAGTGTAGCTTTTTATTTTATTTTAAAAGGCATGGATGACTTATTTGCTTGTTTCCCTAATTAAGCTAAGAAGCAAAACAAAAAAATAAGCCATATGGTGCTGGGTTGAAAAACACTTTTCTGTTCATATCTTGTAGCTTCAAGGCTCTGAAATGAAACCATACTGCCTGCACTCTACCTTCACAGTCATTAATGTTACTCCCACTATACATTAATTGGAAGAGAGCAATTAAACAATGAGCTGTAGGAACTTACAGAGGTCATATTGAGCTGTTTTTTTCAGTTCCAGTGCTGATTTATGAGGATTTAGATACATTTATAATAGCATTTGATACTTAAACTACAATTCATGTTCATTAATATAATGCCATTCATTCACTTGTGCTTTTACATTCATCCCTCTTTATAACTGTTACTCCTTATGTTTTGAGTATCACTTATCCTCCTCATCACATCTCCAGCTACTGTAATTAGGAACCATATTACTCAAATGATTACGTCCCTCCACTGGCTCCCTGTTTGCTATTAACTCTGACTGGAAGCTCTTCCCAATTCAGTCTTTTCACTAGCTGCCCCCAATTGATCTAATCCCCTTAACCTGTTCTTTTGAAAATATGAAGGCTGTACATTTGATCCAGTAGTTCACATTGATCTTGTGGCGTCGGCTAAAAAAACATGTTGAGACTGAATTGTGACTATAGCCGAATTGTCTCTAAAATATATGAAGTTGTTGTCCTTAAGTTTATTTACATACAGTCCGACATCAAACACTTTAGCCTTAATGATGGACCAAGTTACTAACTAACAATAGTCTTAGTCAATATAGTTTTTAACAATACACATTAGCTTAGCATTAGCCTTTATGGTTAAAAAAACGCTAGCCGTTAACATTATGGAAGTTTATCTTGTGTTAAAAGGTAGCTTTTATGACAAAGCTGCTAACATAGCTCACATTGTATCCTGCAGCTATGCATTAGCCTGTATGAGGTTTAGGCTTAATGTTAGCCTTTATCAGTTACCTAAAATAATGTTGCCTTAAACATGAGTAAAGTTAAAAGATAACCAGTTCAGTTCCTGATATTATATACAATGTTACATTATTCAATAACATATACTGTTAAAATTCACTCTTGCTACAGCCTTCTTTAGAAATATGACTTCAGGTCTGGAGCAGTAATGAATATTTTCTAGTGTTTTCCTTGCTGAAATGTCCTGGCAGCATGACACGTTGAGTCTACATTGTAATCCTGTGGCACCCTGAACCCAGCACCGTTTCCTGTCTGACCACACCGAGCCACACTGCTCTCAGATGACGGCATCACGACCTTGGAGTCTTCTCGGCTTGGCTACGTCTCATTCAGGATACTGATGCTTCCGAGAATTGTGTCTGTAAGGTGTGTGTGTGTGTGTGTGTGTGTGTGTGTGTGTGTGTGTGTGTGTGTGTGTGTGTGTGTGTGTGTGTGTGTGTGTGTGTGTGTGTGTGTGTGTGTGTGTGTGTGTGTGTGTGTGTGTGTGTGTGTGTGTCAGCAGGATGTGCCAACTGCTACATCGTTGTGCCAGCTGGACAGTGGCAGTGAGACCTGTAGCTGGACTGCCAAAAACACACACACACATGCCTACACACAGACATGCTGGCATGCGTGTGTCGTCTGAAATGCCAGTCATGCCGATTTGATATCATGTAATTGGGAGAACAGCCCAAATCACGCCAAAAACAGCATCAAGGGAAATACACTCACATTTGCACGGATGGTAGAGCCAGTACCCAACACAGTTTTGCTATCCCTAGATTACTTGGAATAGATTAATTCCAGATTAATAGGATGATGTTAATCAAGGATTACGTTCACATAATTACCAACTGAAAAACAGTCCATGTGATTAAAAACAACACAAGTTTTTCTTTTTTTCTCTCTGATTCTTATTCTTCTTTCCCAGTGAAAGTGTATAGCTTCATGCTCCTCCTTCATACTACCTACTAATAACATACTGCATGTACACATATACATTTTTACTGATTTTGCACACTGTATGTATAATTCTCTAGTAAAAGAAAATTATCTAAAGCCTAACCTTGAAAAGTTAATGCTAATAAATCTTAAAACCACTAGGTGTAAAATTAGAAAATGTTGGTGCGTCCCAGTTGTATTATCCATCCCAGGCAGCTGCACTTATTCATTCAACTTTCATCCATGTATCAGGGTCCAGTTCATATTCATTTAATTGTTTATAACAGGTATTTAAAGGTGTGACATCAATATTTAAAAAAATAACTCCAGAGCAGATCTTTCGTGCTGGCTTTCCATCGTACTTGTATGCGTTGGCCAGTCACTCTAATGAAAAAGGGATAACATTTCATTCTCTGTGGTATTAACAAGGTTTTAAAAAGTCTTACTGTCCATCAAGTTCTTAACAGAAAGGTCGTTTTTGAATATGTTAAATGTATGAATTCATAGACTACACTTATAACAGTTTTAATGTTACATCAATATATATTGATCTGGATATATCAATAGTTGACAGCCCGTGGTACAAAGCAGTCGTGAAATAACACCTTTGTTGCTGTAATTTTGCCATGGAATCTGTATCGATCACCCCCCCTTTGCTTCTTGTTTCCGTTGTTTACTTCCTCCTTCTGTTCAGCAGTTTCATTCCTCTCCTTTCTTTCATTATTGTCTGTTCATTCTCACATATCACTCTTCCTTCTTTCTTCCTCTCTTTCTTTCTTATGCTATCTTTGTCTCCCTTTCACACCCTAGTTTCATGCTAGGATACAATGTTGTTGTTTCATGCATTCTCCATCTGTTTCATGCCCCCCACTCTTCCAATGTCTTCCGTCTCAGAAAGAAAACACTTTGGTGAACATACTGTGCACGTGGATTCGAGCCATTAAATGTTTTTTGCTGGTTTGTTTTGTGAAGCTGACCGTTGAGCGGCCCGACCAAGCAAGGAGGCAGAGGCAGAACGTCCAAAATACAACCCGGTGTGGGCATTTATTACTCACAAACATATGACACAGCCTCAATCTGCTGTTCACGTGAGCACAGCCACCAGGATCTCACACACACTACCACCCACACAGACAGGGAAACAGAGCCTAAATACCCACACACTAATCAGCAATTAGACACAGGTGAGGGGGGAGGAGACAACACAGGGCACCAGGTGAACACAATCAGGAGCAACAGACAAAACGGGTTTGGGGAACACCCCCAAACCAAACCACATGTGCAATGTTACAAGGCCCGAAGCCGTCAGTCCACAACATTATTGAATAGGAAATCAACTAGTACTCCGGTGAATGCTGACAAGAGTACTCTTAGCATTTCTTCCCCAGAATCAGTGCTTGTATCTCAAGAGTTTCATGCTTTAGTTGCTTTCATCAGCTTGCAATTCACACTGATTAAATACATTTCCATGTCAAGGCTTGTTTGATTTCACACAGGATGTTTGTTGTACATTACACCAGAGAAAAATACTCTACTTGTTCGCCACGGTCCCGTTCAAAAACACTTAAAGGTTCAAGGTTCTTTGTCAAACGAACATAGCTACAGTGTAGTTATGTCGATTACAATCTTGTGTCACAGGCTTCTCCAACAGTGCAACACAAAACACAGATAAACAGAAAAATATAGTGCAAGTAAATAGTAAATACAAGAATAAAATAGTTTAAAAAACGTTTTATAATATAACGCAATAAGCTCTCAATCTTTTTCGTAATACCTTTTTTTTCTTTGGCCATGCCTGTTTATTGCTGCCATTACTGACTTGTTGATAGCAATGCAACACAGATGAAGTTGCTGCGTCTCAAAGTAATATTCCCCCTCTTTTATTGAACATACTGTAGAAACACTGGACTCTCCTGATGATTTACAATCTTGTTGGTTGATTTTGTGGCAAAGTTAAGGAATAGTCTTTTGTATCAGTTTAGTTTGGCGGACGGCTCTTAACACTACTAAAAACATTTGTTTCTACCGATGTTGCTAAGGAAAAGATAGCAGGAATGAAACAAAATGTATAATTCAAACACAGATAGATTATTTATGCAGACATTGAACAGCATGTTCAAAATGATACTCTTGGCAGCTCTTTATTTCCTGTCTCTTGACTTGTTTGCAGTGCATGCCATAATATCTCTGTAGGTTGACATGACAGGAAACCTTTAAGATGTTTGTTTATTTCACTGCAAACAAACAGAGAGTACAATTTCAACAGCTTTCTTGTCAAGGTGATCATTCAGTGTTTGAAAAATCCAGTTGGTCTAAAATTCTTCCTGTTGTGCTCTCAAGGAAAATCTTGTCAGCAACCTTTTTTTTATCCAGTAACCGACCCATTTCACATTCTCCTTTTCATAACGTTCATGTTTCCTTTTGTCGTCTTGGTTACATTTTACAGCAACATGGTTTGTGACAACAAAGCTGTCAGTTTGTGAATATCGCAACGTTCTTGGCAACCTTTTGTGCTTGCTTGTATGTGAGAGCTGTGAATGCACCAGTGTTAACCCTTATCTCTTCCTTTCCAGCACACACACGCACACACACACACACACACTGATTGGTATGCATAAATACACACTCACAAACGGATGACTGTATGTGTTGCATGTCGAAGAGATTCCTAAATACCATTAATCCTCTGATCCAGTAAATTCACACAAACACACACACACATACAAACACACACACACACACACTTACATGCAGAAACATGAACACAGTGTTATAGCTTAGCCACTTTCAGAGAATAGATCTACAGTAATACACAAGGAGAAACATCTTGAATAAAAGGGCTGAAAATAAACTGTGCACAAAGTTGCCTGACTTGTATACTTTACTTTTCCCTTTCACACACAGAAGTTCTTTCTTCTTATTTCCTACTTCCATCATATCTCCTTTTCTTCCTCTGCCTGAATCTCTTTCTTTTTTTCCCCCCCCGTTGCTGGAAGAATAGCAATTACAGTCCACTGTTGGTTGTGGCACTTGTAAATGATTGAAAGAGAGAGAATGGGAGGAGAAGCGGCGAGTGGACGGACTAATAAGATTCAAAGAGCTGAAAGTCTCTTTTGTCAGAGAGTCTGTGTCAGTGGGAGGCAGGACGAGAGGAACAGTCTCTCCCTCCCTCTTCTTTCTCTCCTTTCTCTCTTTTTTTTTATCCGGAAGCCAAAGAACCTCAATTATAAACTCGTCCGGTAAAATCTTACCCTGGCACTGCTTCAGTTGTCACTTAAGTAACATGAAGGCACAGAAAGTCTCAGGACAGGACTGCTGATTAACAGCCAGCCTGTTGAGAGGTCTATGCGGTCAGATGGCCTGACCAGCGGCTCTGTAAGGACTCGGCAAGTCATGCTGTTATGTTCACAGACTCAGACTTCACAAAAGATAGAGAAAGTCATCAAAGGAAGACTTTGTGTAGCTGTTGATTTAGCATTTAGTTGCTGTGGATGGAAATGGAGTAGTGGTGAGAAATTGAAGAATTAGTTGCAATCACTGACTTAAGACATCATTTCAAAGTTTGTTAATACAGTATTTAACTAGACGATTTAAATACGGTGGAAACTGTTGGCTAATGAATAGTGTTTGAAATCAATGAATACTTATAGTTGTCTTGATGTCTCATAGTTGTAATTATGTAAAAGTAATTGTTCCAAAAAGCTTCTCCACAGATGATGTATTGCACTTCTGTAAACCAATGCAGCCACCTTTTTTATTCCACAAATTCTTCTTTTTGTCAAAAACGTACAATACCCATAATTCAACTGAACCCTCAACATGTTGGGTTGGGATCGAGCTGCTAACCCTCTGATTGGTGGACCCTTATTTACCCCCATATCTACCCGCTGCACCACAATTGACCCATATCTGTGGCAATAGAATAGGGCCCGACCCAAAGCAGATAAGACTTAATGTCATTTGGTCCTGTGTTTTGGTTCAAGTATGTATTTGTTCAGAAACCAGGTGAAACCGTTCAAACCTCCACAAAGGTCTCAGGTTTAGGAGCAGTGGCCTGAGAGAGAGTGAATGTGATGTGGGAAGGGAGGGGGAAGTGTGAACGGTTTCCTCAATATTTCAGTGTCCTTTCGAGTTTTGTGGTGAGAAGGTTAAACAAACTAAGACAGGAGGAGAGAGAAACAGAAGCAAAGAGCACTACAATCTGAAGTTGGCATAGAAACCCTTCAAAACCAACAATAACTCTCGATTGCTTTCATTTTTCTCCTCGTTCTGTTTCTGCAAGATCTGCCTCA
The DNA here is from genome assembly GCF_902827175.1 of Gymnodraco acuticeps. NCBI lineage: Eukaryota > Metazoa > Chordata > Actinopteri > Perciformes > Bathydraconidae > Gymnodraco > Gymnodraco acuticeps. Next base: position 381,494 of record NW_022990908.1, read on the forward strand.
GGTCTGCTCTCAGTGTACTGTGATGCTACATTTGCTACAAACCTTATAGCTTAGAGAACTGTTAATTATTATAGTGTATTATTGTTTTGTGTGTATACAGAATGTGTGTGTATATTACTTTCAGACAAAGCAGTGATGTATCCCCCAAAGTGCAGTGGGTGTCCCAGATAGAGCGATCAGGCGGCGTGATTATAATGTACAGTAATGTCACCAAATAGATAAGCATGAGATATATTATGTGCGTGTGAGATAATTGCACCACTACTTCCACACATTACAACAGTATTTTATCACTTGTTCCTCCACAAACAATAGCTCAAACCCTTATTTTCCATTTTCTTTATACACACTATTCCTCCCTGTCTCTCTCACACACTCTTTGTATTATTCATCTATTCTGTGTGAGAGTCAAACAGGATGATGTCACTGTTTATTTCACGTCACCGGACTACCTGGGAACTTTCTGACCTCCTACCTGTCATTGTGTATTTATATCAAAACGTCAACATGCGTTTAAGATGAGCTACGCCAATTAAGCAGTGAGAGTGAAGCGTGTCAGTTCTTGTGCTGCTCATCATTTGTTGTCCTTGTTGCGAACTTTAGGCAACCACAACATCTAATTCCTGTTGTTTATATCCTACACGACAACATATTTCTAAGTCTGCTGCCACATAGCATCGTATTTGTCGAAGTGTGTTGGTGGTAAATGCATAACAAAAACAAAAATTTAAGGAGTAATTAATCATTTTGGGAAAATAGTTATATCTGTCTTGCTGAAAAGATTAGTAAAATGGAAGCAGTATCTTGTCTTTGCATTAAATACAGAGCTGGAGACAGAGGGCGATTAGCTTAGCTTAGCTTAGCTTAGCTCAAAGACTGTAGGGGGAAACAGCTAGCACATAAATAAAGAACAAATACCTCTTAGGGTTTTCCTGTGTGCTGTAGATGTAGCTATCTTGAAAAACAGTTTATATATCCAACTTCTATGAAACGTCTCTGCTGGTTTCCTCATGGTTAACAAAACTCCTGGAAGTTTTTGCTAAGAACACTTTCCAACAAATAACTCCTCATAAAACCCCAGTTTGTTCTGTTTGTGTACAGCTTATCGTAAAAGGTTATGCATATCTGAGGGTTTTTTACAGGTGCTGGTTATGTAAGAATGTGTTTTCACTTTTTCGACGAAGCCAGGCTGGCTGTTTTCCCCTGCTTCCAATCTTTGTGCTATAGGCAAAGCGCTATGTTTTAGCTCAGTACTGAACCTTGGTATCATTCCTTTCTCTTGGCAAATGTCGGCAATGATGACTATTCCTTAAAATTATAAATAAATAATTCAAGTTTAAATTAGTCTATGCCTTGAATACGTTGCATTTTTATCAGTTTATTAACACTTAACATTTCATTCACACTTGCTCATTCGTGGCGTGTTAGATTTTAATGCTGATTATGTGTTTTGATAGTCACCTCTCTGAACGCTAGTGTCATTAGTGTGAGGAAGGAGGAGGATAAAAAATGTGTGAGAGTGGAGTGGAGGGAGGGTGATGGACAGAAGTGGTCAGGGGAAGAGGCTGTTGACTCTATCTGCATTCAGCTCTTGAGGGTTAGATGAAGAAGTGTGTTATAAACATGTAACCTTGTTGCCATCGATCAGGCTCCTCGTCTGTGCAGCATTGATTGGAGGAGACCTCTCCACACGGAGATAATACGTGCATGCTAAGTGGTTTCCTCTCTCTCGCTGTAGTTCAGTACTCTCATACTCAGTACTTCAACACCATAAACACATGATCTGTATATCAATAGAAAAAGAATATGTGTTATGGCGGTTGCTTTAAAGGACCCTATTATGCATTTTGGGTTTTCCCTTTCCTGTAGTGTGTTGTATAGGTTATTGTTCATGTGGTCTGCAAAGGTTGAAATCCCAAAGTTCCCTCCAGAGGGAGTTTCTCTCCCACAACGCCTCAATTGGACTCTTTTGTTTTCTTCTGTAATCTAGTGACATCACTATGTAACGGCTAGCGCTCAGATACATTGTGCGTGATAGGCTAAGGAGGGAGACTTATTTTAGTGGTTGACCAATCACCAAAGCCAGCTAGCTAACCAATGAGAGCAGACTGGGCCCTGTTTCAGTTTTTCTTGAGGACTATTTTAAGTCGCGGATTGATACTCAAGTCTCATTATGTGCTAGTGAGCATCTAAAGCAGCAGAATTGTGTATGTAAGACGGATTTAAAATAAATCACAAAACATGCCATTATTGCTTTGGATACATTGACAATGATTGTAGCAGGATCCATTGATTGCTTGTTTTTCTCTTTTTCATGGGATTTGTTGAGACCAACTGAAAATACAGAACATTGCCCGCCAGTATTTGTAGTATCATGTTGGTTAGAAGCATGGCAATACAGTATGATAGATTACACACAACAATAGAGAACCGCAGTGACGCGTCCTAAAACACGGAAGTAAACTTCTTCCGGTTCCTTCGACAAAAACGCAATGCAATTTCTCCATAGGATTTTGGAAAATAGCTCGAAATAAGGTCTGTGGTTGACACACATTTAAGAGACGGATCACGTTTTGTTCAGCCGGATAATATCCACATGTCTACCCTACTTTTATAATTTTCGAATCATAAATCTAATCGATAGATTTATGACTCGAAAATGATAAAAGTAGATACATAGATACAACCATCATTACATGTCGTAGAGTGCCTTTTTGGTAGTAATGAAGTACAAACATCCTTGAACAAGTGTCCTCCACAGCACGACATTCTTTACTTTTGTTGTAATCATCATGTAATGTGTATTTCTCCTTGTAAATTATGTAATGAGTTATTTTTCTGACACTCCCGCTGAAGAAAAACATGCACTAATGAGTGACATTTTGCAACAGAAGGAGTACTCAGAGTCTGGTGTGTTATAATGAGGGTTATGGTTGCAGGACGTTGGTTGGAGCTCAGCGCGTGTATATTTTAATGATCGCGGCTCCCTGAACGAGGGGCTGTATTTACTGTGCGGGCCAGAGATCTAAAGACAACCCTTCTTCTTAAATTAGTCTGAACCCGCAAACTCATGCACACAAATACACAAGCGTTGATGGCATTTGATCTGTCAGCAATCAAAGGAATGACGGATGGATTTGTGGTGATATAACATATGGAGGACCTTCATGACTGAGCAGCGTAATTACCTTTCGTGTTGTGTTTACTCTTAGTGACTTCAAAGTCTTTGTTTATTTGGTTGGAATATATGTTTTCCAAAGCCGGTGCATCTTATTAAATGCTGCATTAAGCGAAGCGTATCCCTTGAAATCATTATTTCTGCACACGTTGCTTTGATACACGTGCAGCATAGCTTCGAAGCTAAAAGCCGTCCCTCACTCCCTACACCCCCACGCTACTTTCTTCTCCTCTGTTTCTTCTCTCCACTTTATCCTCTGTTATCCTCTTCATCTCACTAACTCTTCCCTCTTTCCTTGTTTCCTCAGTGGGCCGTTTGTTGATCGAGTTCGGCTCCCAGATGACGATGGAACGAGTGCAGAAGGAAAACCCCAACGTGACGGAGGGGGGGCGCTACACGCCGCCTGACTGCCGGCCTAGATGGAAGGTCTGTTCCTCTCTCTCTGAATATCCACACATTTTATTATGAAAGCCCGTTTTGCCAAGAAAATAACTATTAAAAAAGAGAAGTCTTTATAAAATGCATGCTCAGAATTATGAGGTACTGAATCAAAATGATGGAATAGAAAAGGTTATGAAATTGGCTATCCAAACGTTGAGTCAGAAATATGAGGACATAAAAAACTATACAGGAGATAAAAAAATTACCCTACAATGTCCACTTACTAAGTAATTGTTATATTTGTATATTTCTCATATTTCGGCATAGTCATCTATATAAGTCTAGTCAAGTCATGTACGTCTCTCTTCTCCACATGATACTTCACGGAGGTCAAGGAGCTTCATAGCAGTAATAATGACACCACTCACCCATCACAATGCCTAACTATACAGAAACGAAGGTTGATCTGCTCTCTATCTTCATCTGAGTGCAAAATGACCGTGAGCATGAACTCAACACAGTAAATTACAGTTTAACCTTGGACTGTTTGGACAGCTGAGAACGACTCATTTAAAATAAAGAGAGATAGAGGAGGGCATCAAATATGTCTCTTATCTGCACTGCCAACGAGAGCTTCTTCATTTATAATGAATGAGAACCAGCTTTATGTACTTTACTGTGACATTAAGCAGCGGGAGATTTCCTGGTGCAGAACAGTTTACCGTCGGATGAAACAAAACTAATTTAAGCTTAATAATCAAATAAACACAGAATGATACTTGACATGTACATTACATTTCATTTAGCTAACACTTTTATTCAAGCGACTTCAAATGAGTGAAATCAACCATGAACATACGACATATAACAGCAAGAATCCAGCAAGTACATTAGTGTTTGATAGGTGAAAACATTTTAAGTGCTGGTGCATTGGCTTCAAATGAGCCAAACATGTTTAAGTGCTACACAAAAGTACATGTTTACAAATTAACAGAAACGTTTCAATTTATTCATCTTGACTGATTATGCTCATTTGTTTTTCACTGGAACTGATTTATTTAGCTTCTTGCATTTCAATGCTTCTCCAAATGATGAAAATGTTTTATAGTGCAAACAAGCAGCCAACCCAAACTGTCCCTGGTGTTTAGGTGGCCATCATCATCCCGTTCCGTCACAGAGAAAACCACCTGAAGTACTGGCTCCACTACCTGCACCCCATCCTCAGGCGGCAGAAGATCGACTACGGCATCTATATCATCAACCAGGTACATAAGGCGATATATGCTGCATATGTATACTGTAAAGTAACACAAGCACCCTCATGATAGCGTCAAAGAGATTCTTGTTCAAGTTTTGTTCTTTTTTTATTTGTCCAAAAAGAAAACGTGCTCAACTACTCACAGTACTCTGCAAATCACAAGTAAGCAAACGGGTGAAAACCCTCATCTCAAAAAGTCAACAACAAAACGCAAAGATGGAAAACAATTTAATGTTAAGGACTTTATACTGTAGGGATCTTTTTTCTGTTTACTCATGTCGGTCATATGTGAACATTTAAATGAAGGTATAGTTGAACTTGATTTTTGACTGACATGAGGCTTCCACATTTGTTTTGTTTTGGAACATTTTTGTGGGAGTGCAGTCAGAGCTTTCAGAAAAAGTCAAAGTGGAAATTGACGATAATGGTATTTAAGAGCTGGAAACTCAAATGATCAATACTAATTACTGGCAAAGACCTTTTGTTTATGAGAAACGGTTTAAGGCTCAGGACTATCTTGTTGAAAGATCTAATTACTAATGACAATACATTGACCTGAAATAGATCTATTAGCTTAGTTCTAAGCATTGCCATCATCAGGTATTTAATTAATAACAGTGATTTGAAAATGATATTACTGCAAGTCAGTTTCCAGTTCAGCTGTTTCTCTTCTCTCACACCAAAAACAAACTGCAGTGAACATCAGCAACACATTTACTTTCTCTGCACTCCGCTCAGCAGAAGCACACTGAGCTATATCGTCTAAGCAATGTTTTCAGAGTGCATGTGGGTCTTTCACGCTGCAAAGGGCGAGACTTCTTCTTCTGCTACATTTTGGGTAATGATCTCTCCTTTCTGCCCTTTCTCTTCCCTGATGGTCTCGCGCAACACCTTGATAACTCCCCCTGTGGGACAGACCTTTGGTTCTGCCTGCCCTGCTTTGCTCCACTCCTGATATGGCAACGTTCCAGTGTCTTACTCTCTGGCCTTCACACTTAAACACACACACACACACACATGAACACACATTTTGTCTCGGAGCATCTCTGAATCGTGTTTATCTCCAATGTAAAGCTGTTAGGGAGGGTGTGTTTTGTGGAGAGAGTATTAGAGTGGGCAAAACATCCGGAGCCTTTTTTGACTTAATCCTCCCTTTCCTTTCATTCCTTCAAGAATGGGCTTGGCTCATCTCTCAATGAAATGTCCATCACTGCATCAGGACTGTTATACTCTCAGTTTATCTTTATCTCAAGGCAGTTTGGCTCATTTCATTTCTGTTTCTAACTTGTCTCTGATCAATCTGACCTTCGGAGGATCTACAAAAGTGAAAAGACGATAACAAAAGTAAACTATATTTATTCAGCCCCTTTCAAAAGTGCTCAAGCATGGTAAAACAAAAACATGAAACCAATAAGCACTGCAATTCCCAGGCAGAACCAGGCAAATTGAAATGCAGATAATACAAATATATCCAGCTGCTAAACTATAAACATAAATTAAGCGTAACTCAAATGTATCAAATAATTAGTTCAGGGCTTCAGGAGGAAATAAGACTTTAAAACATTGTAGTATGGATGAACCTTCTAAGACTATTTTGTTGTTGCTTTTGTACCTTTTCCAGTAAATCATGAGAGGCTTCTCAATACTCAAATTTCCCCTCCTCGACTCCCCTCCTCGGTTCCCCTCCTCGAGACTTAGACCCGCCCACAGGAGATGCGAGCGGAGGACCGAGGAGGGGAACCGAGGAGAGAGGAGGGGAAGCAGCAGACGTTTAAAGAAATGAGAACTCCTCTCCTCTGAGCGGTCATTTTAAAGAGACGTCCGTTCATTATTACGTGGCAACAGCTGCATCAGCTGTCGAGTGTTTTGTCATAGCGCTGTATCTCTGTTAGATTAGCTGAACATTGTTCCCCCACATATTTACTTTGAATTCATTGAGAGTGCGGTATACCGTATAATGAGACAATAACAGGCACAGATGCGGACACACACACACAAATATATTTATATAAATATATACAATTTAAAGTATGAGAGCTCAGCACTCTCATAATAACGTAACACAATCAGAGACTGGATATATCCCCCTCCTCTCTTTGGTCGCTGAAATGGGGAATTGAAATGACGGGCCAAAAGTTGTATTTACAAGTATTAACTTGTAATAATAATAAGCCACTTACAATTTTCCGTGAGATCAGGGAGCAGATATAAGATGGAAGTTTCCCTAACATACAAAGCCATGTTAGGGAAACTTCCATCTTATATCTGCTCCCTGATCTCACGGAGAATTGTAAGTGGCTACTGCCTGAGATCGCATGCTGTGGTTTTATTAAATGTGCCAACTGCTAGGACTGTCTTAGGGAAGACAGCTTTTAGATGCGCAGCTCCTCTGTCTTGGAATAGTCTGCAAATTAAATGGAAACTGAACAATCTGGTGCCACTAAATGTTTTTAAAGCTCGGTTGGATGCTACTCAATCGGAAGCTATTGGTACCTGTTTATGTGGATAATTATGTAAATGATGCTGTATGATGTCCTTTTGTTGTTCTATTTATGTTTTTATGTTTCATGTGGAACTACTTGAGCAGGTCTCCCTTGAAAAAGAGATCAATGATCTCAATGGGATTTATCTGTATAAATAAAGATTTGAAATTAAATTAAATTAAAAGTAAGCAGAGGACACCAAACCAACTGAGACCCGTCTGTCCGCCGCATCTACGCACTGTACAACACACACCTACATACTGTACCACACACACACACACACTGCCTACAACACACACTTACAGCTCCTAAAGCATAATCAGGCTACAGCCGTTGTGTATTTTATTATGTGACGCACGAAATGGTCTTAGAAAAATATCGACTCTTTGTACTACAGCAAATAAAGAGAGTAATGTAGGCCTGTTATACTGAGTGATATTGTACACTGCTCTGCTTTCTGCACGGACCTCACAGCTGTTCTCACTGTAAACATCGCGACGCGATGAAAGCAGTTTCTAAAATAATATCCAGAGGATGCATGCAGAGCTGTCATTGGCTGAGATAAGTCCGGCCGTGCGTCACGCCTCCACCGTTCCCGGAAATGCATCCGCGGAGGAGCCGTGGAGGAACCATCAGTGTATCCTCGGTAATAGCTCCTCCAGAGAGCCTCCTCGACGCTCGATCCTCGGTCCTCGGTGTGCATTTAGAGAAATGAGACGTCCTTCAAAATGGCGCGCTGAAATTCATTTCCGGGTCACTACCGGAGGACCGAGGAGTCGAGGAGGGGACATTTGAGTATTGAGAAGCCTCTAAAGACTGTGTTGGTACACGGAGGCGTGTGGCGCAGTGGGTTGTGCGTATGTGTTTGGATCAGAGGGTCACAGGTTCAAACCCCAATGCAGTCAGCATGTCGTTGTGTCCCTCGGTAAGACACTTCACCCCAAATTGCTCCTGTGGGGATTGTCCACAGTATTAAATATGTAAGTCGCTTTGGATAAAAGCGTCTAACAAGTAACATGTAATATAATATTATAATATAATAATATAATATATAATACAATCCTTAGTCCAGCTGAATGACAGTTTAGACAGTAACAAAGCTGCCCTAGACTCAATGTGTTGTATATTTACTACCAACAAAAGTCACAACTTGAGGTAATCTTTACAGTTACAGAGACGTCAGTGGAGCTGCTGTTCCAAATTCAACTCTTTGACCGTCACTTCAAACAAATACTGCTCTGCTGCCAGCCTCACATTCACTCCTCTGTATGATTTAGAGGTTGAGAGAAGGCTTTGTTTGAAGTGGAAATTACTCCTCTTTGTTTTTTAATGAATTTGAACTTCATAGAGATTCATTCAAGCAGGTACATGTGCTCTTTTAAAGTCTAGTTGGGTAATTTCTGCCTCCTATTTTCGATAAGTTTGAACTGACCCAGAGATATTAACAGCACAGCTGGAGGCGTCTAATTTAACTTTCACTGCAAGTAATAATGACTGAGAGTCCCCCCTCTCTAAAAAGTGTTTCCAACAAGGACGGACTCTTCAGCTACTGCTTAAGGGTGGGAAATTACTTTTGGTTTCTCGGTAATATATCTCATTTTTATGCTAATTGGTAAGAAAGGACATCTTGAGGTTAAAAAAATGTATTCAGCAGCTGCTCATCTAATATATCATTATGTAATTTTGCAATTAGTCCACAATCTGAGCACTGCTGGGGCACCTTTATACCCAGAATGTATATTACAATTAAACTCTGGGGAAATGCTTCTTCCCAATTAGTCTGAAAAGTTAGGTAGTACAAATGCTACTCACTTTGGAGTCTGTATTCAGGACTTAGCAAAATACAGTAAGTGTGCAATGTGGTTTCTCAAAAAACAACACAAAACAAAAACTTTGCATCAGCCCATATTACAATGTATCCAATTAACTTTGCATTTTTGCTGTTACTTTGGTTCAAATACTCAAATCTACCCAGACATTAACTGATAACAAAAAACTAGCGGGGATGTCTCACAGTGCCTTGGTCTTGGCTGAAAAGTTGCGTGTGAAATAATTTATATCAGTAAATACCTCACTCATGAATGTCCAAAGCGCCGAAGTGTCATCACAATGTTGCTTTGTTACAAAAACACAAATTGGCCTTTAGCTTAGCTGTGGTGATGCACAGCCATGTGACTGTGATGTAGCTCTTTTGTGGCAAATGTATTTAGGCTTCAAAAATCATATAGTGGCGTTAATAAATGGAGGTTTCCCAGCAACACAAATTATGTAAGAATCATAAAAGTGTGTTTGCCACAGATCTTATTTCCTGCACTATCCCAACATCAAATTGGTGACCCCATTGGTCTGTGTCAAGGAAGCCCTGCGATGCTAACTTCCACTGTGGCGTACAAAAACACGTCATCATTTCGACACTTTATAGCTTTGTGTGTCATGGCCATCAGGGACACCCAGTCATCAAACTGCCAGACTAGCTGACAGGAAGTCTCAAGAACAGACAGTGAGGCAGGATGACTTCAAAAGGACAGACAAGCAGGCAGATTGAGCTGAATTAAAGCGACAGGTGGGATGTTGATGACAAGAAGTCCTGATGGCCGATTAAACCCTAACACCTGGCACCTCTTTCAGGCAGGACTGTGGAGAGCACTTGTCTTTGTTGCTCGTTCGAATGTTAAATGAGTCAAAGTCTGGAACGTTTAAACATGGAGTGCCTGAACAGGGTTGGGGTGCGGCGATAATTTTCCCCTTCAGTCATTAGTTACAAAACAGAGAGTGGATGCTCTGTTTTAGGAACGTTTTCATCATCAAAAAGCGAGATACTGTATACCCCTGTAATCACAAGACAGGTGTTTTGAGGTTTTGTAACTAAAGTATGCTAAAGAAGTGAGTGGATTATTGTTCAAACTTGCTGGGAAAAGCTTGTACCGGCACCTTAAGTTTAACATATTTTAAACCAACAAAGAATTCAAGTTAAAACTCATCACAAAGCCTCAATTTCTTTAATAAGACATCTTTAGGGCAGCAACTAATTTCTCTCAGAGCAACTGTTTAACAACAAAACAAATTAAATATACTTTTAGTCAAGATAAAGACACATTTTAAACCCTCACATTAAAGAAAATTAAAGCAGCATTTATTTGGCATGTTTACTTAAAACATAAATGATTATCCAATTAGCAAAGTCATCAATTTTCTCTGTATTATTTAGGCTTGATATATATATATATATATATATATATATTAATAATAGTTTATCAATAGGGGCACGGGTCAATAGTCACATCGCAGTCTCAGCTACTAGAGCAACACAAACTGCAAATGTATGAGAGAATGGCTATAGGTTGAAGGCTGGTCTTTCTGCATACTGCTTCCTCCTTTTCTACTTCTTTTGGAAAATGTTTAGCAGCTATCATCTCGCTCTGCAAAGCGGTGTTTCTGGTGAGGTACGGTGAGTAGGCGTTGCAGAGGGATCATGCTGAAAGTTATATAGCAATCTTGCTGTTCTGCCCTGCTGCTCTGTGTCCTCTCTGCCTGCCGAGGACCGGGCCAATGTTTGTTTTGTTGGCCAACAGCTCCTCATGTAAACTGGAGAAAAGCCCAGAGAGGAAGACAGGGACAGAACAAACAGGAAAGCAGGTGAGAAAGTGAGGAAGAGAGAGGGAGGTTAGTGACAGAAGTGATGAAGAAAGAAGAGCCTTCTGCTGTTTCGATTTTTATGGGAGCTCAATGTCGATCCAAATCTGGATATCCTTATCGATTCATAGAGTCTAACACTCTGCAGCTATATGGGGAAGTCTTGAAGGCAACGTCTCATACTATTTCTAAGAAAAGTCAGTTAATAAATGAAGTTATACCGAACAAATGTGTACTAACAGGATATTTTGGACTATTTCTCGAAATCTTTTTGAGAAATATTGGGTACTTTATCTCTTTAGGCCTATTTTAGAAAGGAAATGTCTCTTTGGTGAATGTGTATCCCACAGACACGTGAAACAAAACAACCTGCTCCGGCACGGCTTTCTTTTAAGAGGTGATAAGACATAAAGGTTTGTAGATGTGTAACAGAAAGATACTTCTCTGATTATCCAAATTACTCGAATTACAAATGTTGTGGCACTACTACTAAATATGCCAAAAGAGCCAATTTATATGAAGCCAATTAAAAGAAAAAATATAATGATCTAAAAGCCAAGTACCCTAAATGTGAGTCAAGTACATTCCTTTGGTAAGTGTACTCAAACGTTCCGCCACTTGATATCTGGTGGCAGCAGCTAGTGTGTATTTGGTTCTTTCCTGAAGCCTCTCTGCCAAGTGTCCACATTTTACACAACACGAAACATGAAATCAAAAGTATGCTGCTAAGGCTGTTACTCTTAATATTCTGATATCTCAAAAGTAGTCTTAATCTCTATTTTTGTCACACTTTTGCACCAGCAGAAAATGGAGAGGACAAAAAGAGAAAGTGAGATAATATGTGACCTACTGACATCTGGTTTCAACTCACACAACACCATAAGCTTCTGCTGCGGCGCTTGTTCCACTAATCCACCAATATATGAACCGCCCCCTCCCCTTCTGCCACCCCACAAACCCCTCATACACACTGACACACACAAATACACACACACACACACACACACACACACTATTCAGTAACTCCTCGGCATCAGTTGGCAGTCTCAGGTTGTGTAGCAGAGGAAGGAGAATCAGTCAGCCTTAAACACAGTTTGTTCTTCTCATTCATGGCTACACTTCAGCTGCAGCACTGTCCGGCACTGCGTGTGCACCACAGGATCAGGATGGATTAAGCTCTGAGTGTTTCTGTCTCTATTTGTCTGGGCTTCATGAGGAAGGACACATTAAGAGGGACCATGTAGTTCATATGGGATGCCCCCAATGCTAACAAACCAAAAAGCAAAACTGCTGCAATTGACACTTCCTTAAAGGGCCCAATTATGCTGTTTGGGATTTTCCCCTTCCTGTAGTGCGTAATATAGGTTTGTGTGCATGTAAATGGTCTGTAAAGCCTAAATTCCAAATGTCCTTAAAGATGGAGTTTCTCTCCCACACACTCCCCCCCTGCCTGAAACACCTCCATTTGTTTACTGTACTTCTGTAACATAGTGACATCACTGTAACACTTGCGCTTCTATTTGCTAGTGCTTCAACACATTGTACATGATAGGCTAAGTGGCGGGACATCTCTACGTGGCTGACCAATCACAATAGGGCCATCCAGCTAACCAATCAGAGCAGACTGGGCTCTGTTTTCAGACAAAGGGGGAAAAGAGGTGCTGCAGCACAAGCAGTATGAGAAAAAGCACTTTTTGAACATTAAAGCATGGAAACATGTCACAGTAAGCACAAAATACACCTGAGCATGAGCATAAAATGTCCTCTTTAAGTTTCAAACACACCAATTTCTGACTAGATGCCAACCTGTTAGAAGAGACGGTTGTTATCCGTACTGAATGTGCTATGCTACGGTATAGGGATGAACAATGATATTGGCATTTCAATGGAATTTGCCATGGCATGCGATGCAAACTGTTGACTGAGCAGGTGCAAGAAATTATACTTAAATCTGAATTATAGGATACACTGTGGGCCTAGAAGACTGTCAGCCTTGTTTAAAGTAAGGCTACTTTGGTTAGCTTGGATGAAGGGTTTGCTCCAGATCAGTTATATTTAAAATATGTGCTTATGTGTAAAAGCCTGTTTTATATAATATGCTTCCATAGTGCATAACATGTGTGACCCTATGCAAGCTATGTCTGTCTCCACTGTATAGACATAATGCCCTTGGAGAATCCAGGCACCACATTAAATATTCAACCAATAGTACTCTTTATCGTAAGTCGATATTAGCAATTTTGTATTCAGGTGATAGAAAGAACAAAGCCTTTTTTTAATTATCACATTCATTATTTTCTTATCTACTAGTAAAGGGTGCAGGCCTGGGTGAGATATTTAGATGTAGACCTCTGAGAAGAAAGGAAGAGCTGTGGAGGATTTTTCTCTCCATCTCCTTAAGTCTCAATTTCTCTCTCTTTCACCACCACTCTAGCCCTTGCATGGTTAATGCACTTTCTGTCTTCTACTACTAGAAATTGAAGATGTAAAAAAGTAGGGATGCACGATAATTATCGGCCCGATAATTATCGGTCCGATATTAGGAATTATGACGTCATCCCGATAAACCCGATACCAGTATTAATAGCCCCGATAATATACAATATATTTTTTGGGTAAAAAAAAAAAAAAAAATACTGCGGTGTGGGTGGATTGGGATGAGGGGCGCTTGTTTTTCACTCGGCTCCTCCCGTTTTGCCAGTACTGTGGTATTAGTGGTTTAGGAAGAGGGGAGTTTTTCACAAATCCAGCGCTCCCTAACTCGTGAAGCCAGGACAGTAAACAAACATGTCGTCGGTGGTATGGGCGTTGGAGCTATGTGCAACTCAAGGCATATGCTCGAACCGGAGCTGCCTGGACGCTGCAATCATGTTGCGCACTATCCCTGCTGAGTGTGCTGACTTTTAGTACAATGTCCCACTGTCTGGCTTCCTGCATAAAGTCAAGTGCTCTGCGCAGTTGTGGCGAAATGTCGCTCCTCTGTTTTCATTTAAACAGCTCCGTATATTAGTTAGCGCAGCTAGCTAGCACCAGATGCTAACAACAACAATGCACGTAAGGTCTCTCTCTCGCTCGCTCGGGCCACACATACACTACACCCTCCCGGTCCTCCAGATGGCCAGTCGGTGCCTGCCGGTGAGCGTGGAAGTGTGGTCTGCCACAAGCGGGCGGCAGGAGCAGGGCTGTCAGCATCAGCGTGTAGATGGTATTTTAAACTCGATGCGCTCTGAAACTACGGGGCGGCCGAGGAAAAAAAAATACACATGCGTTAATCGCGTTAAAATAATTAGTGGCGTAATTTTTCTTTAGTTATCGGTATTGGTATCGGTCTTGAGAAGCAGGAAGTTATCGGTATCGGTTTCAAAAAACCAATATCGTGCATCCCTATAAAAAAGAAATGAGGGAGTTTTTCGTGCGGTTGACTGTGGAATAGGATATTGATCTAATGAGTGACAACTCTGTTTCTTTCCTCGTTGTTGCCCGCTCTTCAACTTTGTGTCAGTGTTTGCTGGAGCGTTGTTACTGTTTTGTAGAGAAACTGTACAGTAAAATAATGTTCTCGTTGCACTCATTGAGTCCCAGGTGCAAACAGCTCGATGTGATTGCACTAACCTGTGTTGTGGTGAATTATAGATTTAGCTGCATCTCCTCCTCTCCTCTCCCAAAAGTACTAAAATGCAGGATGTCTGCATGACCTCTGGTTCAGACATCCATAAACGCCACCAGGATCGTAATGAGATAAAAGCGATATGACCTTTTTAAATGTAAAACTCCTAAAGTGTCTTCCTTAACCTTTAGAAGCAATGACATCTTAACCCACACAGACACTGTATGAATATGCTCCCTAAAAATACATGTATTGACTTATTTCAGAGGAGGTTGGAGATGACCTGTCATGCTTTTCCGATTATTACCTGTCCCCTTGTGTGTTATGTAGCTTTTTCTGCATGTAAACAGTCTGCAAAGTCACAAACCCTCAAAGTACACCCTGTAGCGAGTAAACCTCTAACACATAAAAGATGTGTCTATGCTGCCCCAGAACGCCTCGTTGGAGATTTCTCTTTTTCTTCCTGGTACTAATGGCGCATTTCCACTGCAGGGCCTCGCACGGCTTAGTACGGTATAGTTAGGCCAGGCTGACTTTCTGCTGCGTTTCCATTACAGTTTAGGAACTGGGGTAGTAACTATAGTAATGCAGTGTAGGCGGAGCCGTGACGTCATCTTCAATGCGAAACACAAAAACAACACAGCCGTTAGCTGTTAGCACTCAGAGCTCACAGCTCTTCATATCTGTTTAGAAACTAGACAAAAGTTAAACAAGTACAAACCACAGACTGTCTGTGTCATGGCGAATACAGTCGCTGGTTTATTTATGTCTGTATAGGCCGTTGTTGTGAGTGTGTACGGTCGGAGCATATACTGCGTTAGCTTAGCCGATCTCCATTTAGAAAGCACGCATTTTAAAAAGGTTTGTCTGCAGACTTGTCAAAGCATTAATTCATGGTTTTTACTAACCGGTATCAGTATGTTGTTACTTCGGCATCATTTTGAAACGTGTATTACAATTAAATCACGGTAAAATATGTTCATTTTGTTGTAGTTGTAGCCCCCTTGCCAGCGATTCTCTCTCTAGTTTAGCATACTCAGCCCGGTTGTTGGCCCGGAAAGAACCTTGATTTTGGAGAGCCAGAATACTGTGAATAAGTACCCGCTAGCCGGAACTACGCCTAGTGGAAACGCAATAAAAAAACGGGCCGGGCACGGCACGCTTAAACCGCGCTCCGCGCTGTAGTGGCAATGCGCCATAAGTGACGTAACGATGACCCAAATGGACCAATCCGCGGAGCCGTTACTTTACGTCTGCAGAGCCGTTACGTAACGTGTCACACACACACACACTCAATCTTTTCTCAGCTGCAGCTCAGCAGATTTCTCAGCCTGAGACGGCGGGACGCGGGGAGGCTGTGGGTGTGTGTGTGCTCGGGCTGGGTTTAGCTGTCTCTCGCTGTCTCGCAGACCCCACGCAGCAACCAGGAAACCACACCAGTAAGCCAGCTCACACTGTCCGCTCCTTTGCAGCAGCGAGCCGTTGCAACGTCCCGCCAACACGGCACCCAGACCCCATGCAGCATTTCTCATCTGTTTGTCATTACTGGTGTCATTTGCTGGTTGCTAACGCCATTGTAACACATAATCACTGATGCTCCGTTGTAACGGTGGTGGACTCATCAGAACAGAGTAGGCAAGCTGACCAATCAGAGCACAGTGGGCTCACAGGGAGGGGGGGGGGGGGGGGGGCAGGAGCTCCAACAAGGCGTTTAGGACAGAGAGTGAACACACATACTATACAGAGATGCTGTATGACAGGGATGGGCAAATGGCGGCCCGCGGCCCGCATGCGGCCCCCTACTCCTTTTTTTGCGGCCCTCAGATTAATTTATAAACAACGTAAATTAATTTAAAAAAAATATTTTATTTTATTTTATTTTTAATTTGTTTTACTTGTAGTACTGATACCGTCCACTAGACTCCTAGTTACGTCGCGAGCTGCGTACATGATTTTAAATACCGCAAAATAATCTGTGACGCATTTGTGTGTATTGTGTTTGTTTCCCGGGGAAACCCTCACAAGAAACACCGGCTGTCGTTATGCCTGCTGTACTGTTGAGTTGCCTCTTGTAATTATGCCTTTACAAACTTAAAAGTTGTATTTATCATCTGAATTTGGCGAAACAAGTTTAATATTCTTAAAACCAAGACTTTGTTTATTTGAAATCAGATGAAAACAAACTGTCACGGACCCTGCCGTTTTATCTATGATTACTACGCTTTTCATTCATAATTTCAGCGGGAGGGAGGGGGAGTGGCGCTGAGGAACAGCAGAGTTCGGGCGTGTTGATATTATTGTGGAATAAGGGAAATGCAGAGACTGGCTACAAGTGTTTTAGGTTCAAGTTAGACAACTAATGTCTGGGTTAGTGTTCATGACTTCATGTTTATGTCATCTTAATAGTTAATCTCAATACACACACATCAAAATAGTTTTATTCCACTGTTTAATAACCTGTTCAATACAAACATGCCACTTGTAAAAATGAAATAACATTTCTGTGAACTGATATTTGTTTAGTGAGCTTATTAGAGGATGTTCCCATTTTTTGGGGATGTTCCCTTTGATTGTAAAATGTCAATGAAGATGTCAGACTTAGTATATTTGTTAATAATTACATACAACACATGGAATTTGTGTGTGTGTGTGTGTTCCAAGTGAATCTGCGGCCCCCTGGTGGCCAGTACATCAATGATGTGGCCCCCACCACCATCAAAGTTGCCCATCCCTGCTGTATGAGAAACCAATGTGGAAAATTGCACAATGTAAATCTATTCTAGTAGACCTCAACAATGGAATTATGATCAGTAGAAATGGACATGTCATGGCACCTTTAACATATTTAGTTTTGTTCAATATGATTAGATATCACTGCTCTATCTCTAACCATTTGTTGGAAAAGTAAATATAAAAATCAACAACATTTGAACCCACAAACAAAGACAGGACTCACTTCAAACCTGAATCCAACAACCAAAATGACCGAGCACATCCTTAAGCAGTGGATTATCCACCATAACTATTGATACATCAGAGACAACCTGTCGCACACATTTCACACGAGCACTTACAGATGCTTCTTTTCAAAAGGCTGATACTCCTTGCAGTACACATGCAAAACATTAGCTGTGTGCAGGACAAAGTGTACACACCTCATTTGAGTCATGGCGAATCAGAAAATTGACATTTTAGCGATGCATAATTAAAGGAGCCTTTTGTCCCCCAGCACCCCCTTCAATCAAGCGTCCATTAACACTGAGCTATTGACACAGCAAAAGACAGCGAGAGAAAAGGCAAGGATGGTCCCTGCGCACAAATTATACCACCACATAATACAGAGTGTGAGGCTGGTGATGTACTTTGCAGAGTTTTGTCTTGCTTCTAACTTCTAGACAACTTTGTATTTTCCCAAATGGGCAATACATGTAGGTCAGCTTCGAGAGTTAAATGTACACGATGTACAAATATAAAATGTGGAGGGACTGACTCAAACAGCAGCGGTAATTAAAGTTTCAAAGTCTCAAAAATGCTACAACTGCGGTCACAAACTGGATGAATGTGAAGTATTTTGTTAAAGGACGATGAAAGCGTAATTAAGGAGCACTATTGGAGTGAATAATAAGTTCACTCCAATAGTGGAGTGAATATAGTGGAGTGAATAAGTCGTAAATATATAGTGGAGTGAATAAGTCGTAAATATATAGTGGAGTGAATAAATTGTAAATAATCTACAAAATGGAGGAGATCAATCTGATCGGAGCAACTGTGACAAATAATCCAAGTGAAACCGGCATGGACAATGACTATGTTTTAAAAATGTGCTTATCCAGACAAGCCCGGTTTGGACACTTTACGCGCAGAAGAAACATTTCTATTAAAGAAAGAATTATACATTTCTGTCTTTTTATGCCTTTAATAGGTATTAACTTACATTTTTATTAAAATTAATGAATCAATTATTTTTTATATTTTATTGTAATGTAGAGACAAGACTTTTAGCGACAATCATGTATTGTGTTTAATTATATGTAAAAAGTGAAAAAAAAAAAAAGTCTGAATATGATATTTGGCCTCAAATCATCTGGAGTGGAGTGCACCAGCTGGGCGTAAACTGGGCGTAACTCTAAGTCCGACGTAGAACCAAAGGTTAAGACCAAACTAAAGTTATGACTAGTGCACCACTTAGACTTAAGCCCTGTATGCGTTGCGCCCGGGTGTAACTTTTACGCCTAGTATGGAGCAGGCGTAAGTCGGAAAGACAGACTAGTATCTATAGTAACGTAAAACAGGCAAGAAGGATATTAACGATGGCAGGGCATCTTGTTTACAGGTTTAACAATGAAAGGGCATTAAGAAGAGAGAGTCGTCCATGATCGAACAAACCCACTGGACATCTATTCGGACAGTGAGCTGATAGAGAGGTTTCGTTTCGGGAGACAAGCCCTTTTTGAATTAATCGAGGAGATTTCCCCTCAACTCCAGCACGGATCAGACCGAAACGCTGCGCTCTCCCCAACCTTGCAGGTGCTGATTGCGCTCAGATTCTACGCTAACGGGGCCTTTAAAAATACTGTGGGAGACAGGATTAATGTTCATCGCACAACTGCATGTCGGGCTATTAGAAAAGTTTCCTTGGCTCTCCAGCTCCACCTTAGGAATTGTATTCACCTTCCAACCCAAGAAGAAGCAGCGAAATCCAGGCAAGATTTTTTGTTAAAATCAGGTAGGCTATACCTGGTATTGTCGGATGCATCGATGGTACTCATGTTCGTATTCAGGCCCCCTCTGAACATGAGTATTTGCATGTTAACAGAAAGGGTTACCACTCAATAAATGTCCAAATTGTTTGCAACTCGGACATGGGCATTGTCGACCTCGTTGCAAGATGGCCTGGGTCGACCCATGATGCTCGCATCCTGAGAGAGAGCGCCCTTCAACGGAAATTTGAGGCAGGGAGAGTGAATGGTCTTCTTCTTGGAGACAGTGGATACCCTCTGAAGCGATGGCTAATGACACCTGTCATCGCAGAGAGAACTGCACAAGAGCGCCGCTATAATGAGAAGCATACACAAACGAGGAACATTGTAGAGCGCTGCATTGGAGTGCTCAAACGTAGGTTAGTAAGTCATTTTTATAATATATAAAAGACCAGCCTTTTAATGTAGATAGGCTAAATTGTTGAAGGCTGAGGCCTGGCGCACCCCCTGCGATCTTTGGCGCACCCCCAAGGGGGAGCAGTGGTTGAGGATGATGATATGCTTTGAACATAACAAATAACATTTAAAGGGGCCTTATTATGCTCATTTTTAGGTTCATATTTGTATGTTTTGACTCTACTGCGAAATGTTTATATACTTTAGTGTTCAAAAGGTTCTTTATTTTTCTCATACTGCCTGTGCTGCAGCACCTCTTTTCACCCCCTGTCTGAAACCAGAGCCCATTCTGCTCTGATTGGTTAGGTGGCCGGCTCTGTTGTGATTGGCCAACCACTTAGATATTTCCTGCCCCTTAGCCTATCATGTACAATGTGTTTGAGAGCTAGCCAATAGAAACCCAAGAGTTATGTAAAGTAGTAATGTCATTATGTTGCGGAAGTATACAAAGTACTACAATTGAGGCGTTTCAAGTAGGGGGGGAATATGTGGGAGAGAAACTCCCTCTGGCGTGAACTAAGTTTAATCTACATTATATTTTTATTATATTTGGACCAATATCTTATCTGTTTTCATGGCTATTTTGCATAATCTAATAGCTCTAACCCTCATATATTCTGTCTTTATGTGTAAATGTTTGAGGGTGTGTGTAATATCTCACCTTTTATCAGACCCGGTGCCGTGGCAGGGCCATGTCAAATGAGAGGGCCAGGCCCTCCCATTCCTGCCCTCCCCCAATAAACACGGTTTTTTATTATTTATAATTTTTAAAAAAAAATGATACAGTTTAAAAGGGGAGTGATTTGTAAAATATCCATAAAGAAAAAGTAAATCTGTTCACAGTTCTGTTTCATATGGGTGTTGAGATGTATCCATAGATCTCTTCATTTAGCTCTCAAAGTGCACCAGATTGATGCATTTAACTTAAATATTAGCATGCCCCCGGACCCCCCTAGAGGAGGTTAGGTCCACTCCCCACTTAGCACTTTACCCCTGCTTACACCTATATGCCGTGAGCTGATTACCGAGCCTTCATTGTAACAGTCGCGGGTACACTGTGTGTCAGGGACGTGCACAGACATTTTGGGGGGCGGGTGCTCAAGTGAGAAAAAGGGCACTTCCCATAATCATTTATAAAAAAATGTTTTAAAACACAAAGTTAAATATAGTTGCACACAGAGACAATGGTCTTCTTTAGTAGGCCTATTCACAATGCACAAGAGCAGACAACAAACTAGTACAATTAATAGTTATTAAATGAGCAGCCAACAATCAAAATTATGAAGTTACTGTTTAAGGCAGGACATTACTTGTTATTTTTGGTCTATTTTGCTTCCATGTTTTCTTTCACTCTAATGGAAATAAAACTTCCAAGAAACACATATAATTGGTGTTCGTTTTACTACCATGTCTGAATTCATCTATACATTTAAAGCTATCTGCATTCAAACATAACATTTCTGGGGAACATTTTGACTTGACGTAAGTAACTATCTGGGGAAGTTGTGAGGTGATGTCTTTTTTAGTTTTATCCTTTTCACCTGCAGTGCCTTGGTAACTGCATGCAAATTAGTGCATTTTAATTAGGCCTAGTTAACGCCTATATTTGCATATCAATGTGGCGATTGTGATGACGTTATTAGATACACATTTTACTGTATTCACTTTAAGTGTCTCCCCTTAAGTACAGTACTGTATGCCCTTTATAAATTACCTTAGCTAAACCTTGAGCTAACTTATCCATTAGCTAGTAGCCTTAGTTAACTACAATTGGTATTGTCTTTTAGCAAATTAGCTGTAAACTCGAGGCACTGGCAGTTTAGTAATTAGAAATAGAAAGTAGAGAATTCCACTGTAGCGCCCGGGACATTAATGGAAAACCCTACATGTTTGAGCACCTTCTATGAAACATCAAGCTACCCCACAGCACCCCCAAAAGAAAATCTCTGGCGCCGCCACTGCCCTCCCATGAAAATCATATGCCCTCTCTGTAGATTTGTTCTGGCGCCGGCTCTGCCTTTTATTACATATCGTCTGGGTTTTTACTCCCTCGAACTCTTCCATCACCCCTTTTCCCTCTTTTTCTTTTACCTCCACTCGGGGCCATGGTTTTGTTATATTTGGACAGCAGCCCTTCTTTTTCACACTTTCAGCGTGTGCTGTCAGACCAACAGCCAAACTTGACGACCTTGCTATTCAGAGAGCTGAGAACAGCTGTATGAACACCTTCTAACCACCTTGACAAACCTTTGTTAAAAAGGCCTGGAAATGTCACTCTGATTCAAACCCATTCGTTCCTCATTCCTGTTGTTCCCAAAGCGCTCACCTCCAGTCTCACGGAGGCACTATCTCTGCTCTGTTCACCTCCGGCACACAGAGTTGGCACAAAAGGCCAGACTCATAAACGTCTCCCTTCCTCTGTGCTCGTAACAGTTATGAAAGAGGTTCATCATGAGCCTACTCCATTGCTTTAATGCTTATTAAATGGATGTTACTTTGCCTGATTTTGGCCTATGTGGCTGGTTAGATATTGTGGATGTTCACAAAGAATAACATTTTCATTTGTGCTTGTCTGTAAAGCAATGACAGTCTCCTGTAGACTGTAAGACAAATATTTGTAGAGTGGACTATTTCACAGTTGGTTCATAGATGTTGGATGCCAGACAAATATGGATGTTATTTTTAACTTTTGTCCGTTTTGGACAGGACAGCATGTTGATCATGTTGTTAGGGATGTGGCTTACATTAATTTAGATCTATAGAACAGCTGGAGTCTTTACCTTGCTATCAACAACGTTTTATGAACTGTATATAGCAACTCTATTTCCTGCGGGTAGGCCATCTCTATAAAGGATTTCAATGATACTTTAGTTGTCCAGGAGACTTGAGTGGCAACCTGATTGCAGCATGGGCGCAGGGAATCAATATTAAAGTGCAAAATGAATGTTATAATGGTCAGACACAATGGGAATATGACACGTCCTATTATCAGACATCTAAGACTCAACTAAATGGATGGAGAGAGAGGATGTATTAATAAGGGTTATGCTTATTGAGGTTATTTCAAAATGGAGAACATTTATAAACCACCAACACATTTTCAATATTCTGCCTCCAAAATGTATTTTTTTTATAAAGTCCAGCATCCCTTTTTTTATGCCTCTGTATTTTCTTTTGTTTCATTCACTGCATTTCATCCTTTGAGCCGACTACTGACAAGAAAAACAGAGGCTGCACTAAAGATGGGCTGTAACAGTGTCAGCACTATTAGAGATTACAAGTGGGGACACGGTCATTGTGTAAAACACACTGCTCTGAGCCATAAGAATGGGGAAAGAAATAGTGTTAGTCGTAATTGTTACGAAAATTGGCCCAAAATGCTTCCCATTTATTTTCGTTTCCTCCTAATGGCTGTGCAGTGTGATTCCAAAGCAAGATACAAGAGATTTCCTGTAACTTTCCTCTCATTTCTAGACATACCTTTGTCAGCACTGTCACTGTTTGTGTGTGTGTGTGTGTGTGTGTGTGTGTGTGTGTGTGTGTGTGGTGTGTGTGTGTGTGTGTGTGTGTGTGTGTGTGTGTGTGTGTGTGTGTGTGTGGTGTGTGTGTGTGTGTGTGTGTGTGTGTGTGTGTGTGTGTGTGTGTGTGTGTGTGTGGTGTGTGTGTGTGTGTGTGTGTGTGTGTGTGTGTGTGTGTGTGTGTGTGTGTGTGTGTGTGTGTGTGTGTGTGTGTGTGTGTGTGTGTGTGTGTGTGTGTGTGTGTGTGTGTGTGGTGTGTGGTGTGTGTGTGTGTGGTGTGTGTGTGTGTGTGTGTGTGTGGTTCTCCACTTCTTGAGCACATTAGGCAAAACCACAGCATCTCATTTGTGTGATAGTGTTGTGCTCCAGCATGCCACATGAGTACTCAACAGATTTAGAGGCTAATGCTGTTTGCCCCATGATGCATTAGTGCCAACAATAAGTGGAGCTATTTATCATGTGTTGCTTTTCTTCTGATGTTTATGAAAAGCTCCGCTGTCTACTGAGGAACATATTCAATGATATAGAATACACACATGCACGGCATATTTATTGAGACATGTTTGTTTTATCAAGTGTTATTGAGATAAACTTGTCATTGCAAGATTAGTCAATATAATGCAACACTCAATGCAGACTAATTTAGGAATAACATAAATGAATGAAGATATTATGCATATGGCTATGATTTTGCCACATGTTTTTACACAAGTCATTTACTTTTAACAGAATGTAAACGTACTGCTCTCAGGATTAGATTAATGAGGAGGTTACACATTTCCATTTTTTGTTACAATTTCCTTAAATATCAACAGTTTCGCCGAGATGTTTTACCACTGTGTATATCAACTTAAGTCTTTTGAGATTTGAGTAGTTTTGTACATAATACACACTTCTTATCTAATAGAGATATTTTATCAATGCATTGTTGGTTTTTAATGATAATAGATTGTGAGCATATCATATTTTGAATATCACTTTGATCTGGATGTAAAGCTTTAAGTGAGCGTGCCAGAAATATTTCGTATGATTAATAATTACAAAGGAAACAACTGCATCAATTACAATATAAAAGTCAAACCAGGAATGCATCTGGTATCAGTTCTGTGCTTACAACGACAGTTTGGATAATACCTTTACTGTTGTACTCGTTCCAATAAGTTAGGGTAACTTTGTTTTTGTTTTTACGACCTGATTGTCTATCTTTTTTTCGTTTCCCTGTAATAATGTTGTATTAGCAAAAAGTAATATGGTTTTAAGTTGTTGAATATCAGTACAGTTCTCACAGTGCTTGATGGATGAGGCAGTGACCCCCTAGAGAAGTATTAATTATCATTAACATACAACTTACAGACGTGGAATGAGTACTCTGTGTTCAATTTTTAAACATTATGGCTATTGCTATTACTTTAAACCTATTAGACCAGCACTTTGGCACTTCAGTTTTCATTTATTTTTAAACTCACTCTCTTTATATTATAACCTTAAAGGTTGAGATTTGACAAGAAAGTCATAAATGATGCAATATGTCTGATGACCTACAAGCTCCTTAAAAGGTTTCACACTTCCCTTGCATTCTTCAAGTTGTATTTTGTTGGTCGAACGCACTTATTGTAAGTCGCTTTGGATAAAAGCGTCAGCTAAATGCAATGTAATGTAATTAGCTGTCCCTCCTCAACCTGAGTGACCTGATGTGTGCTGAAAAAGTTGAATGTATATTTTAGTCAAGGATAGTGCTGATTCCTTTTATGATGATGGATAGTGATCAATAATGTAGCGTCTGCATGATGGGCGATGGGTTGTAGTATGATAGCAAGTGTTGTAAAGAAGCATCCCACCGAGTGGACTGACCTTCAACTTGTTTATGTTTTCCTCTCGATCAGCGATCAGAGAATCTCTGTGAAATGAGAAAAGGCTTTCCATGTCTTGATGAGGGAACCCACGAGGATATGAGCAGGGATGAAGCACCATATTAAATCTGTATAAGATAAAAAAGCGGCGAACACATCTTTGAAAACAATACGTATTGATTTGGAAAAATGGAGATGATATTGTTCTCCTCAAGGTCTCAGCGGGTGAAGGCTGTTGTACTCGGATCTGCTGCACAGCGAACGCTTCCTTTTGAAAAATGAAACAGAGAGAAGAGGTCGACCTTCGTTCTTTGAAATACATCATTCGGTCTATTTTTTATTATATTATTCTGCATCCTTTGTTCAGTGGGGTGGTAGGCTATTGATTCGCAGGAG
The DNA here is from genome assembly GCF_902827175.1 of Gymnodraco acuticeps. Taxonomy (NCBI): domain Eukaryota; kingdom Metazoa; phylum Chordata; class Actinopteri; order Perciformes; family Bathydraconidae; genus Gymnodraco; species Gymnodraco acuticeps. The sequence goes on from NW_022990908.1 coordinate 406,954, forward strand.
TTAAAATAGAAGAGTCAGAAGATTGACTTTGATTTGTGCTCAACAAGAAAATAAGTAGTAGTAAAGCAGTAAAGTCCATTTTAATGATAAGGGGATTTCAGTTATTGCAAGTTATTTCTGATTTATGTTCCGGGAATAAAGTGGAGTTTATAAATAAATATGAATTAATACATATAAAGTGATGTATGAATCTATTTGTGGTTTTATCACCCCGAGATTCGATGATTTTAACAAATCCTGAAAACTACTTTACTGAAGTATTCAACGGAGCAGTAAACTAAAAATTCAAATTGTAAGATGAAGACATGGAAACTGGAAATGTTGACCCAATTACTTTATTACATTATTTATAATACTCTCCAATCCTACCAGGACTTGGGTATAAGGTCTCAAACAGGGCAGAAACAAAAAGATAATATATATTCTGCAGAATGCTACGTAGCCGATTCGTAGTACAATGTTATGAGCTCTGACAACAGAAAACTCCTCAGGTAAAGCTTTGTAAGTTACCCTAAAGTTCCCTTATGCAATAGTTTCCAAACAGTTGCCATTACATTACATTTATTTGAAAAAAAGACAATTGAGTTGTTTTATACTGTAGTTTTTGAATTAGCAATACAAAAAAAAGATTGTACTCTTTGTTTTTTTAATTTAAGGAAGAATTTCTAATGTTTTTTTCACCATACACATGATATGGTCACACACATTGGAAAGGCCCCAGCGGTCATTTACATTTGAGTCATACATATAAAGGTGATAATGAAGTTTGGGCACATTGACCTCACTGACACCATTTCAGTCCCCTGCTACTGTACCTCACAAACTCATATTACAGACTGGAATGTAATGGTCCCTGAGACATGATAAAACACATTTTGTAAATAGAGAGCAGAAGTGTGTTTGTGTGAGTGGATTGGTGGGAGGATGTTTATTACAGCAACCGGCAGCAGATTTAATACGTTTTGTCTGTTGCTAAGGAAGCAGCCATCGACCCTGACTACGGTGTATAATAGGCTATAGTGTATCTCTGTCTAGCTTCACGCTACGCTCTTCCTCCTGCCTTTTGTATTTTTCTATCCCCATTGCCTGTTTCTAATTTTCTGTAAACTCTCTCTGTTCCATGTCCTTCCTCTCGTTTTTCTGTCTCTCGCCACCACCTGGCATTTCCCAGAGAGTTGATGACTTGTGTGTGTGTGTGTGTGTGTGTGTGTGTGTGTGTGTGTGTGTGTGTGTGTGTGTGTGTGTGTGTGTGTGTGTGTGTGTGTGTGTGTGTGTGTGTGTGTGTGTGTGTGTGTGTGTGTGTGTGTGTGTGTGTGGTGTGTGTGTGTGTGTGTGTGTGTGTGGTGTGTGTGTGTGTGTGTGTGTGTGTGTGTGTGTGTGTGTGTGTGTGTGTGTGTGTGTGTGTGTGTGTGTGTGTGTGTGTGTGTGTGTGTGTGTGTGTGTGTGTGTGTGTGTGTGTGGTGTGTGTGTGTGTGTGTGTGTGTGTGTGTGTGTGGTGTGTGTGTGTGTGTGTGTGTGTGTGTGTGTGTGTGTTGGAGGGGAGGTAATTCAGGGAATCATTGCCATTCTCTCTCGTCCTCCCCCATGATGGATTACCAGGCTGGGGACTGACCTCACAGAGCCTGAAGAACCACCTCACTGTGGCATGAGTCCATAACATTAGCTTTTTAACAAGGTCTTCAGCGGAGACAAATAGCGCAAAGATCTGTATCTGCCCATGCATGTAACAGATTATTTTCCCACTGATTGCCTTTGTTAGTTTACTAGTTGCTTTGTTATCTTGTGACTAATTTATGAACCTCTGAGTTTAATACATGTGCTACAACTCTGTCTTCAGCCTAGTGCCATGTTTGCAGGTTTTCTTTAATAGCTGCAAAAGCATATGAATAGATGTGTCTTACATGCATAAACCTTTTCCTGGGTGTAACCCGTATTCCTGTTGTGTTTAAATCCACCAATTACGACCCAGACAATCATTTGAGTTCAAATATTTAAAGGTCCTATGACATGGTATAATTACTTCCTAAATGTTGTGTGTTCAAATTGAAATAAGGTTTCACGTTATTGAGGTTGCCATGCTTGTAAGGATAAAGCATTTATTTGTACCTTGAAGTTAATTTTGTGGGATCTTTGAGGCCCTCTCCATTATGGGTGGACAATGGCCATGCATATTGGATGTTTTGTTATGTTTTGTTAAGTATCAAAAAACTATTTAATTCAAGGACAACTTCAGCTGTTGTATTCGTGGCCTTATAATAGCTTACATGTTAAGCTTTTGAAATACGAAAACAAATGTTGAAAAAAATCCAACAGCAGTGATCATTTAGACCAGGGATGGGCAAATGGCAGCCCGGGGGCCGCATGCAGCCTCTTTTTGCGGCCCTCAGATTAATTTATAAACAACGTAATTAATAAAGAAAATATATATTTTTAATTGTTTTACTTGTAGTACTGATACCGTCCAGTAGACTCCTAGTTACGTCAAATACCGCAACATAATCTGTGACGTGTTGTGTGTATTGTGTTTGTGCGTGCGTTCGTGCGTGCGTGCGTGTGTGTTCCAAGTGAATCTGTGGCCCCTGGTGGCCAGTACATACATTATGTGGCCCCCACCACCATCAAAGTTGCCCATCCCTGATTTAGATGATCAAGACACATTTTAATGTAAGGGAAATACTGCTTCATGTTGCTTTACAGTACTCCCCTTTTCCCTGAGCTATCAGAGAGAGTACTGTACACTCCTCTGAAGGATCTTAATCTGTGGTAAACGTGCGCTGGGGAGACGGAGGTCGCAGGCTGTTTTAGCTGCTCAGTGGGATACGGCCATTTTCTTCCACAATCCCTCTTTTTTTATATTTTCCCGATGACCTTTAAAACGTTGCAGAATAGAGGGCAGCTTCTATTGTGGCTTAATTATAAACTGACCCGAGGTCACATCCTATCACTGAGAGCCTTGGCATATTATTCAAAGATTTAAAACCAATGACGCCCTGTTGCAGAGCGACTGCAGCGAACAGATGATGAAGCAGAAGAGAAGATTTTTTATTCAACATCATTTATTTCAATCAGCAGAACATTATAAATATAATGCCGTACTGTGTAGTATTTTGGTTTCAAATCTGCTCCCAATATTGAAATTAATTCTTCTTTCTCAGCACGTGGCTGGAAAGAAGTTTCTAATTTTTCATTTCATTTCAAACCTTTATTTAATCAGATTGGTCCCTTGAGATCATAGATCTCTTTTTCAAGGGAGACCTGCATATCCTAATCCTAATACAAAGATGAACTAATTCACTAATCCTCTTATGATCAAACCAATTCTGATCCTCTAAATCCAAAACAAAGATATTAAATCAAATCCACTATAATCCACTGTAGCAAACTTTCTGCAGACGAAACATCAGTATGGGGTTTAAACTTAGTTTTAAATTTCTTCCTGAGATTGCCTTTCGTTATAATTTCATGCTTAGAGCTAATTAGACTGTTAATTAGAAGTTTGAGAGGTGTCTCTAAAACACCTTGTATCTTCCACCCCACTTTCTTTTGGAGTGCTAATTAACTGATACTTTTATGCAAATATGTATGTTTATTATACAGAAATTGATCTCTCCCAATATCATATTGTAAGTCTGCAACAGAAGCTAAGCCTAAAAGTGTCAAACCTGTATTTTAAAGACTACCTCAAATCTGATTCTGATGTTGCCATTATGTGGCTCTTATCTCCACATGAAGGCTTGTTTTTGTTGCAGACATTTTATGTTAGCTTATTAAAAATACAAATCTTTTAATTTCTGTTGACGTCACATACTGTAACAAGCCCCGCCTAGCGCTCAATCCATCTGCACTAGGCTAAACTAAATAGTTATTCAGTTCCAAAATACTTGTGACTAAATGTTTTCTGCCATTGCAGATCCACTGTGATATGTATGTTGTAATGCACATGTTATGACAGAGAATACACTTTTGGAAAGACTTTTTTTTTTGGCATTATCTTTGGCTTTTGACAATCTGTTCTGATTGTTCATTAATTCAAGCATTTTACTTCTTATGCACTTAAGAAAGGGAAACATTGGGAGATGTTGTTACTTTTACGTAATGGTTTAACTGGTCCGGCCCTCTTGAGATCAAATTGGTCGGGACTGTGTGTGGCCCATTAACTAAAATGAGTTTGATACCCCTGCTCTAAACTAGCAGCTTGGCTCCCACCCAGTCCTAAAATAATATAGTTGACACACGATGTGCTCCTTGAAAAGAAAGATTATTTGTAAAGCTTCAAACAAAAAGAAATCATTTCCAAACCCAGGGAGTATTTGTCTTAGTGCAGCTCCATATACCTGGCACCAAGTTCTCCATACACGTTAAGAATAAGGACAATCTTTTGTTTGTTCCTTATGCTCAATTTGAGATATGTTATAGCCATTAGTATTGTTTGGGATTACTCTGGCAGTCGATGAGTATAATTTCCTCTGTGCACATTTGTGAACATATTGAGAGGAGAGTAGGCAGATGGCTGCAAACTCATTTTCTCGTGGCATCCTGATCACATTCCAAGACTCCTACCCTACTGGGACCGGTGCTCTAATTTCCTACATAGAGCTTGATAACAGGAACTTCCTCAACAACGACTCACCAGGTGTATAACTGGATGAAAAACATGGAGGCGGCTGACCTTAATGACAAGCTTGTGAATTATTAATTGTATCCCATTTGGTGTATTTACATATGAAACTGCAGAGCACAGGAGTGAACAGTATACCTGATTGTTGGCCGACGATAAGCAAGAAGGAGAGTTCATATCTATCAACCTTGTGTTTTTATTACTTCCCATATTCAATTTGAAACCCGTTATCTCTGTTGTGTTCCACTTTTATGCTTCCCTAATGGGTGCTAGCAACAAAACATGGAAGTTCTGTAAGAGAGGAAATTTGGGACATATTTTCAAATCTAATACCGACAGGAAATAGCTGACATTTATCTTAAAATAACCTTTAGTCAAATGGCCTTCAGTATCTCACAGGAAGGGCTTAGTCCTATTTGGCTTATCATATAGAGGGTATAATAAGGACAGCAGATAGGCGGAGGCTTTCGGAGACACCTTTAAAAAGCCACAAAGCACCAGTGGCATTGAATCAGCCGCTCTTTGTCCATAACAAAGAGCAGCCAGGGTGTGTGTGAGGATAACGGCTGGTTACTAAGGATGTGAAAGATAGAGAAAAGAGTGTTTGGTATAGATCTGAGAATGTTTCAATGACAGCATGTGGATCTGTTCACACGGAGAGCTGATTGTTTTGAAATATGCACTAATGTAAACTTAGGGTGTTGCTGTATCATTAAGCCATGGAGGTATGCTTTGGGTCCAAAAGATATCACAAAAGATGACTCCAGATTTGTATTGAACATGGTTGAGAGTTAAGCCATGGCCAAGGAAAGAGTGGTTTGTGTGTTTCCAAATCTAGCTGTTAACAAAATAACTTATTAGCAGGAATTGTAACAGTATTACATTAGGTAGATATTGGTTCTCCAACAACAACAACAACAACTAGTCAGGGTTTTTTGTTGGAGGAGCTATTTTTCATAATAGCTGATTTTCAGATATTTCTCTTTCTAATAAAGTTTCTTCAGAAGGTTATAGTACCACGGTGCACCTCATAGGCAGCCTAGTTTTTGTTCCTCATAATGTTGTACTTTAAGGTAAATCATTCATTAACATGTTTATTTAACTAGAAATCCCCCCTTTGCTGTTGTCAGCCCCCATTAAAAAGTCAAGCTTGTCATAAAGCTCATCACTTCAAAATGTCCTTATCAGATTTACTACCAAAACAAACTAATCAGTTCATCCTTGAATAAGAGAGGAAATCTGCGCCAAAACTTCAAGATATTCATTTAAGGCATTCCTGAGATATTGCGTTTATATGAATGGGACAAATGGATAGACGGACAAACCGAAACACAATGCCTCTGGCCTTGGCTGTTGAGGGGGCATAAAAATGGAGGGGAAAAATAATGTGCCCTTTTAAATTGCCCAATCCAGAGAATGATGGAGCCTTGAAGCTATCTACGCACTCTAAATGCGTCCTACCTCTTTTATTAATGTGTCCTTCCCCACCTTTTTTTTAACTAATTGTACCCAGTGGCGGTTCTACGGGGTGGCACGGGGTGGCAGCTGCCAACTCAGAAAAAGGCCTTGCCACCCCATTTGGCAGCTTTGTTTTGAAAGAAAAGTTGTGGCTCATCGGACATTTATGAGAGAAAATCTCTAATGTCCGAGTGCAAGTGAATGCAGCACAAGACACAAGCCTTGTAACCCCTCCCCCGGCCCTGGCGCGAGCGTGGAAATGGCTTAGCCCCACCTTAGCCCCACCATGAAAAATGATGTTAAAGTAAGCAAAATAAAGTCCGCCAACTCGCGCGGAGTAAATTGCACAGACAGCAGTTAGTAAGATTGATTTCAGTAGCCACTTGTCTGGAAATACCGAAGACTAGAAACGGTTTTGAAAACTTTTGTCACGTAGTGATCGTCTTCTCAATAGAACATCTTTGATAATGTCTTCTGGCCAATCAGAATCAAGATAACGGCGTGGTGTTGTTGCAGGAAGTCCTGACGGAGAATACTTTTGCGGTAGTACATCTCTATATACACTGAACAAAAATATAAACGCAACACTTTTGTTTTTGCTCCCATTTTCGTTGAGATGAACTCAAAGATCTAAAACATTTTCTATATACACAAAATAACCATTTCTCTCAAATATTGTTCACAAATCTGAAAAAATCTGTGATAGTGAGCACTTCTCCTTTGCCGAGATAATCCATCCCACCTCACAGGTGTGGCATATCAAGATGCTGATTAGACAGCATGATTATTGCACAGGTGTGCCTTAGGCTGGCCACAATAAAAGGCCACTCTGAAATGTGCATGTTGTGAATTGAGTGGCCTGTGTTCGTCATCCATAACATACGCCTGCCCATACCATAACCCCACCACCACCATGGGCCACTCAATTCACAACATTACCCTAACCCTAACCCTACCCCTAACCCTAATCCTACCCCTCACACCAGATACTGACTGGATTTCGGACCCCCCCCAGACCCCCCCAACAAAGCAAAACTGCACGTTTCAGAGTGGCCTTTTATTGTGGCCAGCCTAAGGCACACCTGTGCAATAATCATGCTGTCTAATCAGCATCTTGATATGCCACACCTGTGAGGTGGGATGGATTATCTCGGCAAAGGAGAAGTGCTCACTATCACAGATTTTTTCAGATTTGTGAACAATATTTGAGAGAAATGGTTATTTTGTGTATATAGAAAATGTTTTAGATCTTTGAGTTCATCTCATGAAAAATGGGAGCAAAAACAAAAGTGTTGCGTTTATATTTTTGTTCAGTGTACATCGATACAACATTACGTGTTGATAGAAATCAACACATAATGAAATAAGACCCCACGGTTTGATGATTGATAGGTGTGTGGGCTGTCTTTCATTTTGACACACAGAACAATGGGGGCTATCCGCCCTTATCCACAATGTAAAGTAATTCACAGCCTCTTCCCTCTTCTCTCTGTGAGGAGCAGCAGGTTCAGCTTTCAGAACAAAGTAACAAAAAGCTAAAATGGCATTCATTTTTTTAAATATGTCGTGTAGTAATAGATTTATTTATTTTTCTTCTCAAGAGAGTACCAGAATGTGTATTTTATGTTAGTATTTCAAAAAATCTCCTGGGGGAGAATCCCCCCAGACCCCGCTGCAGGGGGTGGGTTTTCAGCATCTCAACTCTTTCACCTGTGGGGAAATTGCAGAATTGGCTCCAGGTCGCCCTTTTTAATTACTACAAGACAAATGTGCCTTTTTATTTCATACAGTTCAATTTGGATTGAGACAGGGAAATAATCTAAACCTCTCGCGTGGCGTTTCACTGTCAAGGGGAGCGTGTATGTAATTACATTGCAAATACTGACTTGAGCCCCACCACTGTATGGGTTAGCCCTACCATAGATTACCCAACACAAATACTCTGGAGCCGCCACCATTTGCGGTCTACAATGACAGAGAAGAGCCTGTCAAGTTTGGCTGTACTCAGCATTGAATCAAAACGCACCATAGCTTTAAATCTTAATCAGTTTGTGAGGCGTTTTGCTGAACAAGATGGTAATCGCCACATTCAGCTGTAATAGGCATGCCAACTTGATGCTCTGCTCACGGATGAGTCGATGAGAATAATAAACTGTTAAGATGATGACCTTATGTGTGTATAATATTTTTCTTCTTTGTGGGGGTCTGCCCCCAAAAACTGTTTCATGTCCTGAGAAAGTCAAATAAGACGGTGTGTAAAACTTCACTGCCCAGCCAAAAACAAGTAACCACTTTGATTTAACTAGACCAGTAGGTAAGGACTTTCCACTGGATAATAACTGCAGCGATGTTTATGTTTTAGCTGAATACACATTTTTTAACCCTAACTGATGCAGTTAGTCACTTCTTTAATGTTTGTTCTTTCTGATGTAAAGTCAACGTTGTAACTGTTTGCAATGAAGTTGTGGGGCGCTGAACTGTTCTTTTGATTCTTTTGATATATGATAGTAATTACTTGTCTTTCAAATTTGAAGGAGGGTGAGCAAGCATCTTGCGGAACATTCATCATTAACTCCTCCAAAAAATATAGTTTATTTAATAATAACACTGAATATGTGAATCATAAAAGGGATTGACAGCTGATAGGAATGATATGATTGTTAATATTATCATATTAATTCAGACAAACATCGATGAGACAGTTAATTAATGTACTTATTGCAGCAGTCTGCATAGATTTGGTTTCCCTGCTGGTCTAAGAGTGAGACAAACTCATTCGGTTATTGTTCAGTTAAAATTCATTAAATGATGTCTGCCACCTTATATATTTATATGTAAGGCTTTACTGATGTGCCACAATAATGTCACCTAATGTTATTGAGTTAAAATATCAATATTGTGGCTTTCCAAGTTAACATTGTTGATATGACTGCGATTAAATCAGCATATACTTCTGCCAGGGGACGCCACCCCTGAAATTCTCCTGCCACCCTCTTGCCACCCCATGAATATTTGTCTAGATCCGCCCCTGTGTACCTTTCCCTTCCACGTTCCCTCAGACCTTCAGCTTAGCTTTCTTTTCATTCCTGCATGGATGACGTTTTCTTCCACCACAGCCTCCCCCACTGGCTCGTTAAACTGCTGCTGACAGCTTGAGCTCAAACTCAGACTGAGGCCCTTGAATGAACAATGCTCGTTTCAGCGTTTCCAGCAGCCAAATGTAACCTCAAGCCGAAACATTTCCATCAGGCCATGAGGAAAAGTAGTTTGAATATGAAGCATTACAGTACAGAAGGTCTTTGAGCGCTCCTCGATTGAATCGGATCAGAAGGGGGGAAAACCCTTCGGAGCAGCATAAGGCCAAGACAAAAGGAGATGCACTTGCCTGTCAGGAGGCTGAAATTTACGTTCAATCCTGCCTCCGTGCAGTATGGAGCCGTTGTACAAAGTGCTTTATGGTTCGGCAGACACATTTTAGATTAAACACTCCAGTGAGTTGATTATCTTTCCATGAGTGAAGGTGAAGCTTGCACACCAGCCCACGCTGCTGCCAACATGCTGGGTTACTTTCCTCTGCCTTATTCCATCAATAGAGGGTGTGATGACCTGAACACCTGCACGATATAACGCAGTCCAACACAATGCTCCCGCAATAATTACTTTTGTTGAGACAGTGGCGGAGAGGTGTTGATTGAACTCGTCGTTTTTTGTATCAGATGTTTTTTATCTTGCTCCAGGAGAAAATGTTGAGCATTATTGCAGACCTTTAACACGGAGAGACCTCATGGCGTTTGAATTTATTTTGTGAGCCTTTTTTTTGTCTTACAACACGGCAGCATATCTTAATATTAGTAGTCTCCAGACACATAGAGAAAGAGCTGATTGCTATAATAGAGTGGCAAAGTCATGCCCATCTACTTCCGCCCCATGGGACCTTATTTCTGAAAAATCATGTATTGAAGTCAATGGAGAGAGAAAGATTATCTTTCGATCCCGTTTGAATTGTGCCATGAATTACACATATGATGTTTGTCAATCTTAAAAAATCATTTCCATGTCAAAAAAGTCACAGTTTGTCGTAAAACTGTTGAAATATAAGACTATGAAATATACGCAACTAGAAAGACTACAAATCCTAGAGTCGCGTACATTAACGTTACAAATTACACTCGTGTTACTCACCGAAACCTTGTAAAGCCGGTCCCGCATGCTGGCTCTTACGGAACCGACTAACTCCCCTTGTGTGTGTACAGCTCTCAACATGCCCAGACTTGGAGTGATTTTCACCTCTTTTAATACTTTTCACTTCATTCTGAAAGAAAGAGGTGAAATGTGCTAACGTGACGGCCGTCTTGGTGTTGGTGACGTATGCAAGACCAGAGTTGTAGTTCATTGAGCGCTTCACACACAAAATAGACACATTTTAATTTGTTTGACTTTTTGAATTATATTTTAAATTGACAAACATCATATGTGTAATTCGTTGCACAATTCAAACGGGATCAAAAGATAATCTTTCTCTCTCCATTGACTTCAATACATGATTTTTCCTAAATAAGGTCCCATGGAGCTCCCCCGGAAAGGGAGAGACTTTGCCTCTCTATAGCATTTGGTTATTGTGCTGTCTTTATGTCAGAACATTACATTGTGTCAATGCAATTCAGGCATAAATGATCAGTCTGTCATTATAAACTCTGTAATCAAGCCTCAGACTGATGAGCAGTTTGTTCCCATGTAATTATGTTTCATAGTGTGTGTTTATCTTCACAACACAAGGAAGTTAACAATCTAAATCTCTGAATGACTTGTCTGCATATCCATACTTGTGCAACCTCTATCATTAATAAGATATGTCAAGAATATTTCTCTGTCGTCATTATATATTTTACTTCAGTATTAAGTAGGGGTGCACCGAATGGGAAATTCTTGGCCGAAACCGATACCGAAAATAGGAAACAGTTGGCCGAAAACCAAATGCCGAAAGGCCGAAAATGATTAATAGAAATATATGTATATATATATATATATATATAATGTATACATTTGTTACCAATGTTGTTCAGCTACCTGATTATGGAAATAGACATGATTATGGAACAACTTAACTTAAATAATAATCACTATTATGTGTCCATAAAACATTTATTCAGCACTTTTGAATGCATACAGTACATTTATATATGTCATGTATTATTGCTAAAAAACATTATATCGCAGTCTTAGTGTCGCCAACTCGTTTCTAATATGCAAAGACAACAAATGCGTCTATGATGTATTTTCGATCAGACGAGATCTCTCTCCCCCGTCTGTGTGCGAGGGGGCGGGGCAGTTTACACACACGCAGCTGCTACATGCAGCGGAGCACACTGCGGAGATGGCGGAGAGAACGCGCTCCGAGGTGTGGTTAAACTTTACCTGTCTCGATGTGGAGAATACTTGTTACCATAAGTGCAATAAGAGTTTAGCATGTAAGCACGAGCAATTTGTCTAAACATTTAGCAAAAGTGCACCGCATGCAGACGGAGGAATGCACCGGGTTCGACCGTCTTTCTAGCAGCTCTGTAGCCCCATCCACGAGTAACGTTTCCACGTCAGGTGTTCTGTATGCTAGCAGCAACACACGGAGTTAACTACATGATACAAACATGGGTTAATGATTAGAGGTAACTGAGTTATTTAGTTTGTTAAAATTTCAGCTATTCTGTTTACAGTCTGTCATCAGATTATTTAATACGATTTGTTAAAGACTCAGGGCAATCTCGATGACAAAGGTCAATGTTCCCCCCCCCTGTGAGCCAGCCGCGAGCATGGTCGCCGCGTCTTTATTACGTCATCACAACAACACGTTAGGTTACCAACGTAAGCCTGTTCTGACATTCGGTTCCGAAAGCCGAAAGGGCCTTTTTAACCATTTGCGGCCGATAATTTTCGGTGGCCGAATATTCGGTGCATCCCTAGTATTAAGATAAATTATTAATTTAAAGAACAAATACCAAATACCAGACAAACCTGGACAAATACCTGGACAAATACCAGTGTATGTGTGTGGTCATTGATTGTGGATAAGCTGCATACAAAAACATAAACGTAATCACATATCATAATATATGCAACACCTTGGCTTGACATTGCTTTTGTGACACATTGTGACAAAAAATGCACAGCCTAAAATAAATCTGTCCAAGTGAGCTCTCTTTTCACAGGCTGTCCGACAGCAAACAGCCCTTTAAAGCTCTGCAGAACCAGCCCGTTAGCTCTGAGTTGTATGTTTCAGTCCTCTTTGATGAGAGTTACTTCTCAGCTACGTCTTTCAACCTTCAAAATGTCTTTTGAAGAGTTGCCTGCTTCAATGTTTGAGTATCTGCCTTCCTGTAAAAGAAAATGATGTGTGATCAGTGGGGCTAAATCAGGCATCCTCAAACTACGGACTCCGGTCCGGATCCGGACCGAACCACCACTGTCTCCGGACTCCGAGCAAATTATACTTTTCATATGTATTATCTCTCTGTATTATATGTGAGACATCGCCACAACGCATTCGCAACGAGTCAAAATTCTCCGCTATGTCCACTGCAAACAGCGCTCTGCATGTCTGACTGTTCCACTGTGTTCCACCTGTGTGTGTCAACGCTTTGGTCCAATCACATTCAGCATCCAGTCAGCGTTTTTTTCCCCCAAACAATCTGCGAATCAGAGGCACAGTAGGGCGGGTCTTCGCGGAATGCGGGTGGGAAAAATGTGTGTGTCTATTTCAACCTGTCTAAGTCAGAGCGAGAATTAAAAAAAAAAAAATTCAGAGCGAGAGTTAACAGCTCATCTAGTTCCATCTGTACTGTAGCTAGTAGCCTAGTTTCACCCCAGTTGGCAGCTTTGTTTTGAAAGAAATGTTGTGGCTCATCGGACATTTATGAGAGAAAGTCTCTAATGTCCGAGTGCAAGTGAATGCAGCACAAGATGCACGTCATATAACCCCTCCCCCGGTCCTGGCGCGAGCGTCGATATACGATTGGCGGCGATTTCATTTTTAACTGGACGGCGCAAAACGAGAAGCATTCTGACCCAAGCGCTGAAGGAATGAGGTATTTGCGGTCTACAATGACAGAGAAGAGACTGTCAGTTTGACTGTACTCAGCATTGAATCAAAACGCACTGAAGCTGTTGATCTTAATACGTTTGTGAGGCGTTTTGCTGAACAAGATGGTAATCGCCGCATTCAGCTGTAATAGACATGTCAACTTGATGCTCTGCTCACGGATGAGCATACACAACTATTAAGATGATGACCTTACGTGTGTAAATATATTTTTTTCTTTGAGGGGGTCTGCCCCCAAAAAACTGTTTTAAGTCAGTGCATTTCCTTAGCTGTGGGTGAGTCCACTGACACCACTGACAATGCTCAGTTGCTGGTGTTTGTGAGTTGTTATGATGAGGCAAAGGGGGAGTTTGTTGAAGATGTGTTGGGCCTGATGAACCCCAGTGGACACACAAGAGGGAATACATTTATAAAGCAATAATGGGAATGCTGAATGAAAGAGGGTGCAGCTGCCTTTATTCATAACTGTGCAGCTCTTACACTGCGACTCTGACGGATCAAGCACAGACACAATAACAATGAAAACTGCTGCATACAGATTATTTTTGTTTTTGCAACCTCATGTTAAGAATCTTGTTGCAATTGTTTAAAAGTTTGAATGACCGTAATAAACGGACCTTTGTCTTATTGAAACATTTATTTTGGACCTTTAAGATTTGTATTTGAGTACCCCTGGGCTAAATGATCTTATGAACCTACCGAGTAAAGTAACATCTAGCGGTTATTTGCCTTGAACTCGTGTAGAGTTAGTAATTCTCCCTTTCATCTTTACTTGTTTGATCATCAGCCAATCATAAATGTCGATTTCCATCATCATGTCATTAAATCACAGCAATCTAAAGTGATGGTGATATGAGCTGTAAAAGATATACAGTACAAATCAAATCAAAGTTTATTTATGAAGCACATTTTAAAAGCGATTTTTGGTCGGGCCAAAGTGCTGTACATGTAATAAATACTAACAAATGGTTGAAAAGAGTAAAACGTCAGATTTCTTTCAGCACATGTAAAGTGGAAAATCTGTTTCGCTGACTGCTTAGTGTTGAGTTTAAACTCTAATGGGTGTTTTGATGTTAGAAGTGCAAGTCTGCATACTTAATACGTTTATTAAGGCACTTCAAAGGGAGCTGAGTGCAAGTAAAATTCTTCATGTGTAAACAGCCTGCAAGATTTTCAGAATCAGGAGGGTTATGGTACAATTAGCCGTAAAACATTCTTGTTTCATACAGAAACTACACGTCAAACAAGTAACATGTAATAAGTGGGCTGCTGCATGAGAAGGTATTTGTAAATAGAAATGTCTTCTCATTTTGCAGAAGAAATGTCAAAAGAAACCTTTTAATATCAGTGTAGACAAATGAGGTTAACTTATAATATGTGTTGTTATTAATGTGTTTGCACTATCAAGTTGCATCATTAGAGACTTCCTATCCGTCAAAGCTTTTCCTCAAGTGTTATGTATGGTATATAACAATAAAGAGGTTTTATGAATACACAGCTTAATATGAAATATTGGTCTCATACACTCTCGTAATTCCAACAATGTAATACAGAGTTTAGGTGGTGCCTTTTCCCCTGTAACTCAGTCCATAACTTAACCACTCACTTACTCTAAGGTTGTGCAATACTCTAAAGATGTTAGCTTTGTAAGAGAGAGAGAAGCTAATATTCAAAGACCTGAGAACATGTTACGACCAGTCAAAATGCTGCTTTCAGAAATGTACCTAACAGTGTTTCCCCACTAGCCCTTTATTGACGGACACTTTCTTCATATTGTCCATATCCTTTTTTATTTAAATTATTCTAACTGTCCAACAAATAAAAACTCAAACATCCAGTAACTTTTGATTATCATCAGCTTAGTAGTGTTGTCTTGTAAAGGTTTTTACAATGATGATTCAAAGCTCTTAATATACTTGTTTAGAAACCAGCCCCTGCAGTTGTTTAATGTAGTTTTTGTCATATTTATCTCCACTTTTACAGCTTTCTTTATGAGAAAACATCCTACAAGTAGCAGTTTGCTGTTTTGGTTTATGGTGTGTTTTTACTGTATTAAGATGCTTATGTTCACTGCATCGTTACCCCAACACACCTCAGACATACACATCTCACCACAGACACTCTCCTGCTGTGCTGTAAGCTGACCGGCCACATTCTGAGCTCACGTGCCCCATGGGGCTCCGTCCTGCCAATGCTCAGTCTGAAAACTCCTTATCTCCACTCTGTCTCCTATCTAAGCTTTGTGCTTGGCTATGGCAAGGGCAGACTGCGGGCATTTTACTGTATTGGGTGACAGAACAACATGCATCCCATGCCATCACAAATAGATTATATAGATTTATCCTCCAACTGCTTTATGTTTGTTTTACTGCAAATTCATCACACAAATCAAACCCAGCTTAGTGATTTCTGTATAAAGTGAGATATCTGTTAAAGGGATATACTTCACTTTCAATAGAGAAGCAGCTTTGTACAAAAAACTAAAGTTGTGTACCCAGAAAGTATTAATAGCAAGGTATAAACACTCTTAAGCAGTACTCAGCTCTACAATAGACAGATGTTTTTGTCTAACAAGGAATCAAATGAAATATATCAATAGACAACTTGGTAGTGATTGGTTGTTTCCTCAAGAGTAGCATTGCAGACAAAGTACAGTTAGCCGCTTCAACAGCACTGTCACCAGGCAGATTATTCTGCTGAAATGATCTTGTATATAAAACGTTGTCACCTATTAAGCATGCTCCATACCATAAACAGCAATCAGCTAAGCAGTGTCCTGGTACCAGATCCATGCCAGCAAAGTTTATGACCCTTGTGGCCCTACGAAGACATTGACTTAACACACGGTACATCATTCACTTGGGAGAGATTCAGCTGAAGGCTGTTAAATGTATCTTGAATGATATTGCGCTCTTAGACCTGTCATCCCGGAGCGGCCATGTTGTTGACCCCAGGCATGCATGGCTATGAATAACACGGAGCAGCTTTAGCGTCCCTATATAGATCATCCTGCCTATCTCTTCAGAGTACATCCACTGCACATTTGTTTTAAAAGTCTGATTTATGGGCTTTCCTTACCCATGAAGAGCCTATCTGCATCCAATGACCACAGTAAATGTTTTTGAAATCACTAGAGAAACAAATAAGAAAGGACAGAGGAAAATGAGGCAAAGAGACATATGAAAAAGCGACTGACGTCTGATAATAACTTCATTATTTCTATTAGAGCTGATTTGTATTCATACCGCATTACACTGCATCCCTGTTACCAAAACACTTTGACAACTCCCAGGCTCCCCGTGCTCCTTCCTTTCACAGTAACATACTAATTAATAAATCCTCCTTAGACAGCTATCGTTGTCCTTACACCCTCCTGACGGCAAAAACAGCCGATATAAGCATAATTAAACTGTCAAGAAGTGCTGTAATTCGCAATAGCTCCTAGTACACGCAATTGTTTTGAGGGATGTCATAGGTTGGCTGTCACACGTTAGCTGGGGAGCAGCCAATAAGTGCTGTGTTCCTAATGAAAGAGAGATACTTTAATTATCTGGTGGAGCAAGCCCATCATTTCAAGTTCGTGTGACACGAAACGTTTATAAAAAAGTAAGAAAGCTGAAAGAAAGGAAAGACAGAAGGAATGAGAGTGAAAGAAATTAACAAAAGATTTAAAAGGAGAAGAAAGACAGGAAGAAAGAAAGAAAGGTAAAATAATCTCAATTCAAAGGCTTTATTGTCAACTTCACCGTCGTCATCTTAAATCACAGGTTCCTCCAACAATGTAACATACAAATATATCAAATAAAGAATGATGAAAGACAGTCAGAGAGATGTGGAGTCATGATTAGATCACATGGCCTGGAGGTAATACGATCTTCACTCACTGTCTCTCTGCCAGTAGATCATCTGTTTTTGTACTTTATGTGACAGGGTGTCTTTACAGCAGTGATTCTCAATGGGACGTGTGATTCCTCACTGTCGGGTCACTCTCCTCTCTGACAATTTTAACAGTACATTTTCATGGGACTGAATCCCAAAGGAAGATAACCACAGACCTCCATAGCACAAGTCTCAGAGCAAGATTCAATTTATAATGCTGGTTCTCCTGACTGAGAAACATGAAGAAGAGCTCCTTGCTTCACAGGAGGCCGTCTCACTGGATGGGTTTTCATTATACAGCTTCGTAAAAAATCAGAAGTTTGAGATGCATGTGGAGAGAGAAGCCCTGAGGGTAAACATCTGAAGTCAGATGAGAAACATAGTCTTTCTTTAGAGGCTCAAGAAATGTGATCTCCCTAAAGGACACAAGTCCAATCCAGAAATAAATAACCTAATTACAGATGTCATGGTGTCATATGAAGAATGTTGGGTCCTCAATTTAGCTTAAAAACTGCACTAATGAATAGTTTTTATATCAACCGGGGATCAAATGATAATGATTGAAAATGCAAATAATATATATTTATTGCTCAGAGCTTTTAAACAACACTTAAATATCTGTTTCTATTATTGATGATGGTGTTTATGGGAATATTACCAGTGAGTAACACATGTTTTAACACCAAATGAATGCTACACAATGTCATGCAATGTTAACCAAAGTAAAACCTAGTTTGTTTATGCCCCATCATTTGGATCCACTCCCAAATGGGTTCTCTTCCTTGCTTGAACTTGCTACCGGATATCTTGTGAAGCTAGTAGTAATCCTGTTGACGGGTAGACAAACAAAAGTTTGAAAAAAAACGATCCATAAACATATTTTCCTAGCAGAAGCTAAATGAAGTCCACAAATCCTTAGGAAACTAAGTGTGTTCATGCTACAGTAGCTTCCACTTCCAGGAGAAAAGGGAAAGATTCATCAGATCATTATCAGCTTGTCATCTGTGTCGCTTAGCTCATACGCTAATAGAGAAACGCTTCCGGATGCCACTGATATGGAGAATAGCGGAGATCTTGAGCTCAAACTCACTGTCTAACACCCACACAGGCTGAGCCATCGCTCAACAATTGAAGAAGATGCTGTCCTTATTAGGCACGAGGCAGATGGTGTCCCATATTGGTCCTAGTGTGAAATTACTGTTATGTTGAGCTGTAGGTTTGATGGACATGCCTTTGTGTTGCTCCTGTGCAAATGTGTGCGTCTAATCTTAGATAATAAGGAAAATGAAATCCTCAGCAGTCTTGCTGAAGGGATTGATGTGTTTGTGCTGTGTGTTTTAGACACAATGGACTGAAATCTGTGCATGAATTTCTATATGCAACCCACTTAGTCTGATCCCTACCCTTCACTGATAATATTTGTATGATTCATACTGATTTTGGCATTTTAAATATGGTATATATATTTGGATTTGCACCTTATTGATATGTTGTAATCTTTGACTTTAATATCTGCACTCTTCTCACGTATTTCTGCTGTACAGCAATTTCCCTCATGATAAATAAAGTCTTATCTTATCTTACAGTAAGATGTGTTTTAACAATTAGCCTAACACATGTACCCCATATTTCAGGTGATAAGGTGATATAGATGCAGGTAGACGAACAACAAGCAGCCTTTTCTGGACTTGAACCGGGTTACATCAGCCCCTGATACTGCTGCTCATTTCAAGCCTTTCAGTGCAGTTGCAGCATGTTACGTGGATGGCAGACTAACATGAGATGAATGGAGAGGGGGGACAGAAAAATGTTTTCCCCTTACTCCTGTTGTATTTTCTGAGAAATGTGAGCAGATATCTTTGCAAACCAAATGATCTTCCTCAGCCAAACATAAAAAAGCCTTGTCTTGTTTTCATTTATGGCATTTTTTACTCGGCTTGTTTTGGTGCACAGACATAACAACAGGTGGATCTAAGCATATTTTGCGAAATGGAAGTAGAAATGGTAATATAATTGAATATTTACTCCCCCACTACCTCCCTGTAAAATCCAGTTTATTACTTGTTCTGTTGCTGCCACTAAAAGTGACTTTGTATTATTGTTATTTAACCCTAATTGTAGTCACTACCCTTACCTGCATTTCCTTTGTGGATTTGAATGTGTGTCCATTATGGTTGCATATGCATGTATTCTTATCTGGACCTTTTATCTGCCATGTAAGCTTGATGTTAGAAATGAGTCAGTGCTGCTCAGAGCTGGATGTCTAACACTGCAACAAAGGTGGTTAGCAGGAATATAGTGTCCAGCTGGGACTGCTAGAGTTTGAGTATGAGGCGCCCTTGATGCTGGAGAGGTCAGATGAGAGTATGCATGCTCGGGCTGCGAGAGGGAGACTCTTCTTCCTCTAGAGAGTGCCCCTCTTCTTTTTTTTTTGTCTCAACCAAAGCCCCATATGTCTCTGAGAGCAGGTCTAGAGCAGCAGGTCAAAGCAACAAGCCACAGCAACCATCTGGCCCCATATTTTCCACCTTGTAGGGTGGGTTTGATTCCCTGCGTTACACCTCCCTGACGCTCTCCTTTGACATGGGGGTGTTTTTTGTACAATTCTGCATTTTCTCTGAGTGACACATACTGACCGACTCCTGCAGGCCAGCTCTAACCTTTGCTGTCAATACTCTTGGCAGCCACTCTGTCATAATCATCGTCATCACTTTTTTCATCCTCTCTCCGTCAGTCTTTGGTTCTGTCTTTCTGTCTGATTTTGCGGTTTGTGACCCTTTTCCTCTGTGGCTAATGCTGTCATTTCGATTTATTTGGGTTCAATGCTAGTCGCTTCTTCTCTCCCTCTGACTGATGCTGTCATGTCAGGGCAGCTGCTAACCGTACCCTGTCCCTCTGTGGTCTCTACACCACACTGTATTATCTGATGTGTCGCAGCAGCTTACTTCTTTTTTTAACCAAAGAAAAAAGTATATTTGCTTGTTTGGGCGACATGGTGATTGATGTTAACACCCTGCACAGTGGACCATATTTTATTGAATACATTTCTAGTGTTTATGTCAGCTTTGTTCTCTTCAAACTATTTGGCCTTTCAAACTTTTCGGTACATTTAACGTTTCAATCAATAAAACCTTTCCATTTGATGTATGTAATGAAAAGAGAGCATATTCGTTATTGTGAGTTATCTCACTTCTTTGACCATAACATCTAAAAGGTTCTTCTTCAACCATTTAATTTCAGCTTTGAATTTTTGACACAACAACCCAAGACTTTTTATTTCCATAAGGACATCTTGGCCAGGATTCTTGCAATAAAACTAAAGTTCCTTGACGGTTTATATTTGAAGTCCTGTCCTACACTTATTTACTCACAACAAATTACTTGCCTTATTGTTTCAGCTCAGCAGAGGAGCATATCTCAGACTGTTGTGTTGATGTTGCCCTGATCTGCGTCTATCGACTACTCCGGGGCGGAAAAGTAATTGAATTGCCCGTCGTGGTCCGGCCTTTCGCTTCATTTGGGAGCTCCTCCATGTCCGGACTGCCAGAAAGTCATTACAGCAAATTAGTTATTCTGGCCCCTCGCCAGCTCTGTCACGCTCCTGCCTCCTCACTCTTTGTGCTCGGTGCCAAGCTCTCATAAAGCAGGAAACATGCTGCTGCGAGTGTGATTGAAGACTGTAAGGTTATAAATTAGATATACATGGCCTGGTGTGTGTTTCTGTGTGTGTTTGTGTGCATGGTTGACTGCAGTATCTAATCAAGCTTTGATGAGCCTCCTGTTTCCCAGGTGGCCGGGGAATGAAGGGATCATCATCTTTTATTAAGAACGCATGGCCGAGTGCATATAGTCACAAATGTTCATGAAGGCTCTAATGAACGCAATAGCTCTGTTTCTCCTTTTCTCTCATCTGTCATCTGGTTTTCTTCTACCAGTTGAGGTAGACAGTATCATTCAGGAATTTGAAGTTAAATTAGGTTATTTTCTTCATTTCAGACACTTAAACTGCTCACACAATCCAAGACTATAAGCGAAATAAAAATAATCATAAGAAGTCTGATATGTTGAAAGAGATGCTAACGTTAGCCTAAAATCTTAGCATCCAGGACCATCTTCCCACAAATTCAAAAATATTTGCAAAATGTTAAATATATTGACCATAGTGATCTGCCTTCTCTCAAATACATTGAAACTACTGTAGATGACACAAAGCTCTGAAGAAGACAACAATATATATTTGAAAACACACATTTTTCTATGCAGAAATGATGACCAGGTTACTTAAGATAATCCACACACATTGTTGCAAGCAGCTTTATGTGGGAACTGTAACCGTTTGTTCTGCATTTCACCTGCAACAGGCTCATGCTCAGCACGAGAAGTAAACATTGATGGCGTCATCCTCTTTTGAGCTGTAACGTTTGCTAACTCAGCCTCCTGTCCATGATGCATCCTCCCTTTTGCGTAGTGATACGGTTGATGTGTGTATATCTGTATCGGAAAATAGTTCCTATATGAACTGCTCATGCCAATTGCTATCTAGTTCCATTATATTCAGGAACAGGAAGATATGTATTCGACCAATGTCTCCACGACTCTGCAACTCACAGTCAAACCATCTAGCTTGATAAATAGCAGGTAGAAGAACACATTTGTATTTTCTTATTTTTTGGGAAACTGTTACTTGGTGATGACGGACCTGCTGTGTCTATGATTGCTGAGTTATGATTGGACAATTGCGGGTCGATGGGAGGTCAGCTACTTTTCCTCTGATACATTATGCTCATACGCCCACACAGGAAGCCACATGCAACTCAATCTCCATTAAGTGAGATAAGGTGAAATCTCTCTCTGACTCTCCTGTGGTCTCTCTTAAAGCGAGGCCAAATGATAGGATGAGAGGCCCTGCTGGAGACTGATAAACCCTGTCACACACACACACACACACGTACGTACGAACACTAAAACTGTGCGCTGACATGCACACAATACATTCAAATACACACACACCGACTCCCTTTCTGCTGACAATCATTCAACCAGAGCTGTGGCTGGGCCTAAATCCATCTCCATGGCAACAGTCCGTGTGTGTACGTGTGCGTCTGTGCGTGTGCGTTTTTACAGTGACCAGGAGAAAGTTATATGTTCATCACACACACTCGCAGAGGGAGCAGCGATGGATTTATCTGATGATACTCTGATATGGCTGATGGGGTTAATTGGTTTTCAGAGGGCACAGGGAGAGACTGACACTGACTAGATTACTGCAGACACACCGGGGAGCTCCGCCAGAGACAGAAAGGGAAGGAGCAAGAGAGGAAGAGGAGGTGCAGAGAAGTGGAGGAAGATTTACCTTCTTACCTTGGGGGTAAAGGAAAAATCATAGGATGCGTTTCATTAGGCTTACTTGTTCTCCCTTGCTTCCACTCTTCTTCTTTCACTTGAAAATTGTTCCCCATTTAACATCTTAGAGGAATTTCTAGATCATTTAATGCACCTGCAGGAGATGACATGGAGCAGAGGCTGCTGTAGAGGAAACACAGGAGTATACAACGTGATATTTTTGGTATGTTTAAGGTCAAATAATTTGGATACTGAAGTCATCATTTCCTTTAAAGGGGCCTTATTAGGTTTTCTGGGGTTTTCCCTTTCCTGCAGTGTTATATAGGTTTTCGTGTGTCTGCAAAGGCTAACATCCCAAAGTTCTCTCTCCCACACAAGAGGGTGAAAAGGGGTGCAAAAGATTATAATAGGGCCCGTTTAATTTCTTTCTTTGTTCTGTATTTCCAAGGCCTTTTATAAACTCATTGTTCAACCTCTAAATGTGTCACCAGTAGTTGTTCTGGATTGTTTAACCATATCTCAAGATCCTTTAAAGCACGTCAACTTTAACCAAGATATCATAAGGTTTGTCAATTAGACCATGAATTATGATTGAAAGCCCAAAGAACAGCGAGGTGACATTGTTTTATGAACTACTGTTTGTTGCATCTCGCTCTCCTCTCATTTCCTGTCATCTCTCCTCTGTCAGCTCACTAATTAAGTCATAACATTCCCAAAACCCTGCTGCTTGTAGCTCACTGTGGTAATTTAAGAAATAGAAAACACCATTAAATTGTTTGTCCCCCAGAGAGCACTGACAAGTGTAATATTTAACTGCAAAATATCTTACTCGGTGCATCGCTTGGTCACAATTAATTAAAGAACACATTAAAGGGCTTGTTATCAAAAAGATGTGTATGTAAACGGAATAATTGGCTAATATATCCTGACCAGATTTCTCTGACATTTCAGTAACAGCTTCAAAACTCCAGCAATGGTTGCAGCTAAGGTTGAAGTAACGGCTGTTGTAACGGTTGTTATTGCAGCCAATCCTTCTTCACTTTCTCTAGTTTCTAATAATGCGCACCATAACTACAGTAACGCAGCGTTCACACGGCGGCGTGCGTTGAAGCTTGCCGGCGGGCGTGTCTGAATCTCGACCAACAACCAATCACATGAATCTCCCGCCCCGGACACACAAGCACACGGTTTGATTAGCTAGAGCTTGTACTGGCATATGATTTGATTGGCTGACGCTTCCGTCGAAGCTTCAAAAGTTGAACATTGCTCAACTTGTGAAGCGAGCAACGCGAGCAAAGCGAAACAACGCTCCCACAATGCAGTTCAGCAAAGCGTGACGTCACCCCATTCAAAGTGAATGGGCAGAAGCGTTGAAGCTTCAACGCACACCGCCGTGTGGACGGGCCGTTAGTGATAACTTGGAGAGCAGGTTACAGTCCAGTTACAGTTAAGTTGTTGCAAATGATTTAAAATTGGATAGTGGTATAATGCATATTGTAAGTAGGATAGACGGACTTGTGCAGGACAGTCTGTTCATGCTCACTGATGACAGTCTCTTCTTCTTTATCAGAAAAATAAATTTTCCAGATGAGCTAGTTTAATGAAAACAAATAGATCAACCGATCATGAGCGAATGTGGCTGCGAGGGAGTATGGTCGTCTTGTGGGTTCGATCCCAGTCCGTGCAGTCAACGTGTCGATGTATCCTTGGGCAAGATCAAGCCTTGGGTCTCGTCATGCTGCTTCCCTGATGGCTTCCACAGGATTGTAGCTGACATCCTCGTGGATTCATCTTCTTATTACAGACACATGCATTTCCTAACATTCGGTCTATATGCTGTAAAATGTATTATCTCTTCGATTTACACACGGCATCTATTGCACGTCTGTCCGTCCTGGGAGAGGGATCCCTCCTCTGTTGCTCTCCCTGAGGTTTCTCCCATTTTTTCCCCTTTAAACTGTGGGGTTTTCTCTGGAAGTTTTTCCTTGTACGATGTGAGGGTCTAAGGATAGAGGGTGTCGTATTTCTCATACTGATATTCTGAACAATCTGTGCTGTTGTATTAGCTGTAAAGTGTCTCTACTGTAGGCTATTTTTATTTTATGTACAGCACTTTGGCTCGACCAAAAATCGTTTATAAATGTGCTATATAAATAAAACTTGATTTTATTTGATTTGATTTGACGATACTTAACCCTGAGTTGCTCCTGAATGCATGGCCAATGGTGTGTCAATGTGAATGAATGTTAGCTACCCTTGAGCAAATGGTACTGCTCTGCATGAATGAGGTGTGAAAGGGTGAATGACTTGTAGTATGTAAAGCGTTTTGAGGGGTCGGAAAGACCTGATAAAGCACTTTATAGGTACAGTCCATTTACCATTTATCATCCCAGTACATTACTTGTATACAGTCTCATTATGCAGGATACAGATATAAATCCATCAATCATTCACTCATTGTTATTGATGCGACACAACTTTTCTTATATCCTGAAGCTTCCCAAATTGTACTTAAACCTAAAACGAAATACCACTTAAGATGGCAGTGGGGAGTCCACAGATGGGGAGCAAAAAAAGGGTAGGTCAACAAGCGCTTGATAAATGACTCTTCATTCGCTCAGTAGGAGTGGAAACTGCACCAGTTGTGGCTCCTAAACACCCAAGCTGAAGTGATTTTAGAGTGGGTGGGTTTGAGGATCAGTGTTACTTTCCACAGAGCCCTCTTTCCCATAATTCTGAAAATCTGATGCCAATTGTTTTTTAATCGGTTTCCTCTTTAGGCCTGTTGAGTTGGTTAATTGTCAAATTCGCTGAAGTTGATCATCAGTTCCAGATGGTCCAACCCACATCACAATAAACTTTCTGAAGCATTTTTGAAATCTTTTATTGGATCCAAACACATTTTTCTTTCTGCGACATCCTGCCTCTCACACACTGTTGAGCACATTACAGGTAGTTGACAAAAAGCACAACAGAGAGCCTTGAAGCCACAGTTTCCTGCAGTCAGTCATTGAGGCGCTACAGTGGAGCAACTGGAAACCTTGATGGTGGATGATGAGTGTTTTCCATTCAATTACCCAACCCCTATTTTCTCAGTCAGCCAGAGATTCACCCCAGTGGTTTTCCAGTCAGCACTCTGCTTCCCAGCTGCTGCCTGCACTTTATCCCAGTTATCAGCTGAGAGGTGATGTTTGTCGCTAAAGCCACCGTTTTTCTCAGCTCTATCCTTAGCTTTTTGTTTTGGTCTGGAAGCGTTGGTGTTTTGGTGCGTTCTCACAGCTCTATGAGCATGATTTTTAAGCTAAAGTAGGCAGCTAATTTTGGGCATGAATGATCACATTGTACACTTCCTGCCAAGGAGCAAACAGAAATCTGAAAAAGTTAGCGACTAGCTGGTGACCAGTAATAGATACAGAAGTAAAGCATTTAGCCGCTAAAGTGACAACCTTTCCCTCAGGACTTGGTTGGGATCAAACCAAAGCCAAACTAGAAGGGTGGATGTATGACTTTAAGCAAACTGAAGCAAGATTTCAAATAATTACGTTGTTTTGTAACTGCTAAATGTGTAATTTGTCAACTGTGTCCTATAGCACTTTAGCTATATTAACATAAGTATGTTGTGTATGTGAGGGAGGCTGTGGCGCAGTGCACTAGTGCGTTGGTGCTCGGATCAGGGGAGCACAGGCTCAAACCCCACTGCAGTCAGCATGTCGTTGTGTCCCTGGGCAAGACACTTCACCCCAAATTACATTGAGTATGTAAGTCGCTTTGGTTAAAAGCGTCTAACAAGTGACATGTAATGTAATGTAATGTATGTGTTAATGATATGATGCCACAAAGGCACAACAATCCTCAGTAAAGTATAGTACAAATTCAACGGTCTATGCCTAATTAAAAACGGAATAAATAATAAATCAAACTTTACTTTTAAAGGTCCCATGTCATGCTTTTCCGGTTATTACCCGTCCCCTTGTGTGTTATGTAGCTTTTTCTGCATACTGTATAAAAGGTCTGCAAAGTCACAAACCCTCAAAGTACACCCTGTAACGAGTAAAACTCGAACACAGAAAAGACGTGTCTATGCGCCTCGTTGTAGATTTTTCTTTTTCCATTTTTTCCTTCCGGGGCAGGTTGACGTCACTAAGTCCAAATGGACCAATCCGCACACACTCACTCAGCCTGTGCCCCGCGGAGCTCCGCATGTGTTATTTTATTTAATGTGAAGTATCAGCCCACCATTAGTTCTATAATTCATAAATTACGAATTGCACTAGAGAAAGCACTTCTTTCCGAGCCTATTGTCTGAACAGTATTAGTCCTGGTAAACATTTATTTTTAACAGTATTCCTGCTGTGAAAGCCGACTTCGCAAACAAAATATGTCATTGTTGCAGATTCCTGTTGTGACAATGACAACGTTATAAGAACAAGTATTGGCCTGAACCATCTAAAGGCTTGAGGCGTGAGATGATTTGATTATATATTTTTCCTAGTTATCCGAGAGCTTGAAGAAACCATATTTACAGCACACACATACTGTACTTGTCATATCTGTCAGAAAACAAATGTACACAGGGCTGAGGCCACTTGCTCACATGCATATGCACTGTGCATTATGGGCCCAGCCTGATCGAAAACTAATGGAGCAGAAATGTCCTTGAAAGTTAAAAGACGCATGTGAAATTGCAAATGCAGAGCCAAAGATCCGCTAAATTGCAGTATCCTTTCCACATTTACCCTGTCAACATGTAATTTGTTGATTTGTGAAACATTCACACATGGGCGGTTTAGCCGTCCACTGTATGCAAATTGGGCTCTCCAGTGCATTCTGGGTGAGAAATATTGGAGACAGGTTTTGGTCAGGAAAAAAAAGCCTAAAGCTAGAGGAGAGGAAAAAACAACAGAATAATGCAGCCGGCAGCAGGGGGAAATGCAGAGTCCACAGAAAACACTGCGTCAACAAAATAAAACAAGCAGTATTGAAACAACAGACAATGGAGTGGTCAGAAAAGACTGGTTTGTACTCAGAGGATGACTGAACGTTCCTCCTTTACATGGCTTCTTGCCCGTTTATTGTTATATAAAAAATGATGTTGCTTTTCATGTACTTTAATTTGAAATACAACACCTTAAACTTAAAGCATTAAGTGATAAGAGAAGATGTAGGGCGCCAGAAGTTGAGAAGCTGGGATAAAACGAAGGCTTGTTTTTTGTAAAGAAATATTCACTCATCTGTAAGGACGGTCAATAATCTCTTCATGTCTCCTGCACTCCCCGACTCTTTGTTTGTCCTTCATTGTATTCCTCACACACAAAGAAATGCAGATATTTTCAAAAAGAAAACATGTGTGTATTGATTGTTGCTTGCAGCATAAAAGAGCACTCAATACACTTTTGTGATGAAAGTGTTTGCAGAAATATTAAGAAGTTAGAAAAAAGGCATTCAAAAGATAACAAAAGATTCTTGTAACCTTTCATTTTTTGGCAGTTACCTTTATAAGACACCGGCTTCTTATTTCTGTTTTGTGTCAAACTCACAAAACGCTTTAATAGGCTAGTTTAAATTGTGCGGCTGCAAACTATGCATGGTAAAACTCTGTAAAGTATACATTATGTATCAAATACAAAAAAGGGCTCCTCAAAGATCACAAGGTTTCCTAAATTTAAGATTTGAAATATCTGACACTGTTGACAAAAATTCAAGTGGCACATTTTTTTAATATATATTATATATGGATATACTTTAGAGATTACCTTATTTTCAGGTTTCACCAAACCGAGTTATTTTCTGGACATATTTTGTATTTTATCCCGAGCATACACTAGTATTGAATAATACATTGATTTTACTGTACTGAAATATCAGCTGTTGCCCAAGTTTCTAGTCCAATATTGTCCATATTTTTGCTCTACTTATCTCATACGATGTTGTTCCAACCTACTGAATGACAGAGGACAACTCGAGCTGATTTCTGGAGACTCAGTGGATATGTGACAACAGATTTATTTGTTACAGTACCTGCACAAGGGATTATGCTCTAAAATCTCAGGTATTAGTGGGTTTACCAAGGGGATTATGCATTGTACTTGATTCACGGAACTGATAATGCACAACTATGGAAGCAAGTGTACCCTTTATTAGAAATGATCCTGCACTGAGAATAAGACAAGCAGCAGATGCATTAATCATCTGAGATATTCTCGGTGCTGTCAGAAGTGGGTGGTTTTCCCTCATGGCCAAGGGATATGTGACTGCAGAAAATATGTAACATTAGTCTATTGTTCTGCTATACCGTATATACTGAGTCATTCTTCTTTCTGGGTCCTTTCGGTATGAGAAATGAAGCTCCGCACTGGGACTGAGTCTCATCCCCATTACCATGTTATCTTTTTATGTGGGGCCCCTCGCGTCTTATAGATTTTGCATAAGGACTTAACAGAGCTACACGAGCCAGATTTGCATGAACATTTACATTACAGTCATCATAACTCAAAAAGCTCAGTGTTCAGTGTAAATACAGCAGATTTCCTTTGTAGCTCGCTAATGTTACTGTAACTGCATATAAGCAAAAGTACTGTACACATAATACAACAGATAAATGATTTGGTTTTTACCAAAGTTAAGCCTGGCACCAAATAGCTTACAATATACCGTACAATCTGAATCCAACAAACAATACCGCAAACATTCCTACAATAAAATAGCAATTTGATTAAAATTCATATTTTTGGACCATATTCTTCACACTTACACTTTTTTCTATTGGAAACATTCATCAAATAATGGATGATTAACATCTTTCGTTTTACATGTACTATTTAATCTTCTATTTTACCACCCTGCTGGACATGATATGTACCTTGTGTCAGTGTAGCTCCTGTATAAAGTTGATTGTATTTCATGAAATCATTTCTTAATGCGACATAGGGTCCGACTACTTTTATAACCATTACAATTCATTGGTTATTTGGTAGATTTACACACGGCATCTATTGCACGTCTGTCCGTCCTGGGAGAGGGATCCCTCCTCTGTTGCTCTCCCTGAGGTTTCTCCCATTTTTCCCTTTAAACTGTGGGTTTTCTTCGGAAGTTTTTCCTTGTACGATGTGAGGGTCTAAGGACAGAGGGTATCGTATTGTCATACTGATATTTTGTACAAACTGTAAAGTCCACTGAGACAAATGTAACATTTGTGATATTGGGCTATATAAATAAACATTGATTGATTGATTGATAGATTAACCAATTAATCTACCTGCTATTTCCTGGTTTTAATTAATTATTTAGTCTATTTAATGCAGTGGTGGAAAGTAACTAAGTACGTTTACTCAAGTATTGTACTTAAGTACTTTTTTGACATATTTGTGCTTTACTTAAATATTTCCATTCTATGCTGCTTTATACTTCTACCTTGCTACATTTCTGAGGCACATATTGTACTCTTGCGCCAGAGTGTTGAACCTGTGCCATGCGGAGACTGGAAAACAGTTGCGTTTAACTGCAGCAGTCAGCTCTCTTGAGGTCAATACAAACATTAGCTTGTACTGCCTGTAGAGATAAATACAGCACTGCAGGCACTAAATACTGATGTTCAATGATGCTCTGAAACGGAAGTGGTTTTCCTCAGCGTGTGACGATCATAGGCGGAGTTTGACATTTGCTCTTGGGGGGGGCAAACCTTTTTTACTGACGTCAGTACACAGTCCCAACTATTGCGTGGGGTGCTACGGATACAGTAGCAATAAAGCCAGCATTCACCGCACTGAGTATGACTTTTCTATGCCCGCCGTACACACACAGTCATATGGAAGGGGCGGTCTCTCCCCCCAACAACAGTGCATTACATAACTGTAAAACGTATCATAACTGTGCACATCTTATACTTATTTGATAACTACTATATCCCTTGGTTACTTGAACACGCTACAATATTATTAACGAGTGTCCTACCTTATTAAAATATTGATATACGAAATATTTGTATTGGAACAGTTTTCGACGTAGTAATGCTGTAACATATTTCAGCCACTACGCAAAATCCGCCTATGGTGACGACGTGTTTCACTGTGATTAAAGGAACATTCGGATAATTTTTTCCGCACCTATACCTGACTGAGCTGTTGTTGATAGTTGAATGTTTGGTTAGCTAGCTAGCAAACTACATATTCCTCTGTAGTAATGACCAGGGTTGATCATATTAGGCCTTATTTGAGATGTAGTCATTTACTGAATACAAATTACTTGACCATTTTTAAGTAGTAAGTAGTGGTAGGTAGTAGTTTTTGTAATTAGCAATATAATCCATTGGATTATCCAAAAATGATGTTAAAATCTGAATGCATCTGGACTGCTTTAAAATGAAAATATTGCACCATTAAAAAGATTGAATGCAGTCCCAAAGAAATATTAACATCACAAAAAAGTTTAATGCAAATAAGAGGCATTTTGCATATTTAACAGATATAACAATTTATGGTTGAAACTACGGGACTTTGTTTTTCAAGGTGTTAAACTTTAGAGTCTCAGAGGCAGATGTGTTTTTACTTTCAGGACACTGATCTTTTCTTGGGGGTCAATAGATATCTGTTCATACTGGAGTAACACAGAAAAAAAACACCTTTTGATGTGATCCTGACCTCAATTGGCTTGGTCTGACTTTTCTTCTTTTGTTTATGGTGCCACTGCCTGTACCATTTAAGCGTGTGGTTGTTACTTCCACACAATAAAATTAAGAAATCATGTGATTTTGACAGATATATTCATTTTTTTCTCATTTAAATTCCTTTCAATGCCCTCTTTTACTTTCGTACAAGTCTACATTCAACCTTACAAAGTAGAAGTGTGAAGGTAGACGATGTACGTTATAGAAACAGAGTTATGTTATCTCTCTTTTAGTTAATTAAAGCTGTTATTTATGTCACTTCCTGAATATGTGTTTCAGGCTCCGGCAGATTCCAAACTGTTATTTTTCACACAGTCTTTCAAGCAGATGACATGTCCTGATGGAGCTACCTTACTTACCCTCTTCATCCATAATGCAAACAACTAATCCATGATCTTTCTTGTTTCTGTTTTGTTTCTTTGCAGTTGGGGGAGGAAACCTTCAACCGTGCCAAGTTGTTGAACGTTGGCTACACAGAGGCTATGAAGGATGGGGAGTACGATTGCTTCATCTTCAGTGACGTGGACCTGATCCCGATGGACGACCGCAACCTTTACCACTGCTACGACCAGCCCAGGCACTTCGCCATCGCCATGGACAAGTTCGGCTTCAGGTGAGGGGACGGTTTCAGCTTGGCGTGCGTTTTTTGTGCGGACCAGGGAGCGTTAGATTAATTTAAAGTTACTTTGTTGATCACAAATTGGGGAAATTGTTTGTTCACAGCAGCATGAAAACAAGGCATTGGACATAAATTACAGAATAAAACAGTAAATATATACATTTTGACTTTAGATCATATACATACACAGTAAATATCCACATATCAACAAATATATATATATCTATTGAGTATCTCTATGGAATACACAATATAAAACCTATTTACTTGCGATTTACCTAAACAAGACATGACACTCAGGAGCATTTCAGTTCAGCCTATTTAATGGAATATACGGTACGGTATTTGTTAGTCTTAATAAAAACATCAAGCTAAAAGTCCCACACACACGCAGCTAATAAACACACACTACAGGAAATTGTAATGCTATAGTTGCAGATGGGTTCTGCATGTGTTATCTATATACTGTAAGCTTGCACTTCTTTTTGAATATAAATGTTTAATATTGAAATGCAGTTGTCTGTGTTTAACAAAAACAATTAGCGGTGGCATACAGCCTTATATATCACAGACAATAGACAGAGCAGTATTTAATTTGACTAAATCTCATTATACTTTTAAATCCTTTTCTGAAGCCCAAATTAGCATGAAAATGCCTCCTGGTTCACTGCTGCCAATTTTATCTCGTCATACTTCTGTAGTTCTAACAAGAGCCAATAATACGAAGCGTATCTAACAAGTCTAGACTACAGCTTGTGCAAAGACACTTATTAGTGTAAGGGGAAATTCTGCAGCAATGGAGAGTCAGGACTCAGAGAGACACGAGGAGAGTTGGAGCTTTGATGTCAAACACTGATGTTTATTACAAGTATCGGCCGGAGAAATTCACATCACAAGTCACAGCAGCCAGAGATTCTGACTGCACTGGTGGGTTGCCATGTCAAATCTGAATACCCATTCTCTCGATAGACCTTTTAACTAGCTTACAGAGAGTTAATCCACATATTGGGGGGCTGACGTAAACATTCTGGGAACACTTGGAGATAGCCCCCACATCTGGAAACACTGGACACCTGTCTGTGGTGCTTAGAAGCCAGCGTTCTCACAGTCATAAAACCCTCTGTGCCCGATAGTTGACCTGGTAATACACGTTTCAGAGTGGCCTTTTATTGTGGCCAGCCTAAAGCTACGTCCACACAGCAGCTTTTCAACAATCTTGAAAATCTTGGAGCTGGGCGTGTCTGAAAGCTTGGGGATTTTTTGCGAGCAACGCGACCAACAACCAATCACATGAATCTCCCGCCCCCGACATACAAAGCAAAAAACCCAGAGCAATATATATATATATATATATATATATATAAACTCCCCAAACAGGCGAAAACCTACCAGTTTCACCCACTGTCTCTGCCACCTCCCTCCATGCCTGGTTCTTCCGTTTGTATCCCGTTAATAGTTCTGGTCGTAAAGAACCGGGTGATTTGCTACCGTAATTTCTCGTTTGGAATATGAGGAAATGAACTGCGGTCTGGTTCTCCCTGCTTACACGTGGTTTGATTGGCTGGCGCTTCTACTGTCAGATTTGCATAAACGTGATTTGATTGGCTGATGCTTCCAGCTCAGCTTCAAAAGTTGAACATTGCTCAACTTTTGAATCCTGGAAATCCTGGAAATCTTCGCTTCGCTCCTCCACAATTCAGTTCGGCGAAAAGCGAGGCAAAGTGACGTCATCCCCATTCAAAGTCAATGGGCAGAGAAGCGTTGGAAGCGGTGGAAGATTCGTCTAAAGCTGCTGTGTGGACGTACCGTAAGGCACACCTGTGCAATAATCATGCTGTCTAATCAGCATCTTGATATGCCACACCTGTGAGGTGGGATGGATTATCTCGGCAAAGGAGAAGTGCTCACTATCACACATTTTTTCAGATTTGTGAACAATATTTGAGAGAAATGGTTATTTTGTGTATATAGAAAATGTTTTAGATCTTTGAGTTCATCTCATGAAAAATGGGAGCAAAAACAAAAGTGTTGCATTTATATTTTTGTTCAGTGTATCAACAATAGCTGACGCCTCCCATTCCTTAAGACAGATAACAGACTCAGGGTTGGTCGTAAACGTCCCCACACAGAAAAGGTTAAGGAGTAAGACAAAATTAATCCCTAACAATTAGTGTTGAAAACTGTGTTCCAAATAATAGAGCTGCTAAACCAACCTGTTGCTGAGCGAACTACTGCAGCTAGAATCCATTATCTGTGTGTTTTCCATATTTTATAGCAGCAAGGCACTGATCTCGTTTTATTGTGCCATCATTTATGAGAAATTCACAGACGAGAATCAGAAAACGTTATTGTAAGAACACGGAATAAGACATAATATTTTAATGAGGGAACACCGTGTTCACTAGATTTACTCTGATGGTGTTTTTAAAGTCTGATATGGTATGTGAAATATTTGTACCTGTTCATTGGGAAAAGACACATTTTCAGTGATCTTATTTAATTTAATACACACAGTAAAAGGATAATACGCACATTAGAGTTGAGACTATTAATTCATAACTATTAAAATAACTATTTTTCTAATCCATCAAGTAGTAGCTTAAAATGTTATCCAAGCGTCTCAGTTATTTTGATTTTACTGCTTTTCTTTGACTTATGTGATCCCAAACGAAATACTATGTTTGTTTCAAGGTATTGGTCATCACCATTAAGAATGTGTGTGTTCATTTTCACCATGTTCTGATACTGTAAAGGCCAAACATCGAATAAATAAGTCTGAACAAAAAACAGCAATAGAAAATGAATTAATATAACTGGATTGCTAGTTGCATTCTAAATGAGAACAAACCATCTATAGCAGATTGATCTTGTTGCATGAATGGTAATATGTAGAAGGTCAAGAGTTTCCCCGTGAGAGAGCATTTTTAAAGGATGTTTTTTATCAAATTGCAGTGTAAGCAAAAGAGCTTCAAAGTTTACTGCATCCTCACAGCACTGCATGGTATCATCCTGTTTTAGTTTTGTTATTCTTTTTGCATAATAACAACACACCTGCACCAGAAGTGTTGATTAAGTGCCTAACATGGCTAGTGAATGTGACCCATCCACTCCAAAAGCTGTCACCCACCAGAGTTATCCTGCTGAAAACTCCTCAGGAGCTGCTGATGAAGTGCTCAATAAGCTAATGCTATCTGGCAACCAATATAACACCAGGTTCCTGTGGAGTTTTTTGGCTGCTAAACATTTTATGGAAAATGGGATACAAATAAAGCCTTTTTAGTGAGCTGAAGGTCACATGGTTGCAAAGAGATCATATTTGGACATTGTTCCAAAGGGCAAAGTGGTCTACCAACTTTATTTTAACATCTAGGAAGCTAGCGAACAATCAACACAAATAAGGTATTACCTTTTCTAATTGACGATAACCTTTGGCAAAGATTAAATGTTATATTTTAGCTGAGTCATTTCAGGAAGACGACCTTAGCTACTGTCAAATGTAAAAGCAAGTGTTTTTTAGGCTGAAAATATTGCCAGTGAAAGTCAGGTCACATTAAGTGCCGTTCCATTACCTTAGCACCTCACAACACCTGGCTGCTCTCTCCGGAGAGAGGGTCATCTTGAAGTCCTTTCCACAAAAGCATTTTGCAAATTATGCTCTTTAAGGATTTTACACAGTGTATTGTGTTTTATTACCATTATGTTGTACAGAATTCTGTGGATATTTAAACACTTGTTCCCTGGGTGAGCACATTATGAGTGTGCTACAGGCTATTTGCATATTTACGGAGGGCACATTTATGCTTGGCCGTGACCTTCTTCTGGCAACGTTAGCACTTTGTTCAGTGAATGACATGTGTTAAAATGTTTTGGGAAGATTTAAAGAGAGGCAATATGTGAAATATGAAATTTGTAACAGGACACATGAAGCCAAGAACAAGATGCCAAAAAATGTTTCTACCTGTTTAGGATACATATTAAAACATAAATTGAGTGTTTGGTTAGTTTCAGATCGTCCATAAAAAATAAAACTGATATAAAACTCGTAAAAAAAAGCTGATTCCGGAAAAACTGTAAGTATTCTACTACTACTACTACTACTACTCTATAGTAAAAAACTCATACACGCGCACACACACACACACACACACACACACACACACACACACACACACACACACACACACACACACACACCACCCTCACCATATTGTTGCTGGGAGAAGTTATGCAGAAACATATGGTCTTACTTTCTTCTTGTCATCTTTCAACAGGGAGCTGTCATACTTTTGACAACACATATTCTCGATTTTATACACACATATACACGCACAGAAGCACACATGAATCAGCCTCTGGTTAGACTTCAGGCGCTGTCATGACACTCGCAGCTGATGTCCGTTCCACTCCACTGGTCTCACGACTTTTGAGGAAAAAATAAAATGCCTGTCTGCCTTTTACACACACACACACACACACACACACACACACACACACACACACACACACACACACACACACACACACACACACACACACACACACACACACACACACACACACACACACACACACACACACACACACACACACACACACACACAAGGCTGCTACACTCTTCCATCATGTCATTGTTCTTTCTGACCTTCTGCCTTCCCTTTTATTTTATTTATCTCTTATTTTCTCATCTTCATTTTTCATTGTTGATTCTCTTATAAACACTAAAATCATGATTGGACATTTATCAAATTACATGTTGTGCTTTTCTTTTCTTTGTAAATGACTAAAGCCGAACTTTGGAAACTTCTATCATTAAAGCCATAAATGTAACTTGGTTTAAAGCCGGCTGTTTTCTAAGCACCAGAGGTCTGCTGTACGGTGATGTGGGGATAATGCGGTCCCTCTTTACACACGGTCATTTCATAATGCGTTGAGCAGATTATATGGATGTGGATTATCCATTTAGTGTAGAAAGGCACCCATACATTATCCACTTCAAAATACATCCAAGACACATTAGGAAGAGATCTGATAGCCACAAGAGGTTATTCAAATGTAAATGGTGGTTTCTTTAAATGCCACATATTAAAACCTGAGATTCATGGATGATTTTAGATTAACATGAATTATGACGCTTGCCCATTTCAGGGACATTGTTGCTGTTGAGTCCACATTTAGCATAAACACTGTTACTGCAAAGAACATTTATTTATTAACATGGTAAAAGGAATATTTTAATTGGGTTTTCACTTTACCCCATTGGCAGCCTTAAATATGTTTTCACATAAAGGACTTAAGACATTTATATCTTTTTTCTTTTTTCTATATAAAGAACTGCATTTATTTTTCTCTCATCAATTTGTTTACACAGACTTGCAGCTGAGCAGAGAGTTGATCTTTCTTCTCTCTGAAGGGTCTTGTTTGATAAGGCCACTTATATGACCTTTCACTACTTCCTTTCATAACTCATCATAACTCCTTTTCTCTCCCTCCTGCAGGCTGCCGTACGCCGGCTACTTTGGAGGAGTTTCAGGACTCAGTAAAAAACAGTTTCTGAAGATAAACGGCTTCCCCAACGAGTACTGGGGCTGGGGGGGGGAGGACGACGACATCTACAACAGGTGAGAGTGGAGGCATGAAGCATGAGCTGCTGAATCTGCCACTTGATTTCTTCACTAATACGATTTAGCCTCATTCGACCTAATAGATTCCTTTTTAATTTGCCAAATAGTTCAATAAAAGTTCAACTTCACTAACAGCAAGATGCCATCTGTCTGGGTTATCTTATAATAGGGTGTCCGCGGGGTCTTAAAAAGTATTAAAAGTTGATAAATAAATGTAGCGAAAATTAAGGCTATTAAAAAGTATTAAACGGCGTTTTCCAAGGTATTACATTTTGTAGCTAGTTTTCAATAAGTATATAAATTGTCCAAAGAGGTTGTATTCTACAGTCTGCCTGAATGTAATCATTGCGTAGGTGTGTAGTGTGATTCTGTGTAGTTTATTTATGGCATCCCGTTGGATTTGACGTCATCTGAACAGGACGTCGCACGCTCACTGCTTGATAGCGCACGAAGGTCCGTTTACGCCGGTTGTTAAACTACATTGTTAAGGGGAAATGCAAGTTTGCATCCAAATGGTTGGAAGATAAAGAGGAAGGACAATCAATATATATAGTAAATGTGAGGTAAAGTGTGTCGCCAATGTAACCGGCTAAAACTTGAAGTGGCGATGAGGTCTTAAAATGTATGGGAAGGGTCTTAAAAAAGGTCTTAAAAGGTATTACATTTGACTTCAGGATTCCTGCATATACCCTGTATAAGCTCCCTGTCAGACCGTCACACACACTCACACACATGCAAGTGATCTCATATGCACATTATTTCAGCCTCCACTGGCAGTGAAATCAAGTCTCTGGACTGAAGTGACAGGGAAGTTCTTGGTGGAGTGGATGATTTATAGTAATCGTTCACCGAAGGAGAATTATTAGCAAATAAATTAACCTTTTGAATCGCTTCAGTCAGCATGCTGAAGTTCACTAATAATATTACTGTTGAAATGTGCAGAAATCTAATCTGATAGAGGATTTCAGTTTGACAGGATGACGGAAAGGTGACTAAAGACTGCTTAAAATAACCATTTACAGCACCATTAGTTTAACTTATCGTCTATTCAGACGGTTGTTTGGACTGAAAACTGTTGAATTACCGGTGAACTGATGATCTGACTATTAATCAAATCAAAATACAGAGTCACGCATCTTTGCTTGTCAGTACAGAAGAGAAAATAATAGGGATGCTCCGATCGCCAATTTCGGGACCGATCGCCCGAATCAGTATCGGCCGATATCGATCGAGTGGGCGGGGCCTAAATGGAAGATTTAAACATCACTTTAAATCTTCCATTTAAAGTGATGTTTAAAACTCAGTTAATGGGGCTCATTCACTGGAGCTTCCACACACAACAATCAACTTAATTATTACATTCAAATGATGTACATTATTCAAGTTTACATTCACTTTGGAGAATAACACGGGAGAAATGAGCGGAAGCGCTCTCTTTTCCTCTCTCCCTATCTCTCTCCACCTCTCTCCCCCTCTCTCTCTCCCTCCTGACAGCCTGTCAGTATCTCATGCAGCTCACTGATCCAGTAATGAGTGACCCGACAGTGAAGAATAAATATATTTATAATAACTAGTTTAGCTTGTTCCAGAGGTAGATAAAATAGCTAAGTGTGTTAGGTCTAACTCTTGTGTGTTTCGTTCCGCTTACCTGTCCGGCGGGCGGAGTTGCAGGATTTCTGCTTCACACACGTTGCATACCGCTATTTTACTGTCTTTTTCGGACACCTTCAAATAATGCCAGACCGGTGAAGCCATTTTGGCGAGCTTGTTTTGCCGCACACAGAGAAAAGTGTCATGTATTTTACGTCAGGCGTTCGGCTCTCGCGATCGGCATGTTTAGAGAGCACCGATCGATCGATAGAGAGTGAGTATCGGCCGATCTCGATCGGTGACCGATCGATCGGAGCGTCCCTAGAAATAATGCATTCATTAAAATATTAAGCATATGACTAATAATACAAAATAAATTGCACCTTAATCACAGTAAGGCAAGGCAAGTGTATACACCTTTCAACATAAGGACATTTAGAGTGCTTTAAGGTAGACGTTTTTCATATTTCCCCAAAACTGCTGTGTTTCACGTGATCTCTGCCAGTCCATTTAATGTGATATAAATGCCCGCTTCAGATTGCTGAACGACTGAAACATCAACACAAGATTTTCAAAAATTGCAAGCTGTAACGTCAGATTTTCTTCTAGAGAACATTAATTTTAGTCACACAGATACATTTGCATTCAGAGGATCCATCTTTGCGTACACTAATTATAAACACTCACACACACTCTCACACAGCAGGACTGTTCTTCACAGACCAGACAGACACACTCCATCTTTATTGTCTCCTTTCTTCACTGTCGGTTTTTCTCTCACTGTTGTCCGCTGTCACTCTCACCACTGTGAGGCTTCATCTTTGTCCTCTGTTACTAGCATTATAAGAAAACCTGAAACAAAGAAGCATTTGGAAATGGTTTTTGTAGAATGGAGTGTGTCATTCAGTAGACGCGCTTCTCAGAAGATTACAGTCTGTTGTCAGAGTCTGGCAAGATGTGATAATAAAAGAAGATTGTATGTGTGATTAACTGAATGGCTTTACGTGGGATTGTGTGTGTGGTGTGTTGTGGTGTGTATGTGGGTGTGTGATGTGTGTGTGTGTGTGTGTGTGTGTGTGTGTGTGTGTGTGTGTGTGTGTGTGTGTGTGTTGTGTGTGTGTGTGGTGTGTGTGTGTGTGTGTGTGTGTGTTGTGTGTGTGTGTGGTGTGTGTGTGTGTGTGTGTGTGTGTGTGTGTGTGTGTGTGTGTGCAATTACATGCCTAATGATGACAGATAAAGTGAGACCTCTAACTTTTTATTGGGTGATAGCTGAAGTAGGTCATCAGATGCCGTAGATTTCCCTCGAGATGTTTTCTGCAATCAAGCTGCGCTATTTAAACTGCTATGAAAAGTGACGTGACGTGCAGAATTATAATTAAAATTCCACTTTTAAGACATTTACTTTTACAATTCAAATTAACTTGACTTGTTTACCAACATATATATTGAAAATGTCACCCTTACGTCCCCTACACACAGCGGCGTGCGTTGACGCTTGCCGGCGGGCATGTCTGAAGCTAGACCAACAACCAATCACCTGAATCTCCCGCCCCGGACACACAAGCAGCGGTTTGATTGGCTAGAGCTTGTACTGGCATATGATTCGATTGGCTGATGCTTTCGTCGAAGCTTCAAAAGTAGAACGTTGCTCTACTTTTGAAGCGAGCAACGCTTTGCTCCCACAATGCAGTTCGGCAAAGCGTAACGTCACCCCATTCAAAGTGAATGGGCAGAAGCTTCAACGCACGCCGCCGTGTGTAGGGGCCGTTAGAAAGACAACAGACAATCATCCAGTCATTTTCTTTTGAATCAACAAGCAAATATGTTTTTGAAGCTTTTCCTTCTGGTATAGTTGTTTTTTACTGAAAATGGGACCATGTGATATTACAACGTTTGCTGAACAGTGGAAACTCTGGCTACACGAGGCAGTTACAGGATAATGGCTAATTGAATTTCCTTTCATTTTCCAAGAGCGTGTGGGGTTAGTTGCTTTAATGATGTCAGTGGGGCGTCCTGGTGGCGTAAGATTCCATCCATATAACCACTACAGTGTCCCTCTCCTTTATCTTCTCAGCTCTTCATTAGAAACCAAAAGTCTTTCAACTATGATGTACTTATTTTTCGATTGAGTGTGACTAAAACTTTCCGAATATATCATTATCTCGGATTGTCCATCACAAAAAACATCCCTTATAGTGCTTTATAGATGTGTCTGAGTGTTTGATCCTTCTGTGTATCTGGTTTCAGCCGTGGCCAAAACTCCAGTGGTGCAAAAACTGAAACACATAATGTGATATATTGAGTTATAAGAAGACTGTGAATCTAATGCCAGTTATAATAGAAACAGGATTGACTCCACACTAACAATAAGGTTACCCTCAGTTCTCTCCACTTTCTATCCTTGTTTTTTATTACAAACTGAGGTCCTGAAAATCCCTAAGTCAATCTCATAATAAATTAATGGATAAAAACAACAACATTGGCAGAAACAAGCGCATAAAGTTGAGCATGGATGTTTTTTTTTTCTTTACTCTTAGACTCACACACCCCCCTCCCACCATCCACCCTCGGTTTTCAGGGCTGGCTTGTTTATAAGCCTTTCACAGAGCAATCTGAAGGGAAATGCCCTTGAAAACACACTTTGACAAGCTGTTGGAAGAGGACATTGTGTGTAAAGGGTTGTGTGTGGATGTAACTGAGGCTAGACAAGCAAGCAGAATAGTCTCCTCTCAGACTGCCAGAAGATTGGGATGTGTGGAGACGGGTGGTGATGTCATCAAAGTGCCCCAACGGACCTCAGGCTGCTGACCTGACCTGCTACAATCACGTCATAGTTTTAATGTGTCCAATACTACTGTCATTAGTGCTAATTAGCAAATGCTAGCTTTCTTTTAAGTACTTTCTTTTACATTTCAAGCATAACTTTTTTTTTGTGATCTGTCTACAGTTGAAAAGGTTTTAACAATGAGAGCTGTAGTGGCGTGCAGAGGAGAGGACGTAGTCTCCAGCTGAGCGCGCTAACAGGCCGGCTCAGTCTCTCAGGACTCTTTGAAACAACTCGACCAGGGGAAGATACAGGGATAGAGAGATACGAGTATAGCTATATATAACAGAGAGCCTGTGAAGTCTGCCCATTTTGTTTTCTCTGGCTTTAAAAGGGAGCAAAGTTCACAGGTTTGAAACATGCAAGCAGTCTGGTGTCTAGTTGAAGAGTTCTTGAACGTGACACCAAATCTCCACCTGCTCTCTCTTTGAAAGCTGCTCTGGAGAAAAAGTCAACTAAATGACTGTAAATTGCTCTTTTACCTTCTTCTTCAGCTTCCCTTTCTCACCCTATTTTCCCTCTTCTCTGCCCCTCTACCTGCACATCCCTTTGTATATCTCTATCTCTTGCTTCACCCCCAGCTATTTCCCTTTTTGCTGGTTTTGATGCCACAGACCATGGCACGGCCACTGCCTGAAATGGCTCCTGCGTCAGTGCTTCTCAAAGTGTGGTCCGCGGACCACTGGTGGTCCGTGACCGCCCCCTAGTGGTCCGTGAGTATATTGGTAAAATTTCACATTTGAAATACATTTATTAATTTAAATTTTCCGCACTCTCGCGGGAATATCTCCACAATGGAGCAAGGTTAAGTTTAATTTTCGATTGCATGATATAGCCCAGCGCAACACCTTCATCACACATGTTGCCACTTGTTTGTACCATTTTCAGGCGATTTGTAATCTGTTCTAGAAAAATTGTGTTTTTTTTATATTTGTGGAGTTAGGTGGTCCGCGACTGTTTTTTTATTGTTTAAGTGGTCCTTGGTATGAAAACGTTTGAGAAACACTGTGCTAGATGAATGCCTCCCCGAGGGAACTTTCTGTCTATGCTGCTCAGTGTGGCCTGAGCCCGTGGCGAAGAGGACACATGCCACTTACACAATTGCCAGCGCCACTTTAACCCACTCCCACCACTGTCTAAAAACACTGTTGGATATTAAAAAGAGAGAGGAGCAGAAAGGGGAAGGGGTTACTTGCAGCAGTCGCCTTGGGCAGAAACTGTACCTGTCCCAGGGGCTTCCATAGCAGACCAGACTTCAACACAAACACTCCGCACAACCGCAAGTGTTTCTGGGAAGCCTTGACAATGCTGTTAGAGTCAGGATATTTCTGGCTTGACACGTAGAGGATACTGAGTCTTTGATGAGTTAAATCGTACCTTCTGTTTGAGGAGGTCTCCACCCTCGGGTCATTTCAGAAAACACTGTGGAAAGTCTCAAATCCCTTGTTAGATCTTTCTTTCTCCTTTTTTTCTGGATGGCTACGCTTGCCTCACCATCAATCATATTGTATTTTCATATTTCTATGTGTGTGTTTCTCTCTCCACTTCATTTATATATTTTTTAAAGAGCTCTATTAGGCCCTTTTTAAAGAGACAAATGCAAGACACGATGGAAAAACTAGGGCGGATCAATATAAGTATTGAGTCCCAACTTATATATTTTTGAATTAATTGAGGCCAATTGTGTTTTCTAACATTTGGTCACACTACATGTGTTACTCAATCAATCAATCAATCAATGTTTATTTATATAGCCCAATATCACAAATGTTACATTTGTCTCAGTGGACTTTACAGTTTGTACAAAATATCAGTATGACAATACGACACCCTCTATCCTTAGACCCTCACATCGTACAAGGAAAAACTTCCGGAGAAAACCCACAGTTTAAAGGGAAAAATGGGAGAAACCTCAGGGAGAGCAACAGAGGAGGGATCCCTCTCCCAGGACAGACAGACGTGCAATAGATGCCGTGTGTAAATTGAAAAGATAATACATTTGCAACATAGGTAGTCCAAATGTTTGGAAATGCATGTGTGTATAATAGGAAGATGAATCCACGAGGATATCCATCCAGGACCTATGATCCAGGACCACAGCAACGACTCAAGATCCAGGGCTCGCGATCCAGGACAGAGGAGCGCAGGATCATCCATGACTCCGGATCCCGGCGTATATAGACACCAAAAAGAAAGACATTTGGGGAAGCTGGGTTAATCTGTTACTGATGAATATCGATACTGAACAAAAGCTCTGTGGGATCTATTCCAATGGCTCCCAATGATCTGAAGTGTTTCCTTTCAATCTATTTCCTCCAGTAGTAGGGGCAAGATCTTTTTCGAGTTCAAAACCACTACTACTATTTCATCCTCTCATGCTCCCTCTTTGTGGGAATGTATCAGAGGGCACAATAATGAGGGATGCACTAATAGAAACATCAAGTACAGCGAGGCAAGGGGAGGCTTGGAAAGGTGGAAGGTGCTCAGGAAGAAAATGAGAAACAAGTGGAGAGGGAGAAAGAAGAAAGAGGGAGGGAAAGGGTGAGAGAAATGAAGCATTGAGCTGCAGGTAGGGACCGGAAAAACCGCCACAGTCAGCAGCTGCTGGGACAGGAAACCCACATGTTAGGAAGCGCTGCCAGAAACTGACCCAAAGTCATCATATTCAGCTTTTTCCTGCAGAAAATGAAGCCTACCTGTGAATATTTGTATAATGTGACTGTCAGTGAGTGGAAACTGCTGCAGATTCATATGGATTGTTCAGGGATCTTTTAAGGATCTAATTCTTGAAAAAAAAGGAACAACAGATTTGTTTTCCTTCCTATTGAAATATATTTGCCCTTGAAATATATATATTTTTCTTTACAGTGGTTTTCTTGAGCATTCAGATTGACTGATTAGTCTTCCTTGCTCATGTCTCATGATTTTCAGATATTATCTTTTATTTCAGTGTAATTGAACAACCCTTTTTTATTAAAAGCACGCATCAGTCTGTGTTTAGAGAAACAGACGACAGGCCATTTGAACGTGTATTGCTCTGTTTAGCACCCAGATGTGT
The DNA here is from genome assembly GCF_902827175.1 of Gymnodraco acuticeps. Lineage (NCBI taxonomy): Eukaryota > Metazoa > Chordata > Actinopteri > Perciformes > Bathydraconidae > Gymnodraco > Gymnodraco acuticeps. The sequence continues at coordinate 451,719 of NW_022990908.1, forward strand.
TCCTGCTGCGATAGAGATCTTCTCTCCTGCTCACACCCACACACCTTACTTTCTATTACTTTCTCTCTGCTGTGCATAGCTTCTTCACACACTACCACCACCGTCATCATCACCACCACCCACTCCTCCTCCTACTCCTCCTCTTCTTTCTCTCCCATCTAATTTCTCAGACTTAGCTCCCATTCCTCCTCCACTCCAGTGCTCTAATGCAATTAACTCCACTGGTGGGAATAAAAGAGGAGAGCTGGAGAAATGCCTGATTAATCCGATCCAGTAAGTCTATTGTGTGTGTGTGTGTGTGTGTGTGTGTGTGTGTGTGTGTGTGTGTGTGTGTGTGTGTGTGTGTGTGTGTGTGTGTGTGTGTGTGTGTGTGTGTGGTGTGTGTGTGTGTGTGTGTGTGTGTGTGTGTGTGTGTGTGTGTGTGTGTGGTGTGTGTGTGTGTGTGTGTGTGTGTGTGTGTGTGTGTGTGTGTGTGTGTGTGTGTGTGTGTGTGTGTGTGTGTGTGTGTGTGTGTGCGTGCGTGTAGTATTACAGACCATAGCAGTTTGGACACTGGTCTGGATACACACGCACACACACACAATTCTCAGAATCAGGCGTCTAATGCAACTTTTCATGGTATATCCTATTAATGGTGAGATAGGAGGCTGAAGTTCTGGACAGCTGGCAGCTTTAATGGACAAGTTGCCTATTTTATTTAAGTAGACAATACGTTCAATACCAAGTCTTTGTGGAGCCTTTCAGAACAAAATAGCCTTATATAAGCCTTAAAGATATCTCCCTGCAGCAGAAGTATGAAATGTTTGGTTTGCAATATCTATTGGACACCTATCGTATACAGTGTAAACACCAACCTTTAAAGAGAAGACTGACATCTTCTATCTGTTTTAAAGAGGTAATTGCTGGATTGAATTACATTGAAAGGCTTTTGCCTAAATGATAACACTTTCACTTTCTTTCAGTCTTCACAGAAAGATGCATTATGGATGGGTAAATGAGCATTATCTTTCAAATCCAGCATCCACCATAATCATGGTATTATGGTCCCATTCAGCGTAGAATGTGTTTGCCTGATATGTAGATATAAATATATATATAAGCAAGTAGCATGGATCTGTTATCCTGACCAAGAAAATCAGGGTAGTTAACTTCTGTCTAAATGTTATTTTACCCTACTGCTCCAAGTGGTATTGACTTGATTCTCAAAAAAACAGTTTTGCTTGAGGGTACCCCAAAGTAACACATTTCACAGCAGCCACCCACCCGCTGTGTTTCAGTGGAGGTGGCTGTCTTATGTGTCGGCTCGGGATTATATACATCACACTGGGGAACACTAAAGCTTTCCATCCTGCAGCTCCGCTGTATCCTCAGTGTCCCGTCCCTTACATAATGTTCACACTGCGATGTCACGCCTGTCAGAGGAGGGGGAAATAATGACTGCACTGATGTGTTGTTGAGAGTGTGTGTAAGCAAGTGTGTGTTGGTGCTCCAGCTATATTTTAGTTTTGGTCAAGGACAACATTCTTTGCTGTCTACAGGAATAAAGAGAAGCCAGTTGATTGGTTACTTCACAGCTCATTACAACACACATATGCATAGACAAAAGCACACCTACAAGGTCACAGCCACAGTGGATGTTTATTTTAGACAGTTTTCGTCTGGTTTCAAAGTGTCCCTCTGAAACCTTATTAGACCTAAAACCCTGAGCTTCATTTATCAAACAATATGTGAGTGTATTAGAGCATGTGCATGTGTGGAATAATAACAGCTTTTTTTGTGTGTGTGTTTCTTTTTGTGTACAAGAAACTTGGACTTGCCTGTAATCATCATGACAAGTGTCGTATTGACACATGACGAGATGGAGAGACAGCCCACCCTCAGGGAGGGTTTAATGAGACTTTCAAAATGCATTTTTTGAATGCAGGCAGAGATGCAGTAGTAAGGATACAGATTTTGTAGAAGCTCTGATTATGTTTTACATAAGCAAACACACTCTGATCAAGATATGTTTGAGAAGACCGAAGACTGCTTCCATTTCCTCACCAATATTTTATTAAACACCAATATTTGACAACACTGGGATGCTTGAAGTGTTACAATCTAGATGACCATCCCTTCAGAAGCTTGAGCTTTTCAAACACTAAAATGTGGTCACACAGACTTGAAAGTGCTTTAATCCTTCACTACACAGATTATTGATTCATTAATGAGCACATTTGATCTTCCAGTTAAAACAAACACGTTCTAAAAGGTGTGTTTTGGCTCAGAACTTCAAATGAAGTCAATTCATGACAACTTCTTGCAGACAACCACAACACATGCACACAAGTGGATACTTAACCATCACAGGCGACCAAATTAAATGTAATGTAGGACTTCATTTGCAGGTCTTTCTCTTGTGATGATCTAAATCCTACTTCTTACACCACAGCAAAAGTCTCATCGAAAGTCAAAACACAGCAAACCTCAAATGGTTCAAACTAAGCAAAGAAGATTGCTGATGTGCTCAAAGTAGCTTTAATTAAATTTGTTATTTTGAGTTCATACTGAATCTGATGAAGACGGACGGATTCAAATTTCTAGCTGATATCACCAGAGTCAAGCCTCACACTCTGCAGGGCAACGGCACAAAGAAGATTATTATAAAGATGCAGAACTGTGCATAATGCATAACTAAGCTCACTGCACTAAAAAGCTGAGGAAGTGAAGGAGAGGGCTGGCTAGCTCACTCTGGCTCACATTATTTGCACCATAATAAATCTCTAAATTATGCAAATGCATGCTTGCTTTCATGTGCACGCGCAGACACACCGACAAAAGGCAGCCTTCTATGCATGTGTCAAGTCAGCAAAGTCACTGGAACATGAGAGAGGGAGGGAAGATGTGTTATTTAGTTTTCAAATGCATTTATTTATGGGAGGGTTGTTTTTATGCAGTTTTGGTTTTGCTTGATGTGCTTTTGATAGCACATGGCTACATTCTGGATTATTTACATTTCACTGGTTTGTATAGCAGAAGAGAGGAGGGATAAAAGGAGGAGGATGAAGAGGTGGAGGAAGGTTAAAAGAAAAAAGCTTTGACTAAGGAGAGAGATAGAAAGAACAGAGGAGAGGAGGAAGAAGCAAACAAATAAGCTGAAAAGGAAAATGTTTGTAAGAAAAGACATACAGTGCTGAGAAATATTTAAATAGTGTTCAATGTTTTATAATAATTAAACCAAAAACGATTTATAGCATATTGTGTTGACAATTAATATAGGCCAACAAACATGCTTATCTACATACTGTATAGCTAAATATAGACACGTACGCACAAGAGGATACAGATGTGCACCAGCACACACAAACACAATACCTGAATCCATGTACTTACACATGCAAGTATTCATATTAGCCTAAATAGCAACACAGTCTCACTGCATTTTGTGTTATAGTCACGAAATTAATCTATTGATTCGTGTTCACCAACACGATTTTCGCATTTTTTTCGTATCACACTGAACGATTTCAAAAGCAATGTAAATAATAACAAATTTGAAGGAAAAAGAGATTTAAAAAATACAGATTTCAGTATTCTGACACAGAACGATTTTAGAAGCAATGTATTTATATGTGTGTTTCGTGCCTGCAACAAATAATAACAAATTAGAAGGACATTTTTTGTTTTTTTAGGTTAGGCTCTGAGCCCCATTTATTTTCCTCACTGATGGCAAAAAAACTCAGACATTATACAATTTTAAATAAAAGGGTTAGGCTTAGGGTAAGAACATGTTTTTATGAACCACACAGCTTCTGGTCTTCCAAGACCCGACCGGACAAAAAGACGTGGTGCAGGCACGAAACATACTACCAATAGAAATACATTGCTTTTAAAATCGTTCTGTGTGACACGAAAAAAATGCAAAAATCGTGTTGGTGAACACGAATCAATAGATTAAATTAATTTCGTGACTATAACACAAAATGCCGTGAGACTGGGTTACTTGGCTAAGCTAAACATAAAGCAAGGGGAAACTAGCTAGCCTTGCTCTCTCAAAAGTAAAACAATGCTAAAGCTAAGTGATTGTATAAATAGCATAACATTTTGCAAAATAGATTTACATGAGAAGATTGACACAAAGTTCATGTTTTGTACAATATGTTGTAGCTAGTGCTAGCTGTCTGTTAGCGCAGTGTAGCAACGAGTCTCGAAGCTAACTTGCTATAGCTTCTGTACAAATTTCAAAAACATGTCGACCAACCCCTCTGAAGCTCAAATTCAGATTACTATCCTGAGAAGGGCAATTGAGCTTACACGGTCCATTACTTGTATCCTCACGTTTGAACCATGCTACTGCTAATAAATGCTAAATCTTTGACCTTCTATTAGCCTAAAATACCAGCTATTACCTTCAGGACGCTTAAACATTTGCCCAAAAAAAGAGAGAAGTGGAGATAGGAGAGGAAATGAAAGAAGAGAATATAAAGAAATTATGAAAAAGGAGAGACAGATAGAAAAGGTGGTGGTAAATAATTCAAAAAAGGAGAAGCGATAAGATGGCTGAAGAGGGAGGAAGCGAGGAGTTTTGAAACAAGAGGAGGCTTTGTCAGTGTTGAATAGACGGGCAGTTGTTGAGGAGCAATATCAGGCATGGATGCTTTTTCAGACAGAGAGATTACTAAACGAATCAGAGCATTGCAACAAATACAAATTCTGTACACACATGCACTCTCCTTTATATCATTGCAGGTATGAATGCCTCTGTTAACCCCTGGGTTTAACTCAGGCTTTATGTGGAACAGATCTGTTGTTCAAGCCCATACTCCATTTGTTGTAGCATTAGATATAAATCTCTGTGCAGATTTGCCCTTGTATTGCATCTTAGTGGTAGTACAACTTTGCAGCTGTTGTCTGAGTTGTGATGTTATGCTTTGTTTGAACTGAAACACACTGCAAATCCCCAGCTGGTGTCCGCCTCTGAACTTGAGCAATGTGTTTCTTAATGAGTCTCTGATCATAGTTCTTTCTCCCTTTTTATTTTATTTGTTTTCAGTAAGAGCCATGAGGGGTCTCGGGTTCTTTGTGCATTTTTACGAGGTATTGTTTATAGTTGTTCTGTTTTTGGGGGCATTTCGGATATGCACTCTTTAGGGCAAATGCAATCATAAGAAGGAATGCAATATTGCTAGACCATTAGCAGCTGCAGGAAAATACATATTATTTGGTGTTATTAGCGACATACCCTGAATCCGTGCAGGTATAAAAACGCAGATTTAAAGGCAACACCTTCAGAATCCAGCCGTGATTTGCAGATGTTTTCATGTGTTGGACTACTGGTTGGATAACAAGCTATTTAAAGACATCATATTGGGCTTTTTATTTTTGTAACAGTGAATGTCTTGAATTTGTCTGTTTTCTGATCACCAAAGGATTTATAAATGAATAAAAAGATTATTGCCATACATGTATGAATTGCTAATGAAAATAAATGATTGTTGCAGTCCTATCACTTGTTCTATCATGATGGCCTTTTTCTCTGTTTTCTGACAATAAATAATACATTTACTTGAAAAACAGACATATTTATGGATAATGAAACAATTAGCTTCAGACCTACTTATTTCCTCATGAAACATAAAAGTGGTATCCCTCTCCACGTCCTGTTGCTTTTTCTTTTATTCTGACTCTATTTATCATCTCTCTCGTTGTCTCTTTAATTGGGTTCATTTCCCTGTTTCCCTGTTTCCCTTAACAGATGTTGTATCTGTGTGTGTTGCAGGATCACTCTGAATGGGATGAAGGTGTCCAGGCCAGACGTTCGCATCGGCCGCTACAGAATGATTAAACACGAGAGAGACAAACACAACGAGCCGAACCCACAGAGGTACTGCATCATTGTCCAAACTCTTTCTGGGGCATTTGGATCGATCGCGCCGCTTTTGTCTCAAAGCTACACAGTTCAGATGTTTCTTTCCAAATGTTTCATCGCCATGTGAGAGAATTATCATTATGTTGCGCGGCAAAGGGCACACTATCAATAACACGCATTTATAATTAGAGATAGCTAGATAAATATGCCGAAACATGAGCAACACAGGCAATATATTAGGGCGGTTTTGGCGCAGTGGTTAGAGCGTTGGTCATCAGATCAAGGGGCGCTGGTGAACTCCAGTTCGAATCCCGCCACTGCGTCAGGCAAGACCTTGGGCAAGACACTTTACCCGCATTTGCTCCTGTGGGTAATGTCCGCAGTAATGACTCTAATGTCTAATATGTGTAATGTGTACTTGTAAAGCGCTTTGAGCACCTGTAAAAGCGCTCTAATAAAAAATGTAATGCATTATTATTATTATTATTAATATATGATCAAGATATAAAACAGGTTCGTAAATATTTCTCGGTTCTTTGTCAACATTATCTGCTTCTATTCTGTCCAATGTTGCTAAAATCCAGTGGCTAACCGTGTCTATCACAACTGGACCTTCGGTAGACACACACACCCCCCGCCGCCCCCCCTCCGCGGCATGATAATGTCTTTTCACTGAATTGTCGTCGTGAAAAGGGTACTCACAACAATTCCGCAACAACTTCATCTTCACCTGTTGCACTTGTCATTTCAACGTTAAAAACAATAAAACGGCATGAATTGCTTCGTCGCATTCATCTCCTCTGTCTCGAGCCAGTTAACTAGCGGGCCTTCTAGAATACCCTGGAACCGAGCGAAACTCTGAAAGAATACGCCCATTTGCTACAAATCAACGTAACACTGTAATATTACAGATCAACAACACAGATACGATTCTCATTTATTCATTTTATATACATTTTATTTATATAATTAAATCGAATTTTTGTTTGTTTTATCTGAGTGTTCCAGGGTATTCTCTGAATACCTTGAAGGCCCTGACGGTTCGCCACAGCTAAAATCACATGTTAAATACATTTTAAAACCTCTAAGATGATTATATGAGAAGCCTTCGCCTTGTTATAGCAATTTCAACGCTCACTTTGTGCTCATTCACAGTTCACACCTGAGAGCTACGCAATGTTAGTCCATCGCTCCTGCTATTATTCACTGAGCAGCTCCTAAGGGAAAACTTCACACTTAATAATAATATAATCAAATATGCAATACTTATGCTAAGGTGGGGGGGAATTTAAAAAATATAATACAATTGTATCTAATTTTCCTCAATGATTCAGTAATATGTTATGTATGTGTCCATTGTTTCTGTGTCTTCTACACACTGGTAGGAATACTGGTTTTGTCTGGTAGAAAATAAAGAATCCTTTATGAATATTTGTATTTAAGTATATTGAGTCAGAAATACTGTTTTGAGCTACATCACCCAAGGTTTCTTAAATCCCCCACCCCTTTGAAAAACATGAAATGGTAGCTTCTGCCCTAAATGTATACTGTAAAACTAATTCCATCACTACTGCTGCTATTGAATCAACCAAGACAAATGTAAATTAGAGCATAAAGCTAAAAGAAAAGGTGATGAAACTGGAACAATAAGTGAGGTATTGTTTCTATTTGATGAGTTTGAGATCACCCTACAGCATTTTTCCTCTGAATGATAAAAACATTTCACTCATAGCAGGATACTAAAAGATTAATGCATGAGGCTTTTTAAATGCATAAAGACATGGACATGTTAAATAAATAAAATATACATGCATTTTAAAGATGCACTTGTAATTTCCTATATTCACAGCATTTATAAAAATTGCCCTTCTACTAAAATGCAAGTTTCATAAATATCAACACTAGGCTGCGTCTGCTGCGATGCATGTTGGCTGCAGATAAGGAGGGGGCTTTAATATGCAAGAAGTATCACATGACTGAGCTAAATGTAAATAAAACTAGTTCTCCAAGGGACACAGCTCGGCTTTTCCGGCCACTAAAAGATTGGTAGAGATGAAAAAAGGAAATGTAAAAAGGACAAAACTATTTTCAATAAACCAAAAATGGCTTTCCACAGATGCAGCCCACAGGCTTTTGTGTTGCTCTTTTGGCTACATGCATTTAAATTGCTTTTTGAACAAACATGAAAAAATGCTTTCCCTATAAATGTGTTATTTTATGGTTTGATAAATGAGAAGCAATATGCAGAGATGAGCCCTTCTAGACACATTAATCACCAGGAGTATAGCACCTCACATTAAGCTGCTTAAACGTGGATTATCACTGTTTATTCTCCTCTAAGAGCCCAGTTTGTATGCCTCGATGGACCAGGCAACGATGCCTCTCAACACAGAAATCGATATCCGCTCCAGCAGAAAGCAGATATAGTGATCTCTGTTCCTTCAATATGGTTTTAGTTTGATCTCATGTGACATTATTACATCACAGCATTTTGAACGTCAGTATTCACAGTCGACTTCAAGTGTAGCTGCGGCTCCTAAATTGTTTTATAAGAAGATTAAAAATGATTCGTGTGAGAGAGCAGCGTCAGCCAAACACATTATGACATTTTTTATTTAGATTTAGCATACAGCCGCTTAACACGTGTTGCTTGAGTCTCTTATATATGTGTGAGAAAAGTATTCCCAACCATTTCCATTTTGGAAACTTCTTGAAACCTTGATTTTATTTAGTAATTACAACTTAGTACTTTGGTATCAATTTACTGAAGCAATCATATCATACATAAAAGCTTAGCATAACTGTGTTTATTGCAGCTGTCTATGAACTCTTGTAAAGGCACTTTTATTCATTACAAAGTCAGTGTAATTAATGTCATAGGTGACTCTTAAAACACATTGTTCAGCCATAAAATTATGCTTTCAAGTTTGATCCATGACATTATGATTACTGATATAAGAAATGAAAGCTTTAATAGGAACAGATTCTGTAAGAAACAACCAGCGACTTATTTATCTCAAAAGATGATGAAACAAGAAGTGTTCGGTTGCTAAGAAGCAGAGAAGTGTTGCTCACATCCTGGCCTTACGTGCATACCTTTTACTGACTGCACTTTGATGTTATTACTTATTATGTTCCCTTTGCTATGCTAACATATAAAATCCCCAACATTACACACGGCGTAGAAGGAAGGACAATTAGACACTGAGTATTTAAAATATGGCTGGAAATAACATTGGTTGAGATGTTTGAAGGGAAAGAGCCCTGCTCACCTTCTGGTCCTACATTTATAAACCTTTTTAGCGATTTTCTAATGCCTACTTTTCAAATCACCTGCAGTGTGCCCCTTTCCGTGCTAAGCGATAAAGATACAAATCCACCCTCTTATACAGTACAGGGGGCAGAGGAGTGCAAATTAACCAGAACATGTGTTTACCTGCAAAAAGCTACTGCCAAAACTAAAGATATGTCAGACATCCATCTAGAAGTAGTTAAACAAAAAATCTATAGTCTACTGTTCAATGGCGGCAATAACTCATAGATGTGTCTTAAATAACCAGGCCTGTGTAATATGTCATCCATAATTGTTTTGTGTGTGTTGGAGAGGGAGATAGGAGCCGGCTATGTTTGGACTTGTCTATTTTGTCAAAAATCTATTTATCCGCCACTAGACAGAAACAAAGTGTGTGTTTGTCTGCGTAATACTCGATTTCTGTTTTCCTCTGATGTCGCTCTGCTCTCCCTCTTTTGTGTGCATTAGACCTCCTAAATAAAAGGTGGCAACAACAGGGACGCTATTTATTTGAAGCTGATCCATTATTCATAACTGTAGCAAGAGGGCAGAAAATATCTGCCTATTAGTCGGGTCAAGCGGCTTTTTCAAAAGATGCCCTTACGGACACTCATTATAGTGTCTTAGAAATGTTGGTTTAAAGGATTTTATTTTAAAAATAAGTGGTATTTTGACTTCTGAGCATGTATAATCGGGAGCTTGTGAGGAAGATTGGCTGCATCGTGGCTCTATCAAGGTGGTGTGGGTTGAGGAAATTCTCTATTCTCATTTCATTCAGAACTTTTTAACATCATGAGGAAGGTTTTGCCATTTCTTTCGGTAGAGTCTTTGAGGGCTTTTTTATTTCTCTGATGGACATCATTTACATAATTTGATATTCTGTATGATTGAAAACATTAGGTAGAGTTGTCAGTAGTGATGGGAATTATGGCTCTTTGAAGGGAGCCGAATCTTATGGCTCCGTTCCTTTCAAAGAGCCGTTCAAAAGAGACGTTTTTTAAAGGGGGCGGGGTTACTAGGTTTATCTGCGAAATAATCACCAGGATAATGATTGAGTGTATTGCCAGACCTAATGTCAATAATCTGCATTGTAAACATGACACAAGGTGGGGCCATATCCATGTCATCCATGTCAGTGAATGTACTACTTTGAATTGACCCTCTGTATGTGTTAAGTAAATAAAGTTGCCTTGCCTTGAATGAAATTCATGCAACTCTTAATATTAGATACTGTGTTTTTAAGTGGCGATGGATATTATTTGTTGACCCTGCTTTAAAGGATATTTTGCCTTTACAAATGGTGCGCTTTATCACTGCCTGGGTTTTGGTTGAAATGCATCCAAATGCTGCTGCGTTTTCACGTTCCCATCCGAAAAACATGTCGTCTACCTGTCCTGTACCACTTGTTATGACTTCTCTCTCTCGCGTATTCCGTTAAGACCAACCCCATCTCACTCCTCGTGCTGAAACCTACCAGTCAGAGTAGGGGCGGGTCTTCACAGAGTACGTTTGGGGAACAAAATCAAGCTTTTTAAAAGGCGTGTGGATTTTGGCAGGCAGTGAGTGCGGACCAACGATTGAACGATAACAAGAACGGCTCTCACCGAGTACGACTCGGTTCCCCTCGTTCGAATCGGCTCGTTCGCAACCGACACATCACTAGTTGTCAGTAACCAGGGTAGCCCTCTGATAAGTTAGTACGGTATCACACTTTAGGAATCTGTGCTTTGAGCTTCACTCTCACATGTTCATGCTAATATAAACACAATGACTATGCTAACATGCTGATTAGCCTTGTAGTACTTTTTGCTGATAGCACTAAACATTACAGCTGAGGGTGATGAAGTATCGGCACATTGAACTATTGACCTGATGATGATGCTAAGGGGAATTTGATTGGATCACAGAAGTATGAATAATTCACCCTGAGGTGGTCTGTGCCAAATGTCATGTAAACAGACTGATCAACTGACATTGCCATACGACATTGTGGCACCAGCAAGGAGAAAAAAAGACAGATCCTCATTTTGAAGTTGTTGGTTGATATAAACTTAAGTAGTATAAAGAAAGGATGTTAAGATATATTCCAGAAATGTTTTTAATGTCTCACTCCCTTCCTTGAGGAACTCCAGATACAGGTCAGAGATTTACCAGATCACTTTATAGAACGTTTGTGTGTTTTTGGATTACTCTAAGATTAGGCGTTGAAGAACTTGCCAACAGACATGACTTCAGGTTTACTTTAATCAACATTGCCGTTTATGACTAACTTCCATTGAACGATACGGTGCGGAGGCCGTTTAATGTTCACATATTTTGAATATTAGGAATGAGTGTGAACCTGAAATCCCTCTCATCTACAGCAGCAACCTACAGTACTACAGTGTCTTTGAGAAATAGCTTCTTTTTTTTAACTGTTTACTTCTCAGGCTGTACACACGTTGGCCTGTCACTCGATAACACAGATACACTGCTTCTCTTTCCACTCTCTGTCTTCAGGTGCAGGGTTGCCTTTCTGTTTGGATTCAGATTAATGATTGAGCCTTTTAGAAGAGTCTATCGGGAGCACACGTGTAATGTTGAGTTTACTATGGGAGGCGTTGTCTCGACTGTTTGATGAATGTTACTAGATCATAGCACAGCATACACACATCCACATGCACATATATATGTATATATTTAAATACACATTCACTCAAAATGCAAACACTCTCACAAAGGAGTCCATTCTCACAGCACTTTCGTTGAGAGGCTGGTTTGGCATAGCAATGAGATATTGGGATAGCGGAACTAAGAAAGAGGCACGTTCATCACCAGCCGCGGGTATCAGTTTGCACACACACACACACACACACACACACACACACACACACACACACACACACACACACACACTTTTTATCTGGAAAACAGCACTTCATGCATTGCAAATGAATTGGTCGCTCGGTAACTTAGTTCAATATTCTATTAATATGTTATCCTCCTGGGACAGTGCAGATACAGGGTGTGTGTCTGGCTTCTGTAATATTGTATTTACCACGAACATAACTTTAAGTTTACTGTCTCATTCAGAATCCATTTCAGGAATAGTTTAAAGTTTTGGGAAATACTAACATCAAGGCAAGGCAAGGCAAGGCAAGGCAAGTTTATTTATATAGCACTTTCCAACACAAGGCAATTCAAAGTGCTTTACAAAAAATGAAAGAGATTAAGAAAATGGCATTTAAAATCAGTCATTAAAAAGAAAAGCTAATAAAATAAACATTAAAAGAAAAAATACATGGATAAAAGTTACAGTGCAGTCTAAGATATGAATAGTTCAATTAAAAGCAGCGACAAAAAGAAAAGTCTTCAGCCTGGATTTAAAAGTAGTCAGAGTTGCAGCGGACCTGCAGGTTTCTGGGAGTTTGTTCCAGATATTTGGAGCATAATAACTGAACGCTGCTTCTCCATGTTTAGTTCTGACTCTGGGGACAGAAAGCTGACCAGTCCCTGAAGACCTGAGAGATCTGGATGGTTCATAATTTAGCAGGAGGTCAGAAATGTATTTTGGGCCTAAACCATTCAGTGCTTTATAAACCAGCAGCAGTATTTTGAAATCTATTCTTTGACACACAGGAAGCCAGTGTAAAGACTTCAGAACTGGAGTGATGTGATCCACTTTCTTAGTGTTAGTGAGGACTCGAGCAGCAGCGTTCTGAATTAGCTGCAGCTTCCTAATAGATTTTTTAGTGAGACCTGTGAAGACACCATTGCAGTAGTCGAGTCTACTGAAGATAAAAGCATGGACAAGTTTTTCCAAATCCTGCTGTGACATTAGTCTTTTAATCCTAGATATATTCTTTAGGTGATAGTAGGCTGATTTAGTAACTGTTTTAATGTGACTGTTGAAACTCAGGTCAGAGTCCATGACTACACCTAGATTTCTGGCTTTATCTGTTGTTTTGAACATTGCAGACTGAAGCTCAGCGCTAACTTTTATACGTTCTGCCTTGGCTCCAAAAACCATTACCTCAGTTTTATCTTTGTTTAATTGGAGAAAGTTCTGACACATCCAGTCATTGATTTGTTCAATGCACTACTCAGTGTTTGAATTGGAGCATAGTCTCCTGGTGAAATTGTTACGTAAATGTGTGTGTCATCTGCATAGCTATGGTAACTTATTTTGTTGTTCTTCATTATCTGAGCCAGTGGTAGCATGTAGATGTTAAAGAGAAGAGGCCCCAAGATGGAGCCTTGAGGAACCCCACATGTCATATTTGTCAACTCAGATGTGTATTTACCTATAGAAACAAAGTTGTTTCTGTCCTTTAAGTAGGATTCAAACCAATCAGATAGCTTTAATATACTTATGAAGTACTACAAAAAGCCAGTTAGCTTAGCTTAGGATAAAGACGGGAAACAAGTGGATAGCGCTGGTCTGGTTACAGAATCCACTTTCAAGCACATCTAAAGCACCCACATTAACATGTTATACCTCATTTTAGCTCTTAAGGTTGCTTTGTTAGTAGTTCACATGTTACCATTGGCAAAAAGGGGGTGGAGCACCAAGATTGGTCCATAACAAAAAGGAGAATAACTTCAATACGCAATCACATATCATAGGCTAACTGTTTGTCGTAGGCTATGTGCGAGGCATAATTGCAATTATTCTTCACTGTGATTGAGTTAAAGATTATGTTTTTAAGAACACATTTTATTGGGAATTGATTTTAGTTTCTCATAATTACTGAGCTGTGTCTTCTTCATTATCATGATATATGCTGAACAGAGCTTCTCGAAGTCCTTCTCTGGGTGAAAGACCCCTGAATTTGAGGAGAACATCAGTTTACTAGTTGTTATGTTTGCGTGATTATTCATAATGGATAGAAAGACATATTTTGGAGGAAGGTTAGCTTGTTTGTTTCTCTTATGATCCTAATTTTTATGTTTTAAAAAAGTTTGTATTGCTCAAATTAACAATTGTGTCAAAATTAAAGGATGAAGAAAAGTAAAAACAGACAGAGCCAGGCCAGCTGTTTCCCCCTTTATGTTTGCTAAGTCAAGCTAACCAGCTGATCGATCTTCGTCTCTCTGAAGGACATTACACATTTTGGGAGGACACACTTTTTCTCCATAAATGTGTCCTCCCAAAATGTGTAATTATTCCTTTGATACATTATTCTACAACAAGGTCAGGTGAGCCAGCTCAGAATAAACTACACCACACCAGAAAAAAGCTAAAATAGCGGCAATGACGAGCTATCGTTGAGAACTTAAACCAGATTTGTTTCCCTGTGAGACCCTCAGTGGAATTGAAATAGAGCTTTACTTAACCCAGTTAGCACTCTGTCTGAAAATCAGGCTAATTAATATGTAGGGGGGAATGTCTTTGTCTCGCCCTCTAACTCTCTGAAATAAAAGTAAGATAAATGAGACCAAAAGGTTTGAAACGATAGTAGCCTACAGATTGAGTAGATGCATTTGATATCCTCTTTAGTCTATAGGGATTATTTTACAGCTAATCTCCGCTTTCTGATAGATTCATCTAAAGATTTCTCTTTTCTCATTCCTTTTATTGTTAATATCAGTGTATCTGCTCCCTCCATCTGTCACTCGCTTTCTCAGAGATAAATCTATCTATCCTCCATTTCTCTCCCCTGCCATCTAGCTCTAATTTCACGTTAAACCGCTTTCTTTTCCTCCCCTCCTTCCTTCCTTTACTTGCACTCTTTCTCTTAACCGTATTGTCTTTTCCCTTTCTGAAAGAACTGGCAAGCATTAGACCAAGTTATTCTATTTATGTTTTGATTGTAGTCAATTGTTCAAGGGAAAGATGCTTGACAACATGTTTTCCTGCCACTATTCATGCCAATAAAACTCTTTTTGATTGGAATTTCGAGAGGGGAAAGTGATGCAGAGGAAGGAGAGAGATCTTCACTAGTCAGTTCTGACAAGGCTCTGTTGACTCTGTGGTCCATGTTGGACTGAAGTGTCAACTCCAGTTGTTATTCCAACCATATCATTAGGCCTTTTTCTTTAGCATCAGTCACGGCTGTCATTTATAGAGTCGATGTGCGAGGCGGGGCGTTTGCACATATCAGCTCTTTCTCTGTTCACACACAAAGAAAGTGGCATTTTAAAGACGAGAGTGTTGTAAACATGCAGTTGGACGCATGCACTCTGTGGCCTCATTTCCATCATGACTGGTCTCAAAAACTGATACTTAAACGTGGTCGACAGGAGAATTAGTGTTGTAAATCTGTTTTAATGTCAGAGGTTGCATCATGAGACAGTCTGACAAACTATGTGAATTATGTTCTCATCTTGTACACTCAAATCAAAGCAAAATGTAATGTAAGAGCAGATTCGTACTGTAACTGCTGAATCACAGCCAATGGAAAATAGATATTCACGCATAATTCAAACAAACCAAGGCGGATGTGATGGATCATTCTGTTCACTGAGTCACTGTGCAGCGCTATAGCACCACCTGCTGGTCAAGATCTATATAGTAATCATAACTAATAATAATAATAATAATTCATTTATTTTATATAGGCGCCTTTCAAGGCTCTCAAGGTCGCCGTACAAACACATAAAAAAACAAGATACACAATACCTAACACCAGCATAAGAAACATAAACAAGACAATGCAACAAATCAAATAAATAAAACAGAGGATGTGTGATGGATAATGATCAGGGTGGATAT
The DNA here is from genome assembly GCF_902827175.1 of Gymnodraco acuticeps. Lineage (NCBI taxonomy): Eukaryota > Metazoa > Chordata > Actinopteri > Perciformes > Bathydraconidae > Gymnodraco > Gymnodraco acuticeps. Next base: position 467,553 of record NW_022990908.1, read on the forward strand.
GCGAGTGTGAAGAGATATGTTTTGAGGCGTGATTTGAAAATGGGGAGAGAGTCAGTGTTGCATGTGTGTAACTGCATGTGTACTTCAATTAAAAACAACCCCAGGTAACTGTTTCTTCTCTTGCTTTCAAGTTATTGCACACCTACAATTATGTAGAAGTAGAACAAATAGTTTGTTCTAGTCAGGGGTAATTATTATTGTAGAAATAATGCTTTAAAAATAGTTTAGGATTCATTTGACAGTTGTAGTTTAATTACTTACTTATGACCTTTTTACTCCCTATATGTATCGAACTTATTTCAAGTTTTGGGTTGTGTTTATTTATAATGTCTTTGGCCCTTTGGATCTACTATACTAAATGAGATGTATCCTGTCTGTCTGCACCAGTGTTTCTCAAACTTTGTCATACCAAGGACCACTTAACCAATAAAAAAACACTCGCGGACCACCTAACTCCACAAATATCAAAAAACACATCGTTTTTCTAGAACAGATTACAAATCGCCTGAAAATGGTACAAACAAGTGGCAACATGTGTGATGAAGGTGTTGCGCTGGGCTATATCATGCAATCAAAAGTGAAACTTAACGTCGCTCCATTGCGGAGATATTCCCGCGAGAGTGCGGAAAACTGAAATGTATTTATTTATTTCAAATGTGAAATGTACCAATATACTCACGGATCACTAGGGGGCGCTCACGGACCACCAGTGGTCCGCGGACCACGCTTTGAGAAGCACTGGTCTGCACGATAAAGTTGATGTGCTTTATTTCTCTTTTTCACCTCTTTGTCTTCCACCCTCCAGGTTTAATAAAATCCAGAACACGAAGAACACGATGAAGAAGGACGGGATCAGCTCTCTGACCTACAGAGTGATTCAGTTCAAGAGGTACGCTCTGTACACAAATATCTCTGTGGAGATCGGCAAACCACCGCCCCGGCCTATAAAGGGCTAGAGAGCAACAGACAGGAAGTCGACATGCTTTGCCAGGATGGAAAAAGATGAGCAGAAGAGGGAAATCAGGAGATCACATATCCTAGACATCTGGAAAGATGCAGGAGTTAAAGGAGAGAGGGAAAAGTCCCAAGCACTTGATGATCTCTTTCTCCCTCTTTACTTTTTTTTTTGTTGTAATTTGAGTTTGCCATTTCTGTAACAAGGACCCAGGCTCTTTCCAACTGTTTTAAGCAGCCACTGGCTTCACAGCTCCTACCTTTGCCAATCAGTGACTTCAGGATTGAAAGAGTGTGGAGCAAAGCTTGAATATCAGTGGCCGACCAAAGGTTGGCTTCAAACTTGGAAGCTGATACTTGGAGTCTTTCATTTACCAATCTTCTGAAAACTGGAGGTCGTCCAGCGGCATATCGACAGAGGACATTGAATTTTTCTGGGAGTTAAGAGATGAGACAATAACGGCATTTGAAACTTTGGAAACTGTTTTGAATTATTCGCCTTCATCGAGTGGAAATTCTTGGAATATTTGACCAAGTTCATATAAACTGAAGGGAAAATGTTTCTTTCATGGATACAAAGACAGAAAGGAGACGTGGTGTTTGCCGGATTGGAAATGTAATATCAGGAATAATGAACATGGTGGACAAAAAAGCTTAAAAACATTCTATTTCCCAAGCATTCACAGTGATGGTCAAGAGAATAACATTAACACGATATGAAAACATGCAGTGATGCTCTTTAGACTTGTACATGAAAGATTGCCTATCAACGAAATCGGCTGACGCTCATCTTTACAAATGATGGTAATAGATGATTTCATATTAACATCTTTGTCAGGGAGTTTTGATCGAAGTACTTCATCAAATCCTCCGATATCAATTAATGAATGTGTATTGTGCCTGCATCTACTGTGCTGGGACACGCTGATCCAACATGTTCGTCAGCAGCAACAAAACCCCCAGAACTCTCTTTTTGTTCTCTTTTTTATATACATATATATATATATACTCAAACTTTGGAAGCAGAAACTGAACTTTTGAAGTAACTCATGTGCTGGATGCAATGACGTGGAACCACCTTGGGAAAGTCATCAAATCAAGGAACCGAAGACAAGGCGGAGATACACTGACAGCTCAGTCGTGATTCTAAACCCATGTTTGGCACAAATTGGAGATTAGGTTTCTGAAAGCTTTGTTTGTTTCCTTTCACCCCCTTGAAAAAGAATAGAGATTTATTTTAGTAATCTGGGCTTTAAATGTACATTTTTGTCTCTACACGGTGCAAACAGATTGAGTTGCATTAATTATCTCCAAGATACTGATTTGACTAAGTAGTCATACAAAAATCTGACATTTACCACCTTTACTGGACAGCAAGGGGTTAAACTGAACCGCCAGATTAGTAGTGGAAAAAGTGTTTTTTTAATTTTTAATTATCTCAATTCAATCAATCCATTTACTATCTGTGCTATCATTTTCTCTAAATCTTTAAGAAAAAGATGATCATATCCGGAAAGAGGAAATGTTAAGGCGATATTGTTCTGCTGGTGGAAATGGTTAATTTTAAGACAGTAATGAGTTTGAGCAGTTTGACTGACATCTCTATTGCTGCTTCAGATGTTATCATTACCAGCTGTCAGCTCTGTATTCAAATCTACTTTATCTCACTTTTTCATTAATGATAGCTACATTTTCATAACTTTCCTCATGTGAAAAGTCCACAAACTAAAACTTAGATCATGACTTCCTCCATCCGCTTTATTGAAGCCTTTGACTGTCTCATGTATTGTACATTACTCTTCTTCCCTCGTTTTATTTTTCCTTGTCTCTACTGTTGACGCCTAAACACCAAACTGATGCCTTCAGAAGTGATCGATACTAAAGGAGCAGGGACGGTTATTTCTTATTTAAAAGTTATGATTTGGGTACAAAATTAATCGAGGAAGATATGTGTTTTGAGATGTAATCGAGAAATTAAACAATATTTGTTTCAGTTTTGTACATTTTTAAATATTTTCACCCATCGAAAATGGTTAAACAGGCTGAAGATTAAGCAACGCGGCACCTGTTTGAATTAGGTATCATTCAGGACAAATTGGGGCTTTTATTTTGGTAAAAATAATGTACAGTATAGCCTCCCCTCCCCAGCCTCGAGACAATGATAATGCTCCCTGCTGATTGGCTCTCCGTTATCTTCGCTGAAAGCCTGTTGGACGGTTTGATTACTCCTCTCTCTGCCTCTCACACCCAAAATGCATTCACACAGTCTTCCCTTTTTTCTTTGCATTATCTCGCCTTTCATTGCCTTTTCTTTCTTTCTCTGCCAGTCCAGGCTGTGTGTGTCAATGGCACTTTGTTGTGCTTTGTGGAGGGCCCACTTCAGGCACAGCTGTGTCTCACAAGGGTGCTTCTTCTTTCAATAGCTATCGACAGAGCCTCTCTTTGTTTCTCTGAATCTGTGCCACTTACTGTCTGCATCTATATTTTTCTATCTCACTACACTTCCCTATTTGTGAATCCTTCTGTTTCCCCCCTTTGCTCATTTTTTCTTTTCACCTTCATTGATAATCTGGTGATTTGAAGTGTCCTCAGTGGGCAGACTACCTGTTGAGAATCAATAAAATATCTTCTCTATACTGTTTACAGCTTAACAAGTGCAATATTACTGATGTGTTCACATCCACCACATATCCTGCTTCAAAATCATTGTTTTCAAGCGGTATTTTAGGTGACAACACTTCTTAAAGGTTAGTTCTAATGCAGTCATGCTTGTTTTCCTCATATTCATCTCATGTATTTGAAATCTCTAGTGATCACTCTATTGATTTTAGTGTTTTGCTTCCATATAGGTTAGAATTGGAGCAGCATATGCCGACATATCCTGACTTTTAGTTTCTAGTATGTATATGTATTTAATTAATGGCTTCAAAGCACACTCACAACAAGCAGAAACTTCCAGTTACACTTTTGGGAGAGATTTCCTCAAAACCCCCTTTCTGGTTAAAGAACACACACATTTCCCAAATTTGAAGTTGTGCGTTAAAATGGGGGGAAATATTTCTGGAATCAGCCGCTTCCTCCATCTCACAGCTCTAGAGTATCACTTCCTGCTAAAGGCCCACTTGCATTACCTACACCTACAGCTCATTAAGTTTCGGTCAAGAAAAAAAACCATGTCTCGAGCCAAAAGTGATATAACCCTGATGACCTGATTCCTTTTTACTTTTAAAAGCTCATTCCACAGCAGAAATGATAATGCAAATTGAACTTCAAGATTAAGACGAATTCCTTTTCATTAAGGCTACTCAAATATTACAGGCAACCCTTAATGGGGTCAGTTACATGAAGAAAGCTGAGGAATCACGGGTATTGGAACAAATGGATAACAAGAGAGGCTCCAATGTGTATTTAACAGAAACACGGGAGATATGTAAAAGAACAGCAGCCGAAACTCCAGCAAAAAAAGTATTTGAAACATCTCATCCACTTGAGGATGGAAGCCACTATGAGGAGCGCTTGATGTTTCTTAATAGACTCTTGACTTTTGAAGCTGTTCTACTTGTCAAGCTCACCTCAGGTGCTGTATTCGCAACACTTTTCTTCAAATACTTTTTTTTTTGTTGCAGTGAGCAGACGAGACTTCTAGGCCTGTGGGCGTTTTTAAACATTTACTGTATCTCTAGCTATGTTTTTTTTTGTACATTGAATGTTGAAAATGTTATATCTTATATAGAATGCATTACGTCATATCAAACCTACTTTTTCTATACAATCAATAAATCTGATGGTTAAAGATTACCTCACGGTGTTGTCACTCTTTATTCCCAGGGTACTGAAGAAGACACTGCTGGATAAATAGAAATGTCATTATAAATGAGTTTTCACCTGGATCTGATGGCATCCTAGAGCCTTATAATGTAATATGGCCACTTTTTGGCAACCCTATATCCTGTTTCCATGACAACTCACATTTCTGTTGTTTCTAGGGTCCCGGTGGCTATGATTACATTCAGCTTTACTCCTGTCCTTCATTTTCTCTTGTATTTTCTCTGTTATACAAACCTCCCATTAGTATGAACAACTCTGTATTGCTTCAAAGTTAAGCTCTTTTACGTTCTACTTCTTTTCTCACCCTTTTATGGTTTTGCAGGGTTTTGCTCTGGAAACAAACTGTCAGCAGAAAATGTCTGCAGGGAAATGAAGATGCTGTCCTCTCAGAGATACCAGAGCCAAACTCATTCAAATAAAGTGAAAAGACACAACTCAAGGAAAACACGGAGTTAGAGGTGTTTAATGGACATGGAAAGGTGTTTTGATTTGGAATACTTTACAAGATGCCGGTGAATAGTATCGGCATATTACACTAAATGATTTGTTGGTGTGATTCATATTTGTTCCCTTTTTATTACAGGCAGTAAATTAAAGCTCCACATTTTTTTTGCAGATTGTTAAATGAGGAGAACTACACCGAGAGTGGTTTCAATCATCGCATCTCACTCAGAAACACTGATAAAGCAAAGCGTATTTCACAAATGTCAATCTTTTCCTTTAACCTTGAGTCTTTCAGATTATTGGGTGATATTCACTCACTTTGGTTTGAATACCAATCTCCTCAGGAAAATATAAATGTAGAAAGGATGTACTCATTCACAAAGTCTCATGAAGATTTAAAAGGTGTTCATAACCCTACAAGTTTAAAATGTAATCCCAAACCTTACTGAAAGAGGCTTTTCACGGAGATTTAATGCAGCGAATTGTGTCAGGTGTAATGATATACTTCAGCAGCACTTGGGAGTCTTATACTTAAGACTATGTTTAAAAAACGCGATTCAAAGCTCCAACGCTACACATAAACATATAACAAGACTGGTTTATTTTTGGTTTTCATTTAAAGGTCCCTCATGATTTAAGTGGTTAGATATTGACAAATAACAGTAGGAATATCTGCTGCATATAAAACTACATAAAACAATTCAGATATCTTTCTTATAAAGGTAAATGACAACTGTACATTTTGAAAAGAGTGGAAATATCAAAAGGTTGTTTCTATGTCTATGTTCTAGTCGATAACTTATAAAGCAGATAATTAAAGATGTTTTTTCTACAGTACATGCACAACAAACATTGCTTGTGCCTATAAACTACTGTATAGTCATAATTATGTTAGGCCATAGTCATATGAGTTATATTTCAATGTGCCTGAAAATTGAACTGCAGAATTTATACGACTGTTACAAATTGTTAATCCCTTTGCTAAGCCATTTCCTAGTCTAAATTGCATCACAGCTATTCATTCATTAGGCTGGCGCATCAACCCGTGACGAGTCAATTACAAATGTTTTATCATCAAATAATCTCATTGGCTTTGTTGTCAGAATAAAAAAAAGAACTCTACAAAAGCTTACTCGCACATTAACTCCTAGACTTTTTGAAGAAACCATGGCCAGGCAGACAAAATAAAAAACTGTAAATATCTGAATTTTGGTTCAGAGAATGTTTCAAGAGTTAAGCTTGTTTGTATTAGGTTTTCTTTTTGAAAACCATATTTGTTTGATTATGGGTTTTGTTTATGAATACAGATGTAACAGCAAGCTCGGGGGCTGAAGGTCAGGCCCTATACATCCAACGTCTTATTTGACAATACTGCCTTCCATATTATTGAATTGGAGGAGATTTAATCCTGTTTTCCTTCACTGTTTTCAATGGTTTTCAAGAACTACAATTCAGTTCTTTAACTAATGATAACGTATTGTCTGTGTTTCTTCACATAGATATAGCCGTATTAGGTTATTAGGGGGCCTACTGATCTTTCACTTACTGTACCAGCCTGTATGCACTGTTTATCCTGCCAACATGTGTCTTTGTGTTAGTTAGTTGGATAGAACACAACTTAATATGGGAATATGCACCATGGAAGCACAACACAAAGTAAACTAAAGGTATGGACTCAGAGCCCATCCACATGACAGGACCATGCTTTTAGATAATAATTAATTTGTTCATATTGTACTTTGCACAAACTCAATGGGTCTCATCAATGTTGCAGAAATGTTAAACGAACAAAACTCCTTGTTGAATGGGAGCTAATCTGCTTTGATGGCTTTTGGAAGTTGCAGATAATCCCTTTTCAGCTGCAAAAGAGAATGTTTTTAGAGATGGAAGTTGATCAGACATCGGGGGATTGTATATTCTGCTGACAGAGTGAATCAGTTTTTCTTGACGGATGGTTGTTCAGGCGTACAGTTTTTGAGGCGGGAGCAGGAGGCGAGGCGGTTTCCCTCCCAGAAGCCGGCATCCTGGCCATCGTGACAGCGGCACTTGGTGCAGGAGTCGACCCAGATGGGCTCTCCTGCAGGAATCACCTGGCTGCGGGATGCATTCACGTAGCAATTAGGACCTGCAGGGAGAGGAACAGCAGAGGTATATAACTGCAGCTAGAAGATATTGAGATGCACATAGTGTACAATCAAACAAACTCATCCAATGCAAATTATCTAATGCAATTGAATTACATTTAACAGAGATTAAATACTTTATTGTTCACTTTCTGTATGCAAAGAGCATACATGTGTTTTTGGTTTGCATGTGCAAAACTGGTCTATAAAGGGCACATTAAAAGACACATCACATCCATTCAGGACACATTAAAAAACACTAGAGAATGCAATTCCTGAAGAAATTGCTAGTGGGAATGCTTTATGCTGAAAAGCTGACGCTAAACTGCTATGCTGAAATGTAATGTATAAGAAGAAAGTGAAGAATTTAGATTGAAATGGGGGCTTGAATGTGTGATGAGAGAAGAAAATAAAGTAAAAAGGCTTGGAAAAGCAGCAGAATAATTGAACGGCAAACTTTTGAACTAACTTAATAGCGAATGATCTGTCGCCATGCCAACGGCATTTGATGACATCCCATAATACGCTTAGATGCGTTGATGGCTGCATCGTTACCAAACCTGTGAAGTTTTGGGCCGTTTGGAGCATTTTCACTGAAGTTATGAGAAGACCGTGTTTCATGGTGAGCATTGTGTTGCCATGGCAACGGCAATTGAAGAAATCTCAAAACTGTCCCGTTTGCCGTCTTCATGGCTGGACTGTTAGCACACATGTGAAGTTTGAGCACTTTTTGCACATTTTCATAGGAGTTATAGCAACATCGTATTTTATGGCAAGGGATGCGTTTAGATGGAAACGGCATATGATAACACCCGATAATTGACGTAGAGCTGTTGAGGGCTGGACCGTTAACCATTATCTGAAGTCTAGTGCTGTTTTGACCCTTTTCATAGGTGTTACGGCAACATCGTGTTTTATAGCGCGGGATGCGTTTCCATGGAAACGGCATATGGTGAGATGTCAGATTTGACGTAGAGCTGTTGGGGCATGGAGAGGTGATATACAGGTGAAGATTGTGGGACGACCGGACCGTGTCCATTGGAGCTACAGTGACATCGTGTTTTATGGCGAGGGATGCGTTTCCATGGCAACAGCCTATGGTGAGATCTCAGATTTGGCGTAAAGCTGTTGCGGCATGGACCGGTGACATACAAGTGAAGTTTGGGGGACGATCGGACCGTGTCCATTGGAGTTACAGCGACATCGTGTTTTATGGCGAGGGATGCGTTTCCATGGAAACGGCATATGAAGACACCCCATAATTGACGTAGAGCTGTTGAGGGCAGGACCATTAACCATTATCTGAAGTCTGCTGCTCTGAGCATGTCAGTTGGAGTTATGACATCATCGTGTTCCAGGTGTATATTTGAGCTAACGAGGTGTCCAGAGATCAAAGGTTTCCATTGTTCTGAATGAGAGATAAACCTCGTACATGTGAACGTTTTGTGGAAGAACCGTAACAGATATCGGTGAAATTTCAAAGCGTGAAGCATCTCAAGGAACTTGAGCATCTGAAGTGTACTTTTTGTGTACTTTCGGGTTAATAATGTGGTCTTTTTGGCAGATTAACTAAAGGTGTGCGGCTGCTGTGGTGGGGAAAGATGAGGCTGAATTTACAATGGGGCTTAATGGAGACATGTTGAACGTTTTTGTCACTTCATGCCCTCAAGAGGCATTTTGTTTAATTATTTTTGCTTATTTTTATTTTATTTTTCAAGCTACGAGATGTTTTCCTACGTTTCTCGTGAAAAATGATGTCTCAGGAAGGGTTTGGGAATTATGGCAGGTTTAAAAGAAAATATGAAGGCAAAATTAAATTTGTCCTCCACTCTGTGACATCACGCACTCTAAAATCTGAAGAAAACCTCTAAAACAAGGTCTGAACAATGTTTAATATCTCTAAAAGTACGAATCAGATTTAAAAGTTGTGTTACACGAATAATGTCAGAAAGATGTGTAACATTTTAAAGTTGGAATGTGGTTTCTGAGTGAAGGTATGAAGGAGCAGTTAGCAGTTGAAGTTGCATGCAGATTGTTGAAGTCTGAAGAGTTTCTCCATTGACTTCCATATTAAAAATGTAATGAATTATGGGATGTATCTCTGAAATTATGAAATGTATGAATGATAAAAGTAATAGCCATCGATTCCCGACCGAGCTGAACGTTTTGATGTTTTAACGGAGTTTCTGCGATGTTCAATGTGGGAGAAGAAGAGGCCTAAAATAACCCGGCGGAATAATAAAGAATTGTGTGCGTACATAGCATAACAGATAGTTGGAATGCTGTGTCAGCATTCCCACCAAATTATTTTACAATTGAAGCTACATTAAAATGAGCACCACATACCCCATGGTGAGGTCTGAATCAAGGTTAAATAAATAGATATAAAATGAGAAGTGCTGTCGAGAAAACTGCCTTCCAAAAGCAGCTGTCCTAACTGATTAAGATATTTTATGTTCAAACATATTCTTTGAGAGGTTTTTCTTTGCACAGGGGACTCTTTGCATCTGTCCTGAGGGTGGTAGCAATAAGGAATGGCTAAGGTCATCTTAGACTTTGCAACTTTATTGTTGAACTGCTTTCCCGTGGTGATAAAACAGTGGGGTTTGTTCATACAATAGAGGAGATAAATCTCCTGTGGCATCTCTAAGAGGCCCTTTGTGCTTTATTGTTTATTCTTAAACTTACATTCTAACTGTTTTAATGCTATTCCAAACTTACCCTCCTTGCATTCAGGGCAGCATTTCCCAGGCTGGTAATTGGGGTTGACACATGGTGGCGGGGCACAATCTGCAACTAGACAGCGGGCGATACCATCACTGTCACAAGTGCACTGCTCACATTCTGATGGCTGGGAAAACACACAAACAGTGAGAAACAGCATTGATTATTTTCACAACCAGCATCTCTCACCAAGCCCTTTTCATGCCATCTCAAAAGGGGGCGCTAGTTACCTTCAATTTCAGACTATACTCAAATTACATACCAACATACCAGACAGTAATTTATTGGATCAGAGTTCTGCACGGAAATACCCTGAACAATATATCATTTGGCTTACATAGGCCTACTTATGATTATAACCTGCAAGCTTGTGAAATCAGATACATTGTTGAAATATATGCTTATGCATAGTTACACAGGATTGCAGAACAGGCTGATACCTGTATAAAGGGAACTGAGGTTTACACATAAACAGTGCTGCTCACCTTTAGTTGTTATGTGTGATTGGGTTATTATGACAAAAACTCCTTGGCTGCTTACATTTTTCTTTAGACCTGACTTTCAAGAAGGGAAAAATGTAAGTAACCTTAAACATTTAAAGCCCTAAATGTACAATATTATAAATGGGGACATGCATTCCCCATCTATACTGGAAGCACTATCTTTGCTAGTTTCAAAGCTTACAGGCTTACCTGGAAGTTCTGCCCCAGGTCGTACACCACTCCTCGGTACTCACACCCGATCTTCTCGCACCTGGGGCAGCAGTCGGTCGGGTAGTGGCTCACATGGATGCATGCATCCGGGAGAGAGGTGCACTCAGTGCGGGAACATGCAGAGCCCTCACTGGTGCATTCACACTGGGTGCAGTGATCAGATTCCAGAAAATACCATTCCCCCACGAAGTATATGCTCCCGTTGGCCTCGCAGGTGCCATCCTGTCCGGCGACTGAGAAACCAAAACCGGCCTGTGCGCAAAGAAATAGTGCCAAAACGACCGTGCGTATTCTGCGCTCCAAGGGAGGGCTCCCACTGAAAACCATAGTGAATTATGTGATAACAAATAGACCAGGTTAACAAGAAACATCCACTGTAGTCCAGCTGGGATTTGGGAGAGAGATTGCGAGAGTTATTTTACATTGTTACTGAACGCAAAAGTCCTTGGCGTTACCTCAGTCCTCCGCTGATGCTGAGCAGACCTCTGGAGAGAGCCCGGAAAGGGGTGGAGGTTGGGGGGCATAAAGAGGGAAAGTTTTATATTCACTGCTTCTCCGAGAGTTCACACGCCAGTCTCAGCTGAAGTCTTTCCCTCCACCCAATTTAACATCTTGAAGAATATTAGTGCAGTCAGACTTTTATGAGACTCCAGGGGGTCTAGTGTGTTGACTATGGGCAATTACTAAAGTATACAAAGCATATAATAATATCAATTATAGATAATTCATGACACTGTCATTTTGAAAAGCAAAATAAACAAGAAACAACAACAAACGGTGGGAAAAATAGGGGAAAACATTGTTGAGTGTTCTCTTAATAAAAGTAAACCAACTGTTGACAGTTAAGGCAGATCTCGCGATAACTTCCCATGGCAACTGGAATGTTTACCCTGGATACCACAGCCTTGCTAGATTCAAGATTGGGTGAGCATGTTTTTTCCTTTTAAGCAACATTACAAACGCATATTCTGAAATGTCTAAAACGAGTTATACACAAGCAGTTTATCATGTGTTTGTTGGTGTTAGAAATACACTTTGTACACCTCGTGTTTTGGAAAATGAACACGCTAGCCTTCCTGAGAAGACGGGTAGTTCACCTGTTTGTCAATTAGCTAACAATGCTAAAGTTTTGCTAACAACATACAGTTGTTGTGGACAAAACTAGAGAAAGTAACATGGTATTTTGTATCTTTTTATCCATGCAGTGCAGCTTCATGCCCTTTAAACCTTTTATGTGTGCAGAAGTTGTGAGAGAAATATTTAGATATTGTAGTGCCAATGTCAATTACCACAATATTCAACTTAAATATAGTTAGTATTACAGAAAATGCTCCATTACAAGTAGAGCTCAATGTAAAACTATACACATAGCAATGATATTTTACAAGATTAATAGCAAATGTTCAGTTAAATCTTAAAGAATCAGCAAAGTTACTATCAATGTAATGTAGTCGGGCAAAACTTATTACAGTTTGCATAAAACTGTAATAATAACACTACCAGTGTTGAAATTGGTTTCCTCTAGCTACATTATATTTCATTTCAGCTTCTTTTTTGTTTCTTTATTCCTAGATTACCATTCCTATGCAGTCTCCTGATGGAAACCAGCTCTGGTGCCCCGGCCAGTCCCTGTGGAACCTGATCACTGAGCATGTTCCTGAGTCAGAGCTGCGTAAGATCCACACAGCACTGGGCTACTCTGTAGTTGACATGTACATAGAGGTGCACACTGAGGTGAGTTTCATCCCTCCACTGTTTTTTTTAGCTTTACAATTCACATGTTTTTAAGTTGGAACATTTCTCTTCAGCAGCAGGTACAGCTTGTTTCATCATTCTTGTTTTCTTGGTTCTAAAAATTGAAACACTGAATGTTATAGGGTCTCACAAGAATACCACCAGACCATTTACAATCATTTTCGTTTTAGTTCCATTTCCGGACAATCTGCTCTGCTCAGCAATCCTTAGCAACAATTTATGATCTGCTGGGTTGTGTTATGTACGTAGTTTAGTTGGTCTTTATACACGCCTTCATTCCTAGACTTCCTAATAAAAGTGAATTATGGGTTAACTGGCACTACGCTGAAATGTAGTCCAAATGTGAAATAGGCAGACAGACATCAATATTTTCTTTAGGCGAGCAAAACTCTCTGCCCCCAACCCTCTTGCATGAAAAGTACTCAAAATGACCTCACTAAAGAAAGACTTGCAGGGCTATTGGAAACATCCACTGCTCGTCAAATCAAGGTTACGGCTATTCAATTCTAAAGAAAAGCATGATGACTCCTTAAGTGTGGTCACAAATATTTAATTAAATAAAATTGCCTATCATAAGTTCCAAGAGCTGAAACTCACATCATTCAATGTATTGTTTTTTATTCCAACTTCTAATCCATAACCTGAAGGTATTCAATAAACCTTATGATGACAAAACAGTGAAAGGCAGAGACAAAAGTTTTTTTTTTTTAAATGAAAATGGTTCCCTGCTGATGAACTTATCAACAAATCATTTTAGCTCTAAATGAACTCAAATGTTACAGTGCATTAAAAAGGGCTCAGTGGTTTACCATTAATTTAAATATGGGGAAATGCGGCCTAGTCTACTGCAGAAACATTCCTTTCCATCTGAGTTACATAAGCGACGTCATGCCATGTTGCACTTAAGACCAAGTGTGTAGCTGTAGATTTCACAATGAGTTTCTTTAATCAGCACTTTCTATGGGTTTTCAATTTCTCTGTTTTGTTTTGATTAAGATACAACAGAGCCTCTCTCCCCTTCTCTTTCCGTCTTCTTTGCAAAATCTATTCTCCTACCGGTGCCCACTTCTGTTGTTCCGTCTTTACTGTGTTCTTTGGTGAAATCTCTCCATCTGTAGATGTTATCGGTCTGCAGCGGGCCCACAGGCCAGGGGCTGTTTGCAGAAAAACATGTTGACAAAGTCTGTCTCGCTGACCACATATTATTTTCGTGACAGTTAATATTTTTAAATGTTACATGTAAGCATAAAACAATCCCTTCCTCTTACCCACACACACAGGCATGCACACACTCTCATACTCAATTCACAATTACATTCTCAAATTAAATGTCTACCTACATTAAAACAATTTGATTTAAAGCACTTATCAAAGAAGCAATACACTTGAAGTGAAACCAGAATGTTGTGGAGAAATTCAGCACACACACACACACACACACACACACACACACACACACACACACACACACACACACACACACACACACACACACACACACAAAACCCAGTAAGCTTAGTGAGTCAGGGGTTTGCTATAACCGGGTTAAAGAGGCTAATCCGCAACTGTTGATAAGACCGTTAGCAACACATTTTCTTTGACTCTGATGTGTGTGTGTAGTAAATATAGTGTAAGTGTGTGCATATGTATACCATGTGATGTGTGTGACTTTCAGTATTGCTCTGAGGTTTTTTTCACCTACAGTTCAGTGAATGCAATGGTTGGCAGCTAAACTCTCAGACGGAAATAAAGACTTAGGCTGAGAGCTTTAAGAAATTTCTAGAAAACGGAAGAAAAAAAAAGCACCTTATTCTACTCCTTAAGTTATTACATTTACTGCAGGGTGGATCACTTCCTTTTCTTTTTCTTTCCTTTTTTGTCTGTCAGCCTTGTAATGAATTCCATACCTCAGTGAACCACTGTGAAAAGTAATAGTTTATCTGCGCACGACTCCTCCATTACTCGACATTGCCATTCCGGCCTTCATCAAGGCCTCCATTGTCTCCGGCGGTTAGATCAGAGGAAACATTAGCCTCTCTTTTCAAGCCTCTGTACAAGGCCAATCTCTCAGTACCTCCCTCCAGACTTTCACTCTACTGTCTCTCTGCTCGGAATGCAAATTAGCCCTTTAAGTTAAATATATTAAATAATTCAGCTTTTAGAAGGTTTTTTTAAACTAATACGTTTCAACAGCGCTCACTGAAAATAGCTCCTGGACGAGATCACAGCTCAGGGAGAAAGAAATAAGATCCAGGAACAACTTGTTAGCTGGTGAGCCATGAAACATAAACACCTGAAGACAGACACAGGAAGCCAGTGTTAGGGAAAACTGCTGTGTGTGTGTGTGTGTGTGTATTCACAGTGTGCGAATGCTGGTATGTGAGTGGCCGCACACACATCAGCACACGTGGAAAGACCAGAAGCCGCGTGTTCAGTATCCTCTAGTGTATTCCTTTGAAGTGAAGTCTTTGACTGCAACATGACAGAAATGATCGGCAGGCAACAGGTGGGGAGGTGCTAATGGTATCCAGACTTCGCTGAGACACATACACACAATCATTCACACACACCTTTTTAACGTCTTTTCTTATTTTACAAATGTTTCTCTTGGATTATGGTGACATTTTTGTGTGCGTGTTTATGTGAAAAGGCACAAATGAGGTGCTGGGTATAAAAGTAAACCTACTTCAACCAGATAGTCAGGCATTAAGGTTGACCTTTTAAAAAAAAAAAAGAAATCACATTTCCTTGACCTGCTGTGATAATCCTACTGTAGCAGAATGACACAGACTAAGAAGCCGCCTGTTCCCGCAGCCAACAGGGCTGTTTGTCTAAAGACATGGCAACCTAGAGTTCATCAAGCTCAGTCTGTGCTACTGAAGTGTTTCTACAATTACAGACATATTAGGGATTTATGTATATTATTATTTTAAAGGAAACAGTTGTGTATGCCATATAAGAAGGACTTGTTGTTCCGATGTTACTCTTTTCAGAAAACATATATTGGTTAAAAGACAGTTTAGTCTTTCTGTTTATTGTATCCTGTTCAACAAAGACAATGTGTAATGAAAAAGGGAGTTACATTATAGCATTGTGTCAGTATGTTCACTAGTTAGTGGTAACCTTTTTCGTTTAATGGATATTTCTACCTCAAATATTTTATTATTTGAACATTTCAATAGTTAGATTTTTGATGATACAAAATAAAAAAGGAATATATTCAGCTCCATTTCTTTTTTATTCCATATCAGGCCAGGATATCTTTGGAGATAACTTGGTCAACAATGACTCTAAATCCTGTAAATACAAACAAAGTCGTGTTCATTTGACAGTGAGTGAGAGGAATCCTGTACCTACACACTCACAGCATAATTCCTTTTTCCACAGATTATTTTCAGATGTTGTCTAAGTGAGTCTCAATTAAAATCATAAAATAATCCTCACTAAATGATGGATAAATGCTTTAATTTAATTAGATTATTGCTTATTTTATGTGGACTGTCCACTCAACTTTTAAAAAGTGGTTCACTTAATCAAATAAAAAAATATGTATGTGTCACATGGACTGATACAAAAGTGTGTTGGTGTTTCAATGTGTTCTTTTTAAAATTATTTTATATACAACCACTTCTCTAATATTTTCAGGCGGAGATTCAGTACAAGATGTGGCAAAGGAAGCGACGAGGAATAAACGGCAGCAAGAACGGGACCCCACTCCCTTTAGCCGACCCCCCTGCAGTCAAAGAGCTGGTGAGAGCCGAGGTCAAGATGTTACTACACACTCTGAGAGAGAGAGCCAGCAGAGAGGGAGGGTAGGTGTAACATCACACACACTCTACCATGCAGTATTAGTGAGTTATTGAAAGGTATGTTTAATTGTCCTTTGCACAGATTGGGCTTTATTGTGTGCCTACTTGTACAACACGGGGGGGGGGGGGGGGGGGGGGGGGTCATAAAGAAACAGTTTAACTATGTTTGAAAAATGTAAGTTCATTATTCATATTTTATAACACGTCTTTACCAAAGATGCCCAACCTATGATGAATTTCTTTGTGTGCTGCTTTTGTTTTTGGACAAAGTGGGGATAAATAAATTCAAATGGTAACAAATATATTTTGGAAACAAGAGAAATCTCGACATTAACCATTGTTGAGGAGGAATGTGGTTTTATAAAAGTGCTAGATTAGTTCACCCTACTACAGATTTGATCTTAAAAAGCTTTATTTAGTTGCACACTATATGACAGTCACCTCTCAGTCATTAGTTAAACTAAATGCACGAAATATAACATTTTGAAACAAGTCTTGGAAATATACTTTTCACTTCTTGATTTGATTTGTAAATGTTTAACAGCTACAGGCTTCATAAATTAGTTTACTTCCAGATGCATGATCAGCCATTAGATTAGACGTTTGAATTATGTATTTCCCTCATATTCAATGAATGCCATTTCTCGCTTTGACCTAATTTCTAAGTGTGGCTTTTTCCCAAGCCACAACACAGTAAGGATAAGTAGGTTAAGACACAGCTCTCACACTCTCTACGTCATTCCCCCCAACAAAGGGTGCTATAAAAAGCTATATTGTGTTCCCATGTCACTTAAAAATGGGATGGAAAGCAGAGCAACAAAGGTTTTCGGCTTTGGGATGTTGCAAACTGGTTTAGGAATTGAGGAACAATGGGACAATTATAGGAGGCAGACTTCCATGCATTCCACACCAAATGCTAACAAACACTAGATTTTAAAGACACAGTTCCTCCTGTCTTTATTGGATTAAATAAATGTGTTTACCGTAAATGGAAAGCTAAATGAAACCTAAATTGTGAGGTATGTTAAAGAATCTGTAAAACTGCCCTTTATTTAGTGGTTTGTCAGTGAAGTGCACACAGTTACAATTAAGCTTGTGTCTGTTTCTTATTAAGCACAGTCAAGAGGCTGTGATAAAACTTTCTAATTGCTGATGGTTTAATTTCTACAGTTAATCTTAAAGCTCAGGGCAGTGATAAACGTGAAGCGATAAAAAACATGTATTAAATACTCTGAGGAATGTGGTTCTAGTGGCAGGGTAGATCCGTTTAGTGAAATTGCCCTTCATCTTTAGATAACCTTAGAAAAAGGCCTCACTTAAGTATTCAATGTGTTTTAGTGCGGAGGTCCGAGTATATATGAGCTAGTATTTAGCGTAGCAACCGGCTCGATGCTGCCAGGAATGTTGCCCTGTGTCACCTCAGGTCTTGCGTAGGCCTTTTAGGGAAAAGCACAAGATAAGATGGATTGTTTTCCGTTTTGTGACAAAGCATTTACGGCCTGTCAATTTGTTGACATCCTATTTAATGTGATTTAATGTATTCTACCATCGTGTTTCTAAAGTATAAACTGACAATATCTCTAAGGCCACAGGTCTGATGCCCACAACAGCACTGTTTTTGTATTAAAGTGTCACTGAGCAAGAGACCTTACAAGATCCCACAAGTCACTCTTCTAAAGTGCTGTGGCCGCCTGGCCGGGATGTAAAAGAAACACAATGAGATTCAGTGAGAGAGTTTCGGAGGGAGAAATATAGCCCATTGTTATAAGAAGCACTATGAAAAAAGTATTTGTGCCACTCGGAGTGTGCCAGCACAAATTGCTTTATCTTTATGAGGTTAGCGTTGGTATGCTTGTTGACCTTGATGCAATGTGCTGCACGGTGTGTGTTTCAGGCCTTTGAAGATTGAATTAGACTAAGTCCTGAGTGTATATCAGTCAAATGACTTAGGAGCTAGCCCAACACATTTCCTCGATATAACACTTCCTTTTTAAAATGCTCTACAGCCCTCTGTTTGTCAATTGGGTTTGATTCAATACGCTTTGTTACCATGAAAACTGAGGAGAATATTGCCAAAGCATCGAGATAGAGGCCGCCAAAAATAGTTTGCATGTGTGCATGGTCTTGATGTAATTGACCAAGAACACTTCTCTACATGTGTAGCGAAGACCCCACTCACTAATTTCTCAAAGCCACATCAACAGGTGGAGGGTGTAAAAATAGCTCATGATTTGAACCACTTGTGAAAATGGGAGTGTACCTTGTAAAAGTCAACTGATTTATCTTATTGGCTTTCTTCTGTGTGGTCCCGATGCCTCAGCTATCCACCCACACCCATGCCTAAATGTCATTGTCTGCGTGGCTAAAAAAAAGAAGCATTTTCCCTCATATAGAGACTTTAAAATGAAGCAGCGCTGACCATGCTGTCGCCCCGCCTGCTGCTGCCTACACCATCTGCTTGTGTCTTTCTCTGCCAGTGGTCATTCAGAAAATATATTCCTGCTGCTGGTTATCTTTTCATCCCTGGGATTTGTTTTACTTCAAGATAATCATTAGATGTAGTCAAATGAGCCCAGCTCTAATAACACAGTTCTAGTAAATGCAAAGACAGCCATTTTGTAACTGAAAACACCAACAGACCAGCCTGCATGAAGCAGCAATATGAACATTTGTAATTCAATCATTCGATGAATCGATCAACGTTTATTTGTTTGGGAGTTTTTATAAGGGTAAGTGCGATTAAATGTCCTTTTAAGTTTATTTTCAGTACACTACAATCAGCAAAAAACAGTGAGGCAGATATACAATTAATATAAAATGACACGGATGAAAGAGTACATTTTAAAACAAGAATACAATAAATGTATTTAATATAAATAAAGATAACAGCTGTAAGACATTACAAACTCCAAACTAAGGATAGGAAGGTTTTTATTTCATATGTCTGATATTTACACATTCACTGAGTCTATAGGCTTGCATTCACTTGCTGCAGATACAGTAAACTAACTGATGATGTAATGTAAAGTATTTTTTTGGGTGCTGTTGCTACAGGAACGGTGAGGAGCTCCTGTCTCGGTACAAACCTCAGACAGTGGACTACGCCCTGAGTCACCTAGACAGCCGTTACAGAAACTATACCAACCCTGGAGAAGCTGATTATAAAGCCAGGTAAGTCAGAAAGAACATACAACAGAACTTGAATAATTTACTGAGTTTAGTTTTTCTTACTTTTTATACTTCCTTCTCCTTCAGACCGAGCTCCCGCTGCTCAGTCCAGTCCGACGCTGAAGATGAGGTCGAGGCAATGAGAGACAAGCTGAATGTAACTGACATCGATCAGGTGGTCGACCGACTCAGGTGTGTTTGCCAAACTTTCTGGCTTTTGACTACGGCCCGAGGAGTACTGAGTTTCCAGGACGTTACTGGTATTGGTATCTGGAGCTTTTTAAAAGATCTGATATAACAATGTATGAATGATTTATTGTAACTAAGATACATATTATTCAGAACATTTCAGAATAAAATGTAATGGAGACACTGTTTCTGAATTTCCTCCTACCTAGTTTGGCAGGTCTGTGCTGCATTTTCTGGTTGA